>NC_092827.1:59658885-59961915 GCF_039878825.1 Excalfactoria chinensis | reverse complement strand
TCTGTGTTGATGGAAGGCAGCTCCATTGTATCAGGAGGCCCAGTCTCAATTGTTTTCATGGAACTGGGCATTCAATCCAGTGACTTATCCAGGAGAACTCAGAAGAATATATGTATCGCATCAGAAATCCATTTCCTGGTAACATGTCATCTTCCCTGGCAAAAGCCTCTTAAAACAAATAAAAAAGCACAGTAGATAAATTTCTCAATTCAGACTTGTTTTAGATCATATCTGCCTGACAGTATGTGCTGTTGGTCACGCAGTAAGAAACTTTCCCTTCCTTTCTTATTCCTGCTACAAGGTCCTGTACACCTTCTCTTTATGTTTGCAGATATAGACCTGTGATCAATTTGGAAGTGCAAAATACTTGGTGTAAGGGCTTGGGACAGAATTTCCTTGGCTCTGACAAATCTCTGTGCCTTCAAATTTGTCTGGCCCAAAACAAAATCTGTGCTTCAAAACGTGATTTGATTCTGTTCAGCAATAGAACAAACATATCAGACAGTGCTTTTTGGCTTTGTATCACCATCTGATCCGCTGCCTTTGGGGCTTAGGAAGGAGGCTGGGGGAAGAACACAGATGCACAGCTGAAACAGGCATTTCAGAGGGATTTCTGGCTTTGATTCCTCTTTTATGGAGTCCTATCAACCAGCCAGTTGTCTGAGTGTGAGTTTCTGAGTGGTCCTGCTAGGCCATTTCACCGTGAATCAGGAAGTGTATGGGATACTGCTTGCACCTTTGGAGACAGCATCATACTGGGATTTAAAGTTATTTATTGCTTTGGGTTTGCTATGGGCTCTTTGCTCTCAGCTACCTCATACCTGAAATGAGTAGTTTGTACTGCTTGCCTTCCCCTTTCTACTTTATGCACTCTGGCTTCTTGTGTCTCCAGCCAGACCTGGAGAGACTCACAGTAATGCTTGTTACTGAGTTTAGGACTGCCTGGGACCTTTGAAAGATCTCAACATGATCTGTATGTGGTGTTAGTGAATGAACAGTTTTGTATTGAGACATTAATTACTGAGGGGCCTGGCACAGAACAGGAAATACAAGTCCTTTTCTTACACAAACATGTTTAGTTTGGTTTGGCTGAGTACCTGGATACCAATTCCCTATGGGTTGGGATCACTTGGGTTTATTTATGCAGGTACGTTCCTGTTTGGAGTTTGACAACTCCTTAACTATCATCACCAAGGAAGAAAAAATACCGATATGTAAGTTACAGGAGACAATTCTGTGTTCCATTTCAACAGAAACTAAGAAATATTTAGCCAGAGGCATCACTAAACAGCCTGCTCTGTTCACACAGAAAACTGGATGAACCACATTTGTCACTTCTTGACACCACACAGCCTTTCCCAGTTCTTGTTACTTCCGGAATGGGGACTTAAACACAAGAATCACTCTCTGTGTACCTCTGATAATTATATCTTGTTATGGGGTGGGGGAGGGGGGTAACAATCCAAACACTGCATCCCACATGCTGTCTAAAAATGCAGTAGTATCAGAGGTTTGTACACTGAAAAATACTGTCAACACTGAAAATAGTCTGGGAAACACTGCTTTGAGTTTTAATAATATGGAGTGTTAACTTAAGAGGTCTTAGGATAAGTACAAGCTTTAATAAGCAGAATATAGGCAGCGGCTTTTCAGAAATTGAAAGGAGGTGCACTACTTAGTGCAGTGGAAATATATGAGGGCACAGTTAGAAGTGTGTATTAAAAGTAAGTTTACTGTTATATCTACCTCTCAGTCAGCTTTACTGTCTCTGTCCTGCTTCCACTTGCTCTGGTTTCCAGCATTAGCCTCCAGATGTTATTTTGTCTGGAGAGGTAAATCTTTTGCTTTTCCTTCTGCTAGTTAATGATAGTTATTCCAACACTTGATTGTAGTCCGCTCATTACAGCATGGCATTCAGCAGGGACAAGCAGAAGACACTGCTGATGAGTTATAGATGAATTTAGAAAAAGCAAAATCTTTGTGGAACTTTGACTAGTTGGCAGAAAAAGAAATGTAGATAGAAGGAGGATTAGTATTAACTTACAAACAAAAGTATTTGATAGTCATATAAGGCTGAATTAGTAAATTGGTGTGCCTGAAGAGAGAAAGAGAACTTCTAACTCAAGTAAGTAAAGCAGGATAGAAAACTGTTCTGCAGTGACCCAAGCCAGTGCAGTGCCCACCCTCATCTAAGTTCTCAGTTTTTGGTGAAATTCTAAGCTCATCACAAAAGAGTTTGAATTCCCTATTGAAGAAGATAGATTCTTCTAGAGTTTGGCTCATGTGCCAGACTTTAGACTATATGAATACGTCAGTGTCTTTCAGAAAGTTATCTCTAGTCATCAAGAGCAATGTTTGAATAAAATTATCTAAGCACAGAGGGAAAGTATGAAGCCTTAGTAATATGAAACCTTTGTACAAAGCAGTGGAAGATTGGAAAGAAGGGGGTGGCCTTGTGTTAAGCAACAATACGACTACTTTGACACAATGCATAAAGAAGAGGGAAGTAGCCTCTTAGCAGATGAAGATGATGCAATGATCTATGGTGACAAAGAACAAATAGACTTACTCTGTTTTTCATTTGTATCTGGAAGACGGAAGCTGATGTGCATTTGTGCCTTCTGTCTTATCACAACTAGAAAAGATTGTATTAGACCACTATAACTCAGGATGTTTTGAAAATCAGAAAGCCTAGGTAATTTGCTGTCAAGAGACCTACAGAGATGATGGAGAAGACCCTGACCTCAAAATACTGTTACGATGTATCTTGAAGCACTGGAAGGACCCTGGAACAATGCATAACATTCAGCCAACATCCCAGTAGGTCACTAGGACATTTGACAGCTCTGTGGTTTAGTTTGCCTGACAGGGGAACCTAGGCCAAAAAATGGGATAGCAAACAGTAAACAAATGAATTGTTAATGACATCAAATGGGAACACGGTCGCTAGAAGTCTATGCTGTTTTATATCATAGCATTCTTGTAGGAGACTAATGATACACAATGTCTATGTAGTTTCTTTCAAAGGGATTAACATAGGGCTTGAAGCCAATCCAAAAAGCTCATTAAAGTGTTCCTTTCAGATGGATGTGCTTGTGCAGTGGGTTATTCTGTGTTGCTTAGGTATGACCAGGCTGAGCCATCAAGATGGTAGTTTTGACTACAGTCTCAGTCATCAGTTATGGACCACAGGTAAGACTGAGACAGCGCTTATCTTGCCATATTGGCATGACTTATCCCTGCTGTAAAAACTTCACAAAGGACCTTGACAATTAGTTCTTTTGAAACCAAGTCAGATGATCAGTGTGACTGAGCGTATGAGCAAGAGACAGCAGCAAAGCAATGAAGGGAGTAGGATCTCATTAGCAGCTGGAAACCAAATCAGCTTCTGGTAGGGACTGGAGGGGGGGAGGAAAAAAAGATTGTAAGAACAGAAAAATTTACTGCCTTGATCTGGTTTGAGTGGGGATGTGGTTTTATCCCTATGTACAGTACTAGGGAGATGGTTTCAAGGCCCACAGTTTTAGAAGACAGTTGAAATACTGGAGTGGGTGTGAAAAATAGCCACCTAAATAAATAAATAAAATTGTGCAAGGCCTAGAGAAAAATGCCAAAGTAAAGACTTGGACAACTCAGTTGGTTGAGTGTAATAAAGACTTGAAGGGGGAAAAAAAAAAAAAAAAAGTTGAGAAGTGACTTGATTACAGAGGATATATTCCTCCTGGGGGAAGTTGTCAAGGACTGAGGAGCTCTTAATCTAGCGGGGCAATGTGTAACAAAAGCCAGTAGCTGAAAGTGGAAGCCTGAGAAATCCAAAAGAGAAAGTAATCAGGGATGCTAAGCACTGAGAATGAACATTAAATTGCCAAAGAAAGTGGTGGGTTCTTCATGTCAAGCTATCATCACATCAAAGCTCTAGGCCTTTTTAAATGATGAGCTTCTGTTAGACAGCCCTTGAGCTCCTTATGAGGATAACTGTCCAAAACTTTATAGCCCATCCCAAGAACTGAAAATTAACTGGCTTCAGGAGGCTCAGATCAGAAGTGTTGTTGGCTTCCCTATCCCTCATTCAGTGATCTAATAAACTGGTATCAGTTAGCCTGAATTTTAAAATTCTTGTCTACCAGTCTTATGTGTAAACTCCCATTTAAAAAAATAAATAAGAAGACTTCCTGCAGCTATTGTCTGTCAGGACTCCGCATCAGGTGAAGAACTTTATCTGCATGTCTGGAGATGCTGCTGTTGACCAAACCTCTCCCTGTAGCTAAGCACCCTGCAATGATGGGGGCTTTTCTCAGGCACTTCTATTTCTCCTAGAAAAAAAGTGGCAGTTTCTCTCTCTCTTCCTCTCTGTCTTTCACTTTTTGATTTTTCTCTCCATCTCCAGTCACAATTGCCAAGTCTCCTGGAAAATATTTTCTAGCTTCTGGAACAAATTATTATCCCTGCTTGGTGCAAATCTTCTGTACTTGTATTTCTCTGGGTGGTTTTCAAAGCCTCTTGGGGCCCACTACTTCCCATGATCTGGCAAAACCCCTGACCATCACATGGGACCTTGGTTTGTTTATTTTAACATTTATAGTGCAAAAAATGAAACCAACTGATGCCAACCATTGGTAGAGAACAAAAAGTTAGTATAGACCAAACATGTTTTTACCCACTAAAGAAAGATGTAGAATAAAGGCCTCACTCAGTGTGAAATTAAATGAAGGCCGGAGTTAAAAGTTCTGTCTTGCGACACATCCTACAAGTGACCAAGCTGCATGGTAAGAAGCAATAAATAGTGGAGCCAAGGGCTTGGGGGGACAAATCCTCCTGCCTGGTCCCAGCAACTCAGGCCCAGAGATAGAGAGCAGGAGCACTGCAGTTTGTTTCAGCTATTGTAAAAGTTTAACAGCCCAACAGCAGATCCCAGCTCCTGTTGGAGAGAGTAGGGCTTAGAAGGTGCTCAGCTCTAGGAAAGCTGGCATCATGTCAAGGTTCACATGACACAGGACCCAGAGGAGCACTTTTTCTCACCTAAGCGCCTGCTCTTCTGGCACTCCTGCTTTCTTATTTTTCTACTGCTCCTTGTTGGAGGTGGACCGTGGAACTGATTTTTCTCCATGTTTTTTACTTCAGTCTTTGCATCTTTTTCTCCCCTTTTCCCAGTTTGGGGGATTTCTTTGCTCGGCTAAAATACATGAGGTGAAAGAATTAAGTGTCACTGAGACATTTGGGAAAAGCTGTCTTACACTTCATTGTAGCATGCATACCCACATTGTAAATGGCAATCTGTCTTCGCTTCCTTTCCAAGGTCCCTGGTGTTGCTGCTCACCCCAGCAGGGCTCCTGGCTTTCCAGCCCTTAGTTCCAAGGCTGAGACAGTGCCAAAGCTATTGTTTTTTGTACTGGAGTTATGTGATTTCTGTGCCAGAATCTTAAGTAAACCAAGAAAAAATATTAACGTTTTCATGTAAATTTATATAACTTTTTCCATGAAGACCCTCAAAAATGGCAGAAGTGTTGCCGTGTTATTAAGCACATAGAAATGTATGGTGTATGTGTGTCATCTCAAAGGAGTAGTAGTTTGTTCAAAACTCATGTTTGCAGGCCAGGGATGTTGGGAAGAATATCGCTATGTATACAACTCCTAGCAAAAGGCCTCTGCAGTGGCATAGATGATCAGAGGGATGTGAAATTGGTTTTCCATGCAAACTTCTGTCTACAAGAACAACTGCTATTGATCCTGAGCATTCACAAAGTGTGGCTACAATACCAGCTAGGTTGAGGGCCAAGGATTACAAAAAGAAGCAGCATCCCCCAGGTCCCAACATGGCACTGCTTTTCATTAAGAGTAGATGTCTTTTCTGTCCCAGAATCTCTAGCGGATGGAAGAACAGCAGTCTTTGCCAGCCATGTGCTTGTGCTCTGGGGCCTGCTGGCTTCACTGCTGCCGCTCACCTTAGGTCCCAGTGGTGCTCTCTTTGCTCTCCTACAAGGAAACTTCGTTGTACATGAGATCCCAAACACTTTATAAAGTGCCTTCAAGCCTTAGCGTGCATATCGGTGCTTTGCAAAGCACACAGGGATGGAAACGCATGCCAAACTCTTTGAGCAGAGACTGATTAGCAGTTCAAGGTTTGTCCTGATTAAACGCTTCTTTTTACAGAATGATGAGCTGCTGTCCTTTGTTGGAGCAGCCTTTTATTGCCCAGGAGCCCAGACACACCCTGTGAAATCTTCACGTGTTTTTGGGGTTGGTGTGTGGATGTAGGTCTGCTGCAGAGACCTGCAATGTGGATGCTCAACAATTAAGCTGTAAGTGGACTCCTACACACTTGTAAGGTACACAAGGCCCACGCAGTGCCTGCCAAGTTCCCCAAGCAGTAACAGTTCATGACACTCTTGAGATATCTGCCAGATGCCGACACAGTGTTCTGAAGTTCCTATTTCAGGACATAATTTTAAAAATACTTCTAGCTCAGGATTTAGAGTGCCAAAAAACATTTGTGTATGAATTGTAATGTAAACCATAAACCCAACAGGAAATATCAGAGCCTTCTCCTCTTGTAGATATGATGCGACTTAGGAGCGTTAAGAAAATGTTCCTTTATTGGCAAGAAAACAAATACATTTTACTGTCCCATATGTGCAAAACGAAACAACCAATTAACATTTTTCTGGCAAAGAAAAAGTATTTTTACCTTCCAGTATTGCCCACGCATCCCAAATTGTATATTGATTGCAACATTTATGAGTATTGCACAGGGGGCAGATGGTGAAAACTGCTAAGCACTGAGTTTGGCTGACAAGGAGGCACTGCAGTTTTAGCAACTGAATCAGCAATTTGCTCAGCCTGAATTTGCTCATGTTTCTGGAGCTCATGCTGGGAATCCTCAGTGGCCTAGCAAAAGCTTGAACACAGTTGCTTTCATATCATCAGCTGGCTGGTGTAGTCACTCTCGGAGTACTAATTCCTATCTTTTCAGCATATGCCAAAGTTAATTGCAGTGGAAAAGCAGTCCCAAGAAGAGACACTTGTCTGCTTTATCTAATATAAGATCTACCTTCTTAGGTCTAACTGCAATAAAAAGTAATTGTGCGTGTTTGTTTATTTCAAAATACTGTGAACCTGACTAGATTATTTTCTAAGTTAAGATTCAGATGGGCACAAGAAAGTCCTAGGGTTATTAAGATGCTAACCCTCTTCTTCTCAGTATATTTTTACAGGGTAAACACAAAGACAACAGCTGGGTGACGTAGGGAATGCAACTCCCAAGCCATCCTCAAAGTATTTATTTTTTTAGCCCAATCTCTAGACCAGAAAACAAAACAAAAAGCAGGTATTTGTTGTTTCTGGGATATTGTCCACTGGTTCTCTGTAGCAGCTGAACAGATTCAGATATCTCCTGCCACCTTACTGACACCCACCCACTGACACACCTAGCATGCTTCCTACTGAATTTGTGAGATTAGGTTGAAGAGTCTGGGCTCTCAAACATGGCTGAAGCTAGCTGACAGGAGAAGGGCTGATTGATGGATGGGCTTTGCATCAGCCCTTGTTCCTCTGAGCCACTGCACCATTAAGTAAGATTAAAGAGTCCAAAGATTGGAGTTATGATACCTCCCTAATTGTTTAGTTCAAATAGTTGGACTTGATCATTAAGGTCTTTTCCAACCTGAGCAATTCTTGTAATAGTGTATTAAATGTATTTTTAAATATTTGAAAGCAGCAGCTTTGCAACAATACATTGTGTAGCCGAATACAATGAAGAATCTTACTGAAATACCCTACTACTTTCTGGTTTTGGTTCTGCTGCACAAAATCAGCATTTTACACCATGTTGTGATAACAAAGAACTTCCAAACAGCCATTACACCGCATGAGTATGTGGGAAAATGCTCAACAGTAATTTACAACAGAGGGAATATTGCAATTCTAGAAGAAAGACTAGTAAGTGTAGTCAAAGTGTTCCTCTTTCATTTTCTCTTTCACCGTTTCCGTACTAGCCCAGTGTGTAACCAGATAGCTTTCTAAGACCTCTGTTAGGAAGCAGAGTTTGGTGTGCAGGCACCAATCCTAATATTATGGGAGCTTAGAGATTTTTGAGTGCGGAACAAATAGCTTTTAAAAGCAACACCAATTGCTAAAAGGATCGTATTACAATAATAGATTTGAAAGCTTATACTCCAACAGTGCTGTGGATGAGAGCCGACAACAGAGACAAAGAATTTTGTGAGCTGCTAGGAGCAGAGCAGGACTTGCTTATTGCACTAATGAATGTGGGTTGTGGGACAGCTGACACCTCACTGATATCAGGCCTCTCAATCACCCATGATTACCGTGAGACTCAGAAAGGATGCAGGAGCAACTCCACTAGACTGGATGAGGGAAGCAGGTGAGCTTGTATGTGCATAATCAGTAGCACTCTGTTCTGACTAAGGTGAGTGGTGTTGTGATTAATATAATAATAATCAACTCTCACAGCAAATGAAAGAAAAAATAATGAAGGGATCCACAAGCAAAGGGAACTAAAGTGTGCTACCTTGACAGAAGACACTGAAAACTATTTAAATGAGTAGAGATGGATGGATAACTCTGATGATCTCAGCTTCAGTCTGGAGAGGAGTCTGGAAGGAGCTGGGAGCCTGATCAGCTGCAGCTTGACAGACTGCTTTTCATCCATTTTGAGAGGAAGTCTCAGAATCTGAGCTCTCAGTATTTTTGGAATGCTTGTGCTTTTGGGGATTCCTAATGCTTTTATTTACTGTTTCATAATATTTGCATTCTGGTTTGCATGTGGTATATGCATTGGAAGTAACTTGAAATGCTGGAGGTTTCTTTGCCTGCATGCCTAAATACAGTAACACCTTGACTGGCAGACTGAAGAAAAGATTGAGAGTGCTCTGGCCGTAATTCTTGACCATGGTCAAGTCAAGACCTTGATTTCCTTAGTCACCAGCTCCTCATTGGGACCACACTTAAGCAGCAATGGTTTATGTCTCTAAAACAGAAAAGCTATTATCAACTAAAGGTAAAACATATTCAGTCAATCAGGTTCTGGTTTGGGGATGTTATGGATGTCATGTAAAATGAAGTACTGACAAAACAGCACAGCAATGAAATTCTATTTGTAATTCCACTGGTTTCCAAACAATTGTTAATAGCAACTTCTTTCTGGACATCAACAGGGCAGGAATGGAGGACAAAGTGAGGTGCAAGGGAGCATATGCCCCAAAAGAGGCATACAAATCCTGCCCACACACATACAGTTGGATCTGACTGATGGGCAGCACAAGATGAGTGTGTTCTGCAGCAGATGCCACTCTGTTCTGTATCCTGTGGCTTTAGTATTTTACAAACATCCTGCTGCCTCTCAAATGTCTGTAAGGATGGTTTTGAAAATGTAAGCCAAAGATAAGCAATGCAAAGGTGTCTGCTTGAGTCCACAGGCAGGCAGAGCAAGATCTTCAAAGGTCTGAATGTTTGCCATTCATCTTAATGGCATGTTATTACTAAAGTCATGCAGCAATACATGGTTTAGGGTTGTTAACTATTTCACTGCAAGGTAAAACTTGCAAGGAAATATTAAATTGATGAATAACCTGTAGGTATACTTTAGTCATTCTCAATGCCACCTCATTTTGGCCTTATATTGCAGTAACACTTTTTATCGGAGCTTCACATTTGCATTATAAAGAACTGCCTAGAAATTATTTCCAGACTGAATTAGCTGATATTCTGACTGTTTTGCTGCTCACCTGACAATCTACCTTTACATCACAATTTGACACTTCTGGGACCATGACTTTATATGATTCAAGCTTCTGAGGAAAGCAAGAGGGGCAAATCTTACATGATAGCAAAGATCGGCAAGAGCTACATTACTAAATTAAGACAAAAAAGTTGATGTGTTGTGACTTGGTAATTCTGCAAGTTTTGAGACAGATGCTGTCATCTATTTAACTGAAAGAAGCAAACGTCCCTTCTCCAAATAAATGTGGAGGGGGACCCCAGGCCAAGTAGAAATTTACAGTAGATCCACCAAATTATTTTTCCTAAGTTGGGCACTGACGGGACCGCGAAAGAGCTTTTAAAGTCAAACTCATTTTATTATAACAGAAACTGGATCCTGTAGCCTTTTTAACAGATAAAATTTTGCAGGAGACAAAACAGAAGAAAAAGCATTTGGAAACCGAATTCCTTCTCGCCCACTGCGTCCTGGCAGAAAAGGTCCTTTTTTTCAGGCTTCCTCTCAGTTCAGAGGCTCAGGAACTTTCTGTATTGCACCAAAAACCTCCTCTGAGAAAGATCCCCAAAACTCTAGGAAATATCTTTTGTCCCATCACTGAAGCCTGGCTGTGCGTCTGCTCTTCTCAGCAGTTTGCCTGTCTCCCCCTATGATGCAGGTTCTGTGCCTGCTTAGTTCTCTTCATATCCTCACAGGAGTACTCCCACATTTTACTCAGCAATTGATTATTTTTATTTCATTGTTATTTAACTAAATTAATTGACTGTACATCATCTAAAAAAAATCATGCAGAAAATGAGAGAGGCTGATTAGAGAGGAACTATCTGGAGGGTGAGAGGAGAGGAAGCTGAAGGCTGTGAACTGTCAGATGAAGTGAATTTTAAGGCTAACTTGGCACCAAGTGTCTGTGGTGAAAGAATGTCACGAAGAGCAGTATCTGGCCAAGTCTTTGGGGGCTGGTTTCTTTGATGTTTTTTGCTTTAGTTTTTAATCCCATAAAAACTGTACGTGGCATTACTGAAAGAAATGGGCCAAAAGAGAAGATTGATTTGGCTGTCAGAAACAGACAAAATAATGGAGACCTTCCGAAAGAGCTGTAGGAAATCGGGTAGGAAGAGCTATGAGAAGTACAGAAATATCAAGCGTTGGCAGAAACAGAAACATGAATGAAAAGAGAGAAACTTTGCACATGGTAAGGTGCTGCTTTGTAGTAATATTGAAAATACGGTGATATATTTCAACCTCCACACAGAGTCTTCAAGAAAGGTAAGTCACGCACAGGAAGGAAATTATCAGCTAAACATGCTCTAGCATGAGAATTTAACACTTCTCACTGGCACTTTTTCTTTTTAATGAACAAAATACAGGTTCACTCTAAATATAATAGTTTTGAATGCATATATCTAAGCCTCGCTTGTTTGCTGGACATATCCCTTCATACATAAGAATGTGCAAAAAGTATTTTCATGTTTAACTTTCACATTGTTCTAATGAAATATATATATATATGTGTGTTGCTCTTGACTAGAGAGATAAGACTACGCAAATAGCTTTCATTTCTTTTGCATTTGACAGGACTGCCTGCCTAGCAAATTGAGTGGATACTATGGTCAGTGCACCTTGAGCTCCAGGAAGCCGTGCAAAGCAGAACCCAAGCTAGTCCCCTGGTAACAGCAGGCCTGAGGCTGTGCAGCTGCCAGAGTAGATGCTGCACCAACAAAGCTCTCATCACAGCAGGGAAACCAGGCTGCTGGCAGTGTGTGACAGGGGGATGCTCTGGGCATGAAGGCGGAATGCAGTGCACTGTCTGCTGGGTTGGAGTCCCCAGGCAGACAAGTGTCACACTGCAGGTATGCACATAGGGCACTTTGAGAGCTGCTCCTTAATGAGCTGATAGCATGCCAGCTTTGATTGGCATGAGGCAACCACACGGGTTTTAATCTCTTCCTCTGCACGCATAGTGACTATTAATGAGAGGATTACTGTAAAGTGGCCTGAAACTAAATGGCATGTGTGGAATCTCATGGCTACATAAGTCACAGGCAGGCTTGGATAGCACAAGAAAGGTGCAGTCTTCTTCTTGTTTTCCATAAAGAAAAGCAATGATCAAATACTCAGTGTCAAACTCTTGCACAGATGTACCCAAACTCATAATGATCATCAGCTCTAAAAGTCCAGTTGCCATTGCCAGTATGTGAATACCTTGCATGGGTGTCACCTTGTTCCTATAGCACCGAAAGTCTAGCGGTGGGAGAGGTGATCCCATCAGCTGAGGAAGCTGACAAGCCAGTACCTTCCACAGATCTGACTGTAAAAAATCTTGTAAACAAGCACGTGCTTGGATTTATCCTGTAGGACACTATAATACCCAGCTATGGAACTGCAGGGTCACTGCTTGCCAAAATAAGACTGACTAAGCTGATGTTTTGCAGGTACTCCAGGCTCACCCTCATCTCCAGAGCACATTGTGCAGCACTTTGTAGTTAAGGTTACACAGACACGCTCAGCAAAACAGGATCCCTTTCACCGGGGTGAGGGGAGCAGAGAGATGGCTGCTAGCTGCCAGCCTGGAGTGGAAAGTGACTCATGGTCATGGAATAGGTCATTTCCACTCCATGTGAACGCTCTCGCATAGTATTCAGGTTGGTTTCTGTAACAAGGAACAGCCTGGGCTCGGGTTTGCTTCTGGGCTTGCTGCTTCTGCTGCAGATAAGCAGGAAAAAATAAGCTGTATAAAAATGGGTGTTTTCCGCTGATGAATGTATGATTGTGGACTCTGGCAAAATTATTGTAACTTCCACTGATTGAACATGTGGTTTAGTTTTGCTTCATGCATCTATGTAGAAAAGAAAGAAAAGAAAAGAAAAAAAATCTCAGTAGCAGCTGCATTGGCTTCTGCTAATATTTGCTTCCCTCACAGAAAACCTCAGAAAACCTAAGAGGTCCAGCAAAAGATGAAACCCTTTCTTTATTTTTATTTCAAATCATGTCTTCAAAATGTGAGTTTCTTGTGGCAGATAGAACAGGAGCTTATCTATGGTGATAAGCTGGAGGAGGAGGCTGTGCTGTGAGCACTTCTTTGGGGAAGCCTCCTTGACCCCAAACAGGATAATCTACAACATTTGAAGATTGAGAGATGATAGCAATATTTTTTTCCAGGACATTTCTCAGAGAAGAAGGAGGGGTGTTGTTATTGTTGTCGTTTGACCGTGGCAGATAGAATGCTGTCTGGAGACACCGCCCTTGCTGGAAAATTGATTAAGGCCTGGATTTGAAAGGTGGGCATTTCCTCTACTTTTAGTTACCATATTAGTTTTTCACATTGGGGGGAGAGGGGGAGGAAAGAAAAGGAAAAACAACCTTGTTTCTCTTATTCCTGTTACCTCCCTGTGTCACAACGATTTGCTGTATGAGAAGTGAGCTGCTGCTTCTTTTTGTTCTCCCCCTCTAGGAACAGTTGCTTTAGGAGCGATTCTGGTAACCTGATACCACTTGATGTATTTTTGCTGGAATATGGAGCCTACATAAATTGCACCATAAGCAAATTTCTTTATAATGGAAGGATCGGGAAGCTGCAGCTTGGCAGGCTGATTCACTGGTGTGTTTTTTTATGTGTGTTTTCTTTTTTTTTTAAGGTGGATTTTCCAGATGCTTCTTAACAGCTGGTATTTGCTAAAAAGGAGAATTTTCTAAAAGATATTGGGGTTATGAGGTTGCCACAGTTTGCACAGAGCATCCCAACTGTAGGCAAAGAGCCCCAGGTTCAAAACAGATGCTACCTGCCTGCCAAATACCACTCCATAACCTGAAAGGAAAACCATTGTTGTTTGCACTTTCCTATTTGTCTGACTGATTATTGCTGGTGTCACAGGTGCCCAGAAACTCTTGCTGAAAACAAATCCCATCTTCACAGTCTCAAAAGCAGACTTGTTTAGATTCAGGATGGAGAGATATTGGTGTGTCCACAGCCTGGTGTGATGCAGGTGGGGCCCTTGCAGTGCTAATCCCAGAAAGGAACTGGAACAGAGCTTTGGGTGAGATCAAAGATCTTATCAATCATGGCTAGAAAGAGATCAGCCAAACCAGCATGAGCGCAGCCCAGGACTGCCCTACAGTTTGACCCCTCCCTAGCAAGCAGAGCCTGCACTCCAAATCTTTCTCTTTTAAATTGTTTACATTGGAAGCGCTGTTTATTCAAGGAGCCAGAAGAAAGTCTTTGGGCATATATAGCAAGTGCTACAGTGAGAGAAGCTTCCCCAGGCTGCTCCTCTAGCATATATTTGGACCTTGTAGGGCTTCTCCTCTGACAGAAGAGAAGTGCCTCAGGGCTCCCTTATTCCTCCTCAGGCCGCTGACAGCCAGGCTGTACCACCAATGCCACAGCCCCTAACCAAACCCACTGCAGAAGCGGTGAGCCTTTCTGTCCTTGGTGAGCCGGTGATACAGCGGAGAGACTTTCTGTCCTCATGCTGGAAGTTGTGTTTCTTGTCTGGCATGGGCTGAGGTGCTGAGGAGTGTTCTGAACTATGCAGACCATGCAAGCTCTGTCATCAGTCACCCAAAAGGGAGAGCTCTATTACAACCCATTAATGCTCCCAGACCACTCAGGCTTAGTTGTGTTGTCACTACAGCACTTATCTGTTCCCGGAGCGTGCGTGGGGCTGCACCATCCGCCAGCCTTGCTCACACTGCAGCACAGGGATACATGTTGTGCATGGTGAAGCTATTCCTCAGGCTGTGCGGCACAGGAATTTCTCCTGATAAGGTAAACCCCTGTGATCTGCCCAGAAACGGACCCTGCTCTGCAGAAGGAAGGGGAAAAAGAGTTTTCCATTTCATTTCTTTCACGGAAAAGAATGCCGCTGACTGAGCAGGTTGGAGCAAGCAGGAGATGCATAGAAGCATACAATCACCAAGGTTAGAAAAGACTTCCAACATAGTCCAGTCCAACTGTCCCCCTACCACCAGTATTTCCTCACTAACCCATATCCCTTAATTCAACATCTAAACATGGTGGGAATGCAGCTCTTGCCTTATCAGCTGCAGGCCCCTGCCTCGGAAACTCTTTATCACAGCATGACATTTATGGAAGGCTCAACACGCACCAGAAAGGCTTCTGGATTTGGGACTTCTGCTGCTAAATAGCTTGTGTGATGATGAATGAGTACTTTAAACTTACAGCACATTGCTTCATTCATCTCCACAACTAAGCGTTTCCTAACAGGAATTTCACTGGGCTCTCTGGAAACTCAATGTTCATAAATCGCTTTGAGAGCCTTTCCTCAAAAGCTATAAAGATGCAAAACATTTCTTGTTATGTACATATAGAGTAAAAACATAACTCCAGGTTATAAATCCACAACCAAGTGATAAAGACCGTTTCAAATCCACTCTGCTCAGGATTCGAGTGCCCTGGAGCAGGCTGGGTGCATTCACGCTGTAGGGCCTTTGGCCTGTATTTTCTTCTAGGTCCCACAAGTCACAACTGATGCACAACACAGCCTTTCCTTCATGTTGTTTTGATGTAGTCTACACCAGACCGGTGTGATTCCATTCTGATTCCTAACAAAACAACCTGATCTCTTGATAAACTACCAAGTCCTTCAGAAGGCCTTTCAGAAACAGTCTGTGATTTCTCCTGTTCAAAGAAAAGTTTGTAAGAAAAAGCAAAGCGTGCATCATCTCTTGATAGTCATGACAATTAGGTCTCACCCCTTAGTCTCACACTTTAACTGTTCAAGAAAAGCTATGCCATTAAAAAGCCCCTTTTTGAATACATGTTTATAATGTGTGCCAACTTCATTTCCCTGAGCAAAAGATCATCTCTGCTGCTTTGCTAACTGATAAGATGTTGGTCTGTGTCTGCAGGGGGGACTTTCCCCAAAACTCTGCACCTGGGGATAGCATCCATCAGACACAGCCTATTCGCATGCACCTCAGGCTCTGAGGGTCACCCAAAGTCATCCTAGCTTGCAAGGTACGCACATTCTCTTGTTCTGGGGTAAGAGGGCTGTTTTCTGTTGTTATTTATTGGTATATATTTCATTTACATTTTAATAAATGTGTTTGTGTGTTTGGTTTGTTTTTTTTTTTTAAATGTATTCACAGTATTTCCATTATTATATTTTCAAAAAGGAAGCTGGCTTTTGAAATCAGTTTTTCAGATCATGTTCTCTTATCCCTTTGAGTGTTGCTGAGATTCTATTTCTTTCCTCATGGGGATCTTATCCTATATAAAGGACAAGAAATAGGTGTGAGACAGGAGGCAGGAAATGTGTCATTTCAATATAACTGCAGAAAATTGTCAGATGCTGTGAATAGTTACTGGGGAAGCAGAGGGAGCCGTGCCCCTGAGCATCCATTTCAGCACAGCTCTAAAGGAGTCTGTGGCTAAGGAACTTGGGAGGCAATGCACCTAGCACAGAGATATACACTTCTGCCAAGAAGGTCCTTGATTCTTAGGAACTTCTGAAGATCCACTCAAACATCTTTTGCCTTTGTAGTGGAACTCATCTACAGATCGTGGCAGAGATCTCCACCAGCTTGACATGTTCACCAGAAGCACAATCTGATTCAATAAAAGAAGGAAATGAATTAGGAAGCAATTTGCTGAACTGGATTTTATTCTTTACTAAAACTTAACTCTTGTTTTTACTGTCTTGGTCTAAGCCCTTTTGTTGTGATTTTAATGTTTCCTTTTTGGCTTTTGTAGCCTTCATCCTGATGTACAGAATTCAGAATAAAAGTGAGTTTAGTTATCCCATGGGGACATATGAAGGAAAGACAAATCAAACTGAACGAGAGCCTTGGTAGAAAACACAGCGTATCTAACAATGCATAATTGGCAACAGAAAATGTGTCAGATGGGATTTGTTTGGAGAAGAACTTCCAAAGAAGGCTAAGAGCCAAGCTGAAGTAGTCACCTAAAGTTACTGTAAGATTTATGTGCTGATGATAGACTGTGGGGCAAAGCATTCACATGGGGAAGGTCATGCTCACTAATTCACTTGGTCAGTTCCCAATAGGGAATTACCAGTCCTGAGTGATATTGCCTGGAACAGGTATCCACCATTAGAATTTTAAAAACACAGAATAAAAAGCAGATCATCACGGTGTAGATCTCACAGCTCCAGGATGATGCTAAAATTATATGCTATTTGGTTATGATAACATGTCCAATTCTCATCTGCTTTGGATGGAAAATATTTATAGAAAAATAACTGAGCAACGTTAATCAGAATGCATACAAAATTTTCTGTCTTATCAACAAAATGTTAGTAAAGATATTCAAACAACGGGTTGCTTTCCAGAGAGAATGAACAGCAAGGTATTCATAGCAGAGTTTGTAGTGCACTGTGACCTGATAGCAGCCTTTCAATATCTAAAAGGGTGCTACAGGAAAGAAGGGACAGATTCCTTAGCAGGGTCTGTGCTGACAGAACTAGGGGAAATGGTTTCAAGCTTAAAGAGGGTAGATTTAGGCTGGATATAAGGAAAAACTCTTTACTGTGGGGGTGGTGAGGCACTGGAACCGGTTGTCCAGTGATGTGGTTGATGCTCCCATTCCTGGAGACTGTGAAGGAGAGGCTGGATCAGGCTCTGAGCTGTGGTGTCCCTATTCGTTGCAGGGGAGTTGGACTAGATGGCCTTTAAAGGTCCCTTCCAACTCTGAGGACTCTATGATTCTATGCAGGCTATGAAGTCTAAGCTGCTACACAATAAAGCAATAGCTTCTCATCTGGGGATGTCAGTGAGTGATCAGCATAGTGTTGTTGGCAAGGGAGGAATGCTTTGTTCAAACAGAGAGAGAAATAATAAAGTCAAGATACGTGCAACGTTTCATCTTTCCTATTCCCTGTATTCAGGATTAACGCCTTCATGTATGAAATGTGCTAGAAGATGGGGATAAGGTGGCAGATGAAATTCATTAATGAGAAATACCAGCCAGGGGACAGATAGAACATGATAAATTGATCTGCTTGTGCAGAACACTGGTTACTAAGCCATGGGCTGCTCCCTAAGTAATGCCACCTATTTTGTTATATTGGCCCATTATATCAGAAGCAAATGGCGCTAGCATGGCAGTAGATGTTGCACCTTCACATCAATATCCCATTATATTTTGTAGCTGTAAGACAGATGGTGGTTGAGGGGCAGTCTGACAAAATGGCATCTGACATGGAAGTGTGTATGAAGCAAAGGGGTGGAGTTGAATTTCTCCATGTGAAAAAAGCAGCGTTTGGAAGTGGCAACAGTGACAGTGGGTCATCTCCACTAGTGCAGATGTTTATGAGCATGAAATGCAGGCTCCAGTTCATTACTAGTGAAAATGGATAGCAAATGGTGGTAACTGTGTTGAAAAAGTGTTTTGTAGCTGAGAATTTACTCTATCAAACAGTGCTTTTGTTCTCTTTGTATTTGTTGTTGTTTACATGGAAATAAAGAGGAGGCATTACTTTCAGAGATACCTATATATGTACTTCTTGCTGCTTAGAGAAGAGATCTTGGGGTCACCGTGGTTAACACTCCAAAAATGGTTATGCATGACTCAGAGAAAGCCAGAAAGATTCTAAGAGAGAAGAGTGAAACGAAAACAATCATTGTTTCACTGTGTGAATTTATCATCCACCTACACTGTGGTTATTGCAGGCAGTCCTGTTCCCCAGCCTCAGAAAGGACAGTTAAGTGAAAGAAAGGTTGGGGAAAGCTACAGAAAGATCAAAGCTATGAAATGTGAGGGGAAAGTAGAGAGACTGCAGTTTGTTGGGGTTGTTTTTTTGTCTTGAAAAAGAGAATTGTGAGGAAATGTAATAGCTATAAAACCAAGGCAGCAGGGGAGGAGATAGATAGGAAGCACTTACTCATTACAACCTTTGCTTGCTTTGCTGCAAGAAAAGTTCCAAGGCAAAGGAGGAGATTGAGGTACTCTGTTAAAGAGTGAAAAACCAGCAGCTTTTGTCTCAGTGTATAAAAGTACTTCCTAATTCTATTATTTCAAGACAGATGAACTTTTGATAAATAATAATGCATTTGGGTTCTGCAATCCCCTTGATAGCCATAGAGTGAGTGCCTACCGTAGCACAGGTCTTTCCAGCCAATGCTACAGAGCCCAACCCCCATAAAACAGTAAACATCAGCACCTAATGAGGACACAATATTTGTTAAGGCCATTGTATAGTAACTGCTGAGTCAGGACCTGAACCACTGATAGAGCACCTGGGGAAAAGACCCTGCCAATGCTGGTAGTGCAGGTGAAGGCAATTCAGCTGTGTGCCCGGAAGGGATGGAGCCTGGCTGCACCAGTTGCTAAGAGATTAGACCTCATTTAAAGGCTGACTGCAACTGGGAGAAGGCTTCTTTCTGGAGATCCCTCCTAGTTGAAGTTTTCCCTGTGAGCCTAGATCTGCATAGCTGGGTGAGTACTTTTCCTTCCTTTTGTGCTAGCCCCTTTGATGCTATACTCCTGTATTGCCCTTCCAATTTGTTGACCTTTCTGATTATTACACTCCTGTATTGCCCTTCCACCATGTTTATCTTTCTGATTGTAACAGCCCTGAAACAGTTAATCACATACATAAGTACCTGTATGTGATAAGATACAAATATCAGTAAAAAGAAATATTAATAGTGAATATAGGTAAGCAACATTTGCATATGTTTATAAGAACACACGCACGTGTGTGCTTATGTCTTCAATATACTCAAGTAAGTTGCAATTTTTTTTTACTAGAAATGGTGCCAATGGATCTGCATGGCAGTGCTCAAGATTATTATCTCTGGTTGTTTTTGTTTTCTTTTCAGCAGTTCTATCCCTTTTGTTTCAAAGAATTCTCTTTAAACTCCTGTCAAACGTTAGCATTTGCCTAGAGCGTTTTGTTCAGTTGATGGATACGTCTGTGGATTGGTTGAATAAAATTGGCTGTGATATAGGAACTTTACTGCGAAAAACTGTTGGTAGCTTTTCACTCTACAGGAAAAAAAAAAAAAAAGACTTTTTTTACTGAAACAGATTTCTCAGATACAAATTTTTGACTAGTTGTAAGGGAATGTCAAAGAAACGAAAACATTTGGGTCTGTTGACTCTTGCCAGCTCCTGCTGCTACTATTTATTTTCAGGTTATTACTTTACTTTTTTTTTTATTACCAAGTATTTATTAGTACTGCAATGGTGCCCGGAGCCCTCATGACCGTAGTGACTACGCCTTGCAAACAGGACAGTGCTCACAGCCCAAAGCTGATGAAGTTCAAGGAATATCTGGACAACATTTTTAGACATAGGGTTTAAATTTTTGGTGGCACTGCATGAAGCCGGGGATTGGACTTGATGATCCTTGTGAGTCTCCTCCAGCTGTGGACAATGTGGAGGGAGTGAAAGGCAGATAAAACTGTAGTGAAAAGTCATAAGGAGCCATATCTGGTGAGGCTGGGAGAAGAGGCTTCGTCACATAATGCCCCTTCTGTGACACTCAGGAGAAAAGCAGACTCAGTGCACCAAATGTTGAGTCCATGTTCTTTATAAATACAGAGTGGTTAGGAAGAAGGTATGAGGAGGCTGGAGGCACCCTTGATTAGAAGGCAACAGCTAAGTACCTGATAAAGGAGTCAAGTGGAAAAGATGCAGGTGGAGGTGTATGACTGAAGAAGAGAGGGGCTGGTGACTTTGCTGTCAAAGAGAATGACTTGGCTGGGGCACCTGAAACAAGACTGATGTAAGCCTGAAGAATAAGGAAATGAAGGGCTGAGTAAGATTAGGCTGGTAGGGCACTGAAGCAAGGTGGGTTTGCAGGGATGTGGCAGCAGGGCAGTACTCAACCAGTCAGCACTATAAATAGAAGTAATTCCTTTGAAGCTAATGGATTCGGTTTGGCTTTCATTAGGTGAGGACAGTGAGGGGATGAAAGAAAATGATGATGGTCATGCTAGAGAGAGCTCTGGAACATAACTCATCTCTACAACGTCTGACTCAGGCAGGGCTACGCAGCCAGGGATAAAACAACCAGGGAAATAACTCCCTGCCTGCCTTGGTGCTGAGGCTGGGGGACAGAAAATGAGTTATTAACAGCCACTTTATGTCAACAGTGGCATAACATTAATCTTCTACTGATCTAAGTTGATAATAAGCAATAAGAACTGTTTGTGGCTTATTCAGTGTGAATTAAGGCAACAATGAATAAAATATCAGATACACAGTAAAGTTAATTAACAAATTAGAGACACCGAGACAATCACTGGCAAACACAATTGTAATTGCTTAAATAATGTAGGAGTTGAAGAGCAGATGTAAATTAAGTTAAATGGATAGCCTCAGTGACAGAGATGTTTAACAGGTAGTAAAATCAGTGCACAGAAATGTATTCTGCTGTGCACTGAGAAGACAGCACAGAGGTGACTAGGGCAGTAATGTAGCGCTGCATATCAGACATTCTGTTTATAACATAGCTATTATTTCTACCTCCTTATAAGAAAAATGTCAAATAAAACATCTGTATTCAGTCCATTAGAGAAATCATGTCAGCAAAATTCACTAGGGCAAGTCTGAAACACCATGGAAAATCATCATTCATTTTGAGGCAAAAATCTGCCTCAATACCTGCCATAGGAATGTGTTAAATACATTATTTGCAACAGCCACTAATGCTGTATTGAGGATGAAATCCAGGCAGGCTCAGCAATTTATAGCAAACAAGAGTGAACTGGCATCTCAAACCTTTAGTTTGTTTACAGAATTCATGTTAGGAGCCTCATACAGAGAAGAATGCAATTTGTTGTAATACAATGGTTATACACGTTGCTTGTGGCCATTGGGAATTGTGCTGTAACAAAGAAAGAAAAGACTTTACCTGAAGTGTTGCTGTCATACGGCATTTATGTGGCCGATAAACAGGAAAACGTTTGCTCCACATCTTGGTGTAAGGCCATTGTGAAGCAATAAATGGTTTCTGAACCGGAATACAGTTGCTGCAGCATCTATTTTAAAGCCGAGTTCTGAAAAGTGGCATGTGAGATGGAATTCCTTTGTTCATTTTTGTTTGTTCACTCCTTCATCCCCTCCCAGTCTCTTAGCCTTTTTCATAAAATTTATAGTTGCAGGAGGCAGACCTTTACCTCTACAGCTACTGCTTTTTGCTGGCGCTTGCCTGTGGTTCATGTGGCAGGGGTACATGAAGGCTTGCAGAGTGATGCAGACAGAACTGAGCCTCTGTGAGGGAGGTGCCACACTGAGCTCTGGAGCTTCATGCCCTCCCTCGGATGGGGGAGAGCTGCACCTTTAGGTCAGGTTTGAATGGTGTCCCTCCTAATCTGTGATCCTTCTAGCTTCTCTCATCTCCAAATATCTATTCCCTAGATATTGTTCTTCAGGGACATAAGGCGGGATCTTTAAAAGCTCTAGAGAGAAAGGATAAAGAGTTCCTTCCATATAACATGGCATATTTGTCTTCCAAAATAAACTGTTCTCTGTATAATTCAGTTAAAAAGAGAGAGGGAAAAAATAATCTCTTCTGAAGACAGAATGAGTGAAAGTTCCTGCTTTGAAAAGCACATTTTACATTTGGCATTTTGGAAGGGATTTTTATTGTGTATTTTTCTGCTTAATTGTTTCACTTTTGTTTAGTGAAGAGGCATTCAAGGGAGTGAAATTAAGCCTGTGAACTAGTGCCACTAATCACATTAAACATGGGAGAATTGAACTAGCAATTTCCCCCAGCTGTAGGCAGTTGGTGAACCAGGCAGTAAATCTACTGCCATCCACCACAGAAAGAGCTGCTACCGCGTTTCCCTCCCCTCTGCCTTTGGATTTCTTTTGTATTTAGCTGGGTATTTTAAATCCTTGCCCACATTTTGGATGCAACCCAAAAGCAGCCAATGGTTTCCTTCTTTGCAGTCCTTGACCAGGGTAAGGCCTTTGAGCATTAAGTATGCTTCAGAGAACGAGCACAAGGAGACCATCAGGTACTGTGGAGCTTCCAGCACTGCAGAACTCAGAAAATAGGTCAGTCACCCCAGGAGGAGGAGAGAAAGAACTTGTTTTCCTTTCTGTCCTGTCAGTGTTGCTCCAAACCCAAAGGAAAACAACCATTTCCCACAAGCTGTATGGCTTACTGCTGTTCACAGTGTTGGCCTTTTAATCTTTTTTTTTCTGCCCTAAAGTTGGGGCTTCTGGTGCCGTTTGGGTGCACAGGTGTGTGGAGAGGCCCAGAGCAAGCTGATCCCCCAAGTACCCTCGTGCTGGGCACTGCAGCACGCTGCTTCTATTGCTCCCAACTCTACAGAAAGGCCTCCTTTCTCTGCCCTGGCTTTAATTTCTTCATTAGTCCTACAAACAGGTTTGGTTTTTTTCCTATTTTTATTTTTAATTCCCTCTGCATTAAAAAAAAAAAAAAAGAAAAAAAAAAAAAAAGAAAAAAAGGCTTTGCAAAAAAGAGGGCTTGTGCTTGGCATGTAGCAGAGTAACATGAGCATAATAAACAAGAGTGGCTGTCCCCATAAATAATAAAAGGAATGTTTCTCTTCACGTGGCAGCTTTTCAGTGGAGAAAAGGCAGGGAATAGGTAGCGCTGCAATAAAGTGCTTGTCTCAAGCTCTAATCCCCATTTCTGTTGGTTTTTTTTGGCAAACCAGTAGCCGGTGAAGCAGGGCCACCTCTCTGTCTTGCATTCCCTTCTAACTGTTATCTGATTTCTTATCTCTTGTACTTTGTGTCTGCTGGGAATGGCAAGGTTCCTTAGAAGCCCCATTGCATTTCTTTCCTCTGTTTGCTGTTCTCACAAAGATGGAGCCACGCTCCTCTGGTGATGAACTGGGACTCGTAATGCAATCTTGGAGGTGAAAATAGACCCTTCTCAGTCTAACATGACCCTGATTTATGTTCCTGCAGCAAAGGCGATGAGCGTGTGATACAAATGAATAACTGTATCACTGGAAAATGTTTCTGATGTTGTTTCAGCTGCTTATGTAAAAAAATGCTTAGTTTTCCCACCATTAGCAATGTGATTTACAGGCATGTCAAAATTTTCCTTTTCTGGCCACTCAACTTCAAACTTTGAATATATTGCAGTTGGCTTCGATCTGCAGAGCCATGTGTTAGCTACTGCAGTAGCTGAAATGCATGCAAATTATCCCTTTATTCTGGCGGAGGTTACAACATTAAAACAACAACAACAGAGAATGGCCTGTGTGGAGAGTATCATAAATAATTTAGCTTAAGTGAATGCTGAAATTAGTCAAGGCACCGCATTGCTTGGCTCCGAGAGGTCTATTTGCAGCCAGATATGTAGAGTGCCCTCTGGCCAAAGCTTAGCCTTTCAAAAATGGAAAGCAGGAAAAACAATATGATCTTCTTTTAAAGCGGTGCGCTGGAATGACCCGTGGGGTTAAATATACCTAGACAGTCCTCCATGCCATAGTGATCTCGGGAGAAAACACCCTGCTTATAAGAACTACCAGCTAGGAAAGGAGATAACGAAGTGTGCGTGTGTATTATTGGCAAGTGCTCTGAATGGCAAGGCAGGAGAGCTGCATGCAGTGTTATCTTGCATAATTATTGGGTCACCGTACTGTAAATGAAGTGGTTGCTATACTTAGTGGCACTACTGTGCTGCGTGCCTGGCTGAGGGCCGGATCCAGCCCTGCCGCAGGCATTTAGGCTGAGAGCAAAGCTCCAGGCTGGGCCCTGCAGCTCCACCGTTCCTAGGTCTCTGGGCAGTGACAGGCTACACAAGGCCCAGCTGCAGGGAGCAGGCTGTGGTGGCTCCCAGAGCAGGAGACTGCCCTGGAAAGCCATGATGCCTTTCTCTGGAGGGGGAGGGCTGGAGGAGAGAAATTGGGCTGTGAACAGAGTTGACGAGAGAATGGGAAATGAAAATAAGCTGAACGCTTCAGTTGGTTAAAGGGAGAATAAACAGCTTAAGCTTTGGGAGATAGATACAAGAAGATAAGAGATATTAAAATGAAAACTTGTGTAAAGAAAGTACTAGGAAAGATCACTGTGCAACATTACCATGGCAAAGGACAGGATGCTATTGCAGTATTTTCTTCTAACTATCAGGCAAAAGTGGGCTAGGTGTTATATTCTAATTGCTCTTAACCAGTGCTGCTCTTTTTTCTGTAATGGCCATGCCTGCAGCTATGGCATGCTGCTGCCAGTTTTCTCTCTGACAAGTTTACAGTATAAGGGTGAATACAGTGACGTACTATAGTGCATGTTTGAGTTATGCTACTGTGTTGCCTGACACATCACTAACACTTCTCAACTCCCAGGGAAGCCCTCTAGGTTACTAGATCATAAGGCCAGCTTACAAATGTCCCTGATAATTTAGACTTCAGTTCCAGTTTCATGGGAACCAGGTATAATGACAAACCCTAAGCATGAAGGATTTCCTGTATAGAAATCTATACTTGCTGGACAGCCACTATGTCACTGCTGGTCAGTGCTCTTGAACAAGTCGATGGCTGTAAAGAGGATTTCTGCTGCCCATCATGCTGCCCTGCCAGTGTCCATCGTACAGACTCGTGGTTACAAGGAATGCTAATACCCTCCCTGCAGAAATAGGTGTTGGTGAACATGTTTATTCACAACTTTCTCCCCCCTTTATTTATTTATTTTTGATTGTCCACAGGAACCTCAAACTTTATCATGGCACAAAGAAATAAGCTTTGGACTAGGGTGAAGGCAGTCCGCTTTTGATAACTGGCAGTTGATTTGAATTCCTTTGGCATTTCTATTGGTTTCAGGTATTGCACTTGCACAGCAGTGTTTGCTGTTCTGAGTTGTGCTCGTTCCACACACGCTGCCACAGCACCAAACAAGATGCTACCAGGCGTGGATTCAGTTACTAGAAACTTGATGAACAAGAACATGAACTTGGTGTGCCTCATCAACAACCTTCAAATTTTGCTTCGAGAAGGACATGGAAAGCATAGGAGCCTCTGGTGAGAATATAGTGGTGAGAACATAGAATATATTCTAACCAAACATTTCAAAAAAGAATTTTTTTTTTTTTAAGTTTTTGGTTTTCAATGGAGAACAAACTGCCATGACTCAATGACTCTATAGTCTTTCTTTGAGTTCTTTCAAGGCTTTTTTTGTTTTGTTTTTTCTTTTTGTTTTTTTCTTTTGAGAGATGGAATGAAATTACGTTTGTGACTTAAGCCTGCGCTGTGTGCATGTGAGGTAGGAGGAAAGAGTTGTACATTCAGCTACCTTTGTATATTTATTTGTTCAGCATGCTAGCTCTTGTGCAATTTGCTGGGAAGGAATGCCTGCAAAAATAAAGCCATGAGGTGGCTCAAATGGAAAAAAAAAACCCAGAGCGCTTTGAAAGCCTCCCTCCTGACTTCTGATTGAAGGGATCTGTAGAGTTTTTGACACGCTATAAATCTGTGTTTACAAAAAAAGCCCAACAAAAGTCGATGCCAGCTCTAGTTTATTGAATATCAAGTGCTATTAATCCACAGTAGATCCAAGACAAAATAAGAGTTCAGCTGAATGTCTGTGTCAAAACGTGTATGGTATTAAAAAAATACCACGCAACTCAATCCTAAGAGAATGGGAAGATCCAAACTTATTCCAAATTGTTCCAACTCTTCTTCCACAAAACTTATCTGTGAACTTTGTATTTAAATGCAAACCCATCTCTTGGTCTGGCTTATTCTTTTAATTTATTTTATTTGTTTTGCAACTTCAAATGTTTAACAGACAAAGAGAACCCTCCTCTCCTAGCATCTTGAGCCACTGAGAGAGTAGCTCATGCAAAGCCCTGAGTTTCATTGTGCCTCTAGAAAGGGAAAGCAAACTGTAATTCCACAGCTCCTTTTATCGCGCTGCTGCATTTCTTTCTCTCCTAAATTGTCACTCTAAACTTTTGCGATGCACATGCGTGTTCAGTTTGTGGTATGGATGCATGCTGAGGTTTATAAGTTACTTGGGCACAAAATTTAACAAGATGAAACCTTTCTTTATGAAGCCCTTGCTAGTATCAACAGAGTAAGGTGACATTTCATTGCATTACTTGTTTTAATCCCATCTGCCAGTTGTTCATCTGCTTCCTAAGAACTGAGGCAGAGTAATTTTCAGAATAGAAAATTGCCTCAGATATCAGCAATCCAGGAACACAAACTGCAGCCCTAGAGATGAAATCCAGCACCCAGGCATGTGAGTTTCTGTCATTCTCTGTGTGGTGCCTCCTGAATTTTCCTGAAATTCTGCCTTCTGAATTTTCTTGAACATTTTCACACCTTGCTTTGCATATGCATCCCTCATGCACTCCAATAGAGATAGAGCCATCCGCTTGTAAGGATGATGTTCCCAGACTATGCAGACACAAATGCTGCTTGGACATGGTGCCACTTACAGGAAAAAAAAAATCTAAGGCAATACTGAAGTGGAATTTAATGAGTCATTCTCAAAATACGCCATGCTTTCTAGCACCCAGGGAGACATTTCTAGTTCCCCTTCATCCCTCGAGTTCTGCTGCTACATGCTCAGGACAGCTGCTCCTTGACTCTATGTAGCATCTCCACTGCTGCTTCCATCCAACCCTATCACAAATTCACCAGCAAGATGTCTCTGGTCACTTGAGGGACTTGTGTCTCCAGGGATACATTGAATTCAGCACACCAGTACCACAGTGTGTTGAATTTCCTAATGAATCTTCTTGTCTTTGGCCAGGAATGTGTCTATTTTCGTGCTAAAACTGGCCTTCACCAGGAAATGCAGAAAGCAAGAAGTTTTTTTTTCATTAATACAACAGTTCTGAACATGCCCATCCTGTGTGTCAGAGCATCTCTGCCCTGCCTGCACTGCATGTTAATCTTTTGAACTCCCATCCCCTCATCCTCGTGTTACCAGAGGGACAGGGTAATGAGGTGTTCATAAAACTGGTATTATCCAGAGAAATGGGGGACAGAGAATGCCCAGCTGTTTTTTTTTATTAAATTAGCTTCCCAGAGCATTATGGAGAGGGACCAAATGCCACCAGTGACCATGTCCCAGAAAAGTTAGTGGACTTTTCTCTCTTTGCAGCTATTTACATGTGGGAACTGGAGCTGTGCTGCACTCTGCGCAGGAGCATCCAGAAAGCTCATTCTGCATGCACGAGCAGGGCATGCTTTAGGGGGTCAGGGGCTGGAGATCTCTGAAGTAACAAAAGCTGCCTGAATTAAGAATGAGAAAACTTCACTGATAACCAGAACTTTACAAAGTTGCTTAAAACGAAAAGCCTGTGAGCTGCTTTACTCTGCGCTGGTGGGGAGTACTTGCTGGCCTTTTGTTTTTGGTTGTTTATTATTATTACTATTATGTTTTGTAAATGAGGAGGCAAAGGAAATGCTAAAGTGAAGGGCAGGACTGAATCTTTCTACCATGCTACAATGCTTTGTTTATTCCTACATTTTATCACTGGAAACTTGATCATCTTTGCTGGCATTTTAGAGACTCCACAGTTGCTCTGTTCTCAGCACTGCCTGATAACAGATTTGTGAAAATCCCTCTGTGCAAAAGAGAAGGGGGGTGGACAGAAACAAACTTTTCACAGTGACTCAGAATTATCTCACTGGTAAGTTTAGAGACAAACTGCTTTTTAAAAGTCCCTGCTGCCTTTGGAACAGACTGGGAGGGGGAGGAAGCAGTATTCATTTACATTGTAAAGTATTCCTTTTAAAACAGAGAGAAAGAAAGAAGTATTTAGAGGGGGAGAGAGAAACCTTGTGTTTTTCATAGCAACACTTTGCTTTCTACCCGTAGTTCTAGAATTTCCATTAGGCAGAAAAACAAATATCAAAGCTGACAACCACAGAGATGAAAGAAAAAGCCAGCGGAGAGAAACAGTTTTGCATTGGCTGTTTTTTTCCCTTGCAAATAGTACAGCTATGACAAAATAGCAATGCTCATCGACAGCATCGTCAAAGGTTAAAACTACAGCTAATGATAGAGTAGTGGTTTTCTGGCATGTTAGGGCAGCGTGGCACACAGATTTCTCACCATATTTGTAGTTTACTTGTTCTCTCAAAAGCAACAATCTTAAACCAATCCCACTGCCTTGTGATAACAACCAGTGTAAAGCAATTATTGTCTCAAGCTATAGCATAAACTAGGTTGGGAGCTCCTCTGTATACTTTGTTATCAGCCCGCTGGAGCAAATATAGCACGGCAGTATATAAAGAGTCATTAGTTCAAGTCAGGACTTGGGTGACTGAGCAGGTGGAAGTTATACATGTCAGATGGAGGAAGCTTAAAGCAATATTGAGTAGCAGTTACATAAACCCTGCTCCTCTAGAGAGGGGCAAGCTGCAGAGGTTAGGGGAGCCTGAAGTGGTCAGAAAAATCAGGTAATCCAGAGGCATAAAGCTTCCTTTTGACCGCTGTTGGGCTAAGGTCTTATCAGCAAGTAGTTAATCAAGAAGTAATTTTGTAAGGACTGAAGTGCTCATGTTTGGTTTAAAGTGGAATTTAGGTGCATAATTGTGGTATGCAAAACACCCAGCCTACCTGCTCACCGCTTCTCTGCCCAAATACATGGTAGTTCACACCACAGCAGTAGGTTTCTCTCTCCTCACCATCAGTGAGCGAGATGTAGCATTTTTCCATTCGCTTAGCACTTTTGTTGTGAATCCCATTTGGAACTCCCACCTCTATGTGACTGGCTATGCTATAATGGCCTCACACGTCGGATGAGGAAGGTCCTACAAGAGAATCTACTGCAGAGGAATGGGTAAGAAGATGCATAGGAATTAGTTGTTTTTTCCAGTTGAGGGGGACTCCATATCCAAATGGCCTTCTTTCTGGAGAGTGCCGTAGGCTACTGTGCAAATGTTGCTGGTGAGAATATTGCCTGGGGGCTTCTACTTTAAATAAGAGCCAACAGTCATTTGAGGAAAGACTGAGCATGGAAATACAAATTAAAGTAACCAGGATATTGAAAGGACTGGTACTTCAGCACTTGAAATGGAATTCAAAACTGAAGATTTTGAATAAATAGATGACACGAGGTTAAACCATGAAGAAAGGGCATAAACAGCAAATGATGTGCCTATGATTGCAGTTGAATCTACTGTTCATATCTTGCCTCTATGCAAAGGTTTTAAATATTTAAGGAAATATAACTGACAACATCGAGAAAAACAAAAAAATAAGATAAAATACAACATGCACTTTCAGAGTAGATTATGCCATGCTTACACGGTGCTTGTCTTTATCGATTGATCTCCTTGCTGAGCAGGAATGCAGAAAATCCAAGACACCTTGATGTCAATGAAATGTGTCTGGGAAAACAAGAGTTAACATAACAAAGCTGAAAATTAGTAGACAAAAATGGAAAGTGGCTAGGGGACCAGCTAATGAAGAAACAACCGAAAAATGAGGGCATAGCACTGCTGTCAAAGTGAGGCAGAAAGGAGATATATTAGATAAAAATCAGTGCTGGCATAAGAGCAAAGTAGTATAAACCACCCTAACTAAACTTACACTGAAAACTTAAGAAGTTTTGAAACATCAGAGGAGTGTGGTCTGGAACAGGCATCCAGCGAGTATAATGAAGGCTGTGTTTCGAAACAGAACTGTGCAAACAAATTTGAGCTTGATAAATTATAGACTACAAGGCTGACTCTGATAGCAGGGACCTGGTCTCGATGACCCAGGAGACCCTCTCTAATACTTTCTATATAATTTGGGATACAGGAGCTGGAATGCTTGAGGACCGGACTGATAATGCATGAGATGACTGTTTCAAATGGCATTAAAGAATGAAGTGACTTGTTCTTTCATCACTTATTAGTCTGAGAGAAGAGGTGAAAGAGAGAGGTAGAGCCTTTTTGAACAGTAAGAATTTGTAAAAACACTTTTTTTTTTCTTTTTTTTTCCCCCATTGGTATTGACCAACACTTTGTTCTGAATGTATTTAAAATGGTGGTATTTTACACTGATACAGGGGTTGGTCTCAACTGTAAAATTTTGTGATAGGCTAGCAAAAATGATTGCACCTTAATAACAAGGGGGGAGGGGGAGGTGGTCTGTATCATCAGAATAGTGCAGAATAAAAATAGTCCTGGGGAGGAACTCAAACAAGTGATGTAATCCAGCCCCCTTCTCTCAAACTCTACCCTACAGCATTCCTGACTGATGTTTGTATATTAACCTGTTGGTAGACATCTCTGAAACTGGATGTGTGTGAACTTCCCCAGTGGCTGCACTGCTTTTGCTGCACTCACTGCTAGAATGGTTCACTTATGGTCTAACCACAATCCTCACAGCAACTGAAGTGTTTTGTTTGTTTTTTTAACAGTTGTCCCATATTTGAAGAATTTTTTTTTACTTTTTTTTATGCCTTCAGCCTTTATTTTTCTCTTGATCAAACAGTGCCAGTTCTTCCGACATTTTCCCCACTGGTTGCATTCTTTGACCTCTAATCCTTCCTTATCTCTCTTTCTTGAATTCAGTAAAATTGACCTAAATCCACGCTGACCAGTGAAAACCCATTGCTGAGCAGTGCGAGATTAATTTCTGCATCTTGCTGACTTCAGTTATAAAGCCCCAAGTGACAGTGTTTACTTGGAAGTTCTTCCTGGTTTTAAAGAAGGTCATCTCGTGAAGGTGAGAACAAGTGTCAGCCATGTGGCTTTAAAAAAAGAAAGAACTGAAACAAGGTAGTGTGAATGATGAGCAAGCCCTGACTTCTAGTAGAAATGCTCTTAATAAGCCACAAATAAGAAAAAAACAAAACCAAAAACCCTGTACAATTACAAGGCATATGTTTCCAGTTTTAAAAGGAAACACAGAAGCACAAATAGCAAGGAATGCTGCTTGTTAATAAGTCTAAGTCGAAGAGTTGTAAATCTTAACCAAGGCAGAGTACCCTGGAAGAAATGAACCAGTAAACATCATTGGAGTTTAGCTTTTTTTGTTTTAACTATGTTGGAAGCTAAAGGAACTCTAATAATAGCTAGAATTTGATGTTATACAAGATAGAAATGTTGATCATATTATGGAAGAGAAAAAATGTTCACGTACTGGAACGTCTGTATTTTGAAATAATCTGGTTGATCTCTTTGCCAGCTTTTGCTATTGGCAGGGTGGTGGTTTCTAAAGTGGAAGGGAGTTTTCTGTGTTTTCAGGCTGCTTTGTGTCAGATAACGTGTCCAACAACAATGACTCTGTGCTCCTCATGTGCCTCCCTTCAGCATGAGTTTCCTTACTACGTGCTCAGGGACTTGCTCTGCTCTAACAGGAAGGACTGATCCTCTGCCCAGGTACTTGTGCTGCTCTTTGGGTACTGGAAAGCTTTTTCTACACGCAGATTTGTTGGTTGCAAACCTATTTGTTGCTGTGCTTCCCTGCATGCTCACCTTTAAATTAAGACACTTATAGTTTCTCCAGAGTTAGGTAGATGGTGCATTATTTGTGTGGATTTTTTTCTTAACTTGGGAGGAAATAAAATTTTCTCAGGTGAGCATCTTCCTACAGGAAAGAAAAGAATGACAATCACAGTGCTCAAAATACATCCTTATTAATATTATTTCAGATATAAATCCAGATGGAACATCTTACTCAGTTCTTAGTCCAAGCTGTGCTCAAAATAGCATCTTAAATGTGTATTTGAACACTCTCATTATCCTATCTGCATAATTAAAGGCAGGACACCACATTGCCCCATGAAGAGGCAGGCTGATACTGACACTCTTCTGTATTTCAATAGCCGTTTTCAGGTTAATTTCAGTGCCTGGAAGTGGTACTGTCATGGTACTGCTAAAAGTATTTCCCAAAGTAATGTTATACATACTTTTCCTTAACATTTGTCTCAACTTACTGCTGTTTCAAAATTACCTACTTTTTAACACTTCTCTGTTATAAGACACTTGCAGCAATTTCTAGGAAGTGTCGCAAAGCAACATGAATAAAAGTCAGACTTTGCCCAAATATAACAATAGAAGTGTTCTTGATTTTAGTGAAACAACTTCACAAGAAAAACAGGTGTGCTACCTGCTACCCACCTCCTTTGTTGCAGTGCATTGTTTTTTAATGGGCGCTATTATTTTATTGCATCATCCGTGGCAGCACATCCTTTCATTTAAGAGCAGAATTACACACTGTGCTGCAACATCTACCCCCTCCCTTTGACGACATTTCTGTTTAATTCCATATTAAAGTGATACCGGATTATATTTCTTCATCATTACATTGCTTAAGAGTGAATGCATAGTTGTAATTTTCCCTTGCAAGTCACCATACTTCTAAAAGAAACAGTTACGCTGCCTGGTTACACAGCCATGTGCTTCCTGTCAGTTCTTTCTTTGATGGTGCATTATTGAGCCTGCAAACAGCAAATCTGCACTTGTGATACGGATATGAAAAATCACAGCAGCACACTGAGGGAGACAGGACTGTGACAAGTGAATTTTGGCAAGTGAGTTGTGACAAAAAGAATGGTTTCTACGCTCCTAAGCCACAAATCGGGTAGATCAAATTAATGAGGTACCACAGGTGAAAGGAAACCTGTTCTTTTGGATGCACTTTTTGTGTTTTTTTTCTCCCTCCTGTGTAAGCGGGGGAACTGTCACATGATAGGTAGGGACTAGGTTTAGAAGTACAGATTTAAACCCAGAATTTCCTAAGAGCACTAATCATGCTTTAAACACATTCACTACACAAATATTTATTGCTTTGGGAATGTACAGGTGTTTCCATAATTTAACATATGCATTGCCTTAATAGAGCTTCATTATTTGGAAGAAACTTTACACAGTGCTGTAGCAATTACACGCATATTAGAGCTATATGGATAGACAAAACTGATTTCTTTAGCAGCTAAAAATAGATGTCTCTAAAGAAACAGGAATCCCTTTCTAGTTATTGCTTGGGAGTATATTCTCTACTTTATCTAATGCAAACTACAGACTGTCCAGCAGTCATTAATTTATTGAGTGGTTGTAATGCAATAAATCACATATTACTGTATTTTCTTCAAACACAACATAAAAAGTTCAACCTCGCATTAAAGAACAATGTGTGTGTTTTTGAAGACGTGTAAGATTTTGGAATAGAAGTGTTAATCCTAAAAATAAAAGTGAAATTCCCAACATAACAAATAAATAATTACCAAAGTGTGTCGGTGCTGTAGGGCATTGAGGATCTACAAGCAGGCTGACTACAGGCTTACCAAAAAAATAAGTTAACAAGAGTGGTTAAAAATCTTCTGGGTTCCTGAGGGTGATGGTCTTAGTAAGAAGTGCAGGTGACGGTTATTTTAATTGGTAACAGTTCAATGCATGTACAGATTTCAGATGACTGCCAGATCCTGCATTTTAGTAGCTGGGAAACTGAACTGGATGAGATCTCTGTGGTTCATTGAGCATCATTCTGTAAAGCTGCAATAAGACTTTTTTTATTCCATTTTGAAACCAGTTTTCACCCCCCGTTACTTCTGGGTGACTATTTCAGCACTTCGTTTCTGCGATTATAAACTTGTTTTTACTTTTTCTGCTTTAAAGGCAGCCTGTTACTCAGTACCAGGATTGATTCTGACAAAGATTAACTGAAACGGGTAGGAGTTCTGCTTGCAGAAGGGCTGATGATTAAGCTTTAAAATATGCAGTACATTGGGAGAAAGCTCCCAAGCTGGAGACCTCAACCTGAAGGGAGTTTTTATGGGCCCATTACTACAGCTATTTAAAAACACATCATAGAGTTGACTGTTGGTGAATCCAGCCTGACCTTCTGGCTTTCCTGGTATGTGGGGCTGCTTTCTACATACAGGTTGTCTCCTCTTGGCTGAGCTGGCCTGCTTCAGCCAGCCCTAACCTTGATGCTGTCACTAATAAGTTTCCATTCCTGCTCAGACTACAGGTGCATACTGAGGTATCTTTGCAGCACTGAATACTCACAGCACAGCACAGCTTTGGCTTGTGCTCTGATTCCTCAGCCATCAGCAGAGGACAGACTTCATTTGGAAGTGAGGTTTGACTGGTATGATACCATTATTTCCAGCCAAACAGGTAGCACAGGGCTTTACTGGAAGTGGTGCTTCCCTCTTTGCACCCCAAGCGCTTTCTGGAAAACTCGCATTTAAATGTGTCTGCCTGGAAGCATCCAATGGGCTTAGAAGCTGTGTCTGAGGAGGGTGGATGAGCACACATGAGGCTGAGCACCCAACTGCATCATCCCCTTTGGAAAACTGGCTGCAACCAGAGATCTAAGGAAGATGGAAGAAAAATGTGCCTTGAAAACAAATGGTATGCCACGTCTTTGGAACCACACAGAACACACAGTGAGCATTCACATAAAGGCGCGAAATAGTGCTAGAGGAATGAGCGAAGCTGTTATTGTGCAACTTAGTTCATTTTCTGTGTAAGGACAGCAGTAAGAGGATGGTCTGTTGGTACAACTGCTGGTAAGAGCCAACGAGCTACTGCAGAGTAAGCTGCAGTGGTGTAGCATTAAGTCAGCTCTGATCTAAAGAGGACCAGGTAGCACTGTACCATATGCCAAAGAAGCTCTATCTATACTAGACTTCATACTTTGCACTGTTAGCAACAGAGAGTTTTTGCTGGAAAAAAAAAATAAAACCAACAAAAGCACCGTCTAGAATTGTATCCATTCTGGTTTTGCATATGATCTAAGTTCTTCTTAAAAGCCAGACGCACAGGACCAAATATTTAGAGAGGTTCTTACTGTTAAAAATAAATACACATCAGTGCATAGCACATACAAGAGAATTAGTTAGCTGACTTTTATTGTATATATACGAATATACGATTTACTTGTTGAGTAAATCATTTGAATGAGCAAGTTGAGGTGCAAGCCTGCGGTGAAACTCAGTGCCTAGAAAGCTTGGCCTCCTGTCTGTCTGTCCCTTTCTCTGGGGAATGCAGACGTAACTCTGGAGCAGGCAGACTGTCACAAAGCATTGGGAAAACTGCTTTTGACACCTGTGCTTGGAAAACATTGCTTTCCTTGGTGTGAATGTTAGTTTGCTTTTAGGGATGCAAGGATTTGAGAAACGTTTTTCATCAAATTAAGAAAAACGAAGGCGCTTCTGTAGCAGACTAATTAGATATCTATCTAAAATAAATGTTTTTTTTAACGCCTGATTTCTTTTTTAAGTACATAAATACCAGCTAGTGGCTTAAAGCTCCTGTAGTTGTGAATGGCTCTGCTGTCCCCCACTGCAAGCTACGTTTTTATTACTTCTTCCCAAGAAATTTATTTTGCTGACATGGGCTCTAATCCAATGAAGTGTTAAAACATATGCTTAATTTTAAGCGTGCGAGTAAAACCAACAGCACAGATTTAAGCACAAACTCGTATTCTGCCCAGCTGGGGCTATAATTTCTAGGTTACGGTCTTGAGGATTGTGTGCTTTTCTTAGAATAGACAACCTCCTGAAGGAAAAAAGAAGACTGTCGTGCTTTTTTTAAGGTATTATGTTATTTATCAGAAGATCTTGCAAAGAAATGCACAAACAAGGAAATGCTGCAATTTTTGGACGTCTATGAATTCTTTAAAATATGAAAGTTATGCAATCCTATGAATATTCCCATAATTCTCCTCCTCAGCCTCTGCATTTATTGTTATTGTAGTAGCTGAACACATTAGAGGCATGAGCTGATTGTTTCATGAATGACCAGCCAGCTGCCTCGAGAATTCCTCCTGATACTCTCACATAGAGAAAGCCTTGTTTTTTGCATGGACTCTTCTAGCCAGATCGAGTATTTGGGCTAAGAAAAGGGGTGATCTTGCTTACTTCTAGTGAGCTGGTGAAGAGTTAGAAGTTCACTCTTTATAATTTGCTCAATGATACTGAAACATTTTTAATTTTGGATATAATGAGTGATCTTTTCTTAGGGAAGGTAAAAGCTTCGGAGATGATGAGTGAATCACAGCTCAGATGGAACCTGAAAGTCACAGAGGTCGAACAGGAATGTGGTGATTTTGGTGTAGAGAACAGAGGATGGCTGGCTGCACAGTGAACTGGTTTCCTGCAATATTCACTCCTGCTGGCGGTCTCAGGCAGACCTAGGACAGAGTGGACCTGCAATCTGAGCTGCCTTCTCCTTACAAGGGCTTGCATGAGATCTGGGATGAAACAAACTGCTGCGGTATGTATATAAGTTTACATGAGTGATTCCATTTCATTACACTGGTGAGTTTTCTGCAGAAATGGCAAAGCCAGTTCTTCTCTACATCGAAATAAACTGCTTCTAATATATACCAACGTTAGAGACTCCAAGTTACCTTCTTTTTTTCTTTTTTTTTCAATGCAGGATGGCTTAAAGGCTTTGTGTGTTCCATTTGTACCATGCAAGTTGTCAAGCACCACAGCTGAACGGAAGAAAGAATGTGGGGAATCTCTGCTAAGCTTTACTTTTACATACTTAATAGCAGGCACAGGATTTGTTCAGAGTTTTATTATCGGGTGAGGAGTTAAGGTAATTACAGCAGCGAGGCAGAAGGCCAGAAGATGATGAAGAAGTCTAATACCAGGAACCATTTAGGTTTAGAGTGTACTGTGGGTTATTTTTTAAAATATACTAGCCACCTACTGATGACCTCCTCTGGGGGAAATTTAAACACAATTTAATTATTGCACCTTGTGTGTTAACATTTACAATAAGATTAAGGGCACTGCAGTTTAGACTCTAGTGCTTGCATTTACACAGTGTGTAAAGAAAAGGAACTTGGCTGAAGTCAGTGAGACAGAAGCGGTTAAAATCAGTAGCCAGAAAATAAAAGAGCGATAAGGTATACTGCATGTTTGTTTACTATGCAAATAGTCAGAACTTATTTGAATATGGAATGGGAAAGTCATTTGGACTTCAAGGTAGGTTTCTTGCAAGTTATACCTGTTCAGAAGACCATTCTTTGCCTCAGATTTCAACACAGTGTAAACCATAAGCAAGTGGTTGAGAGGAATATTTACTAGGGATGCACCCTAGCAAGAGACTATGTGTTTTGCTGAATTAAGACACTAAAGGTGCTATTATACAAATTGTAAGTAAAACAGGAATGTATTTTTTATCATTTGTTTTTTACTGAAATTCCCACAAATGGTAGGAAATGGTAGAGTGTATGGTAACTGTTGAATCACAGCCTGATTCACTGATTGAGCTCCTGGGGAAAGGACCTGGTCAGCCCTCGGAGCACAGGTGAAGGCAGTTCAGCTGTGTGACCAAAAGGGGTGGAGCCTGGCTTCACCTCTCTTAGACCTCATTTAAGGGCTGATTGCCACTGGGGAAGGATCTCTTTCTGGAGATCCCTTCTCGGTGAAGCTTTCCCCTGTGAACCTGAAATCTTCTGGCACAGGTGAGCAATCTTCTTCCCTCTCTTTATAGCGCCTTTCTATTGTGCTGGTCCTTCCATCATCACATCTTTATTGTAATGCCTTTCCCATTGTATTGATCTGTCCAATTGCTACATGGACAGGAAAAAACATTACTGGTGTTTCTTCTGGAGCGTCAGATGATCTTGGCTTTTTATATCAGCATGTAATCAACAGATATTTTCCAAAGCAAGGAACATGTTCATAGTAAATAATACCAAATGTGTCCCACCTAGTGGTAGTGACTCAGCTGTATGATGCATGAATTGCATGAATGAATATGGCTTTTTATTCATACTTTTTGTATTCTCTTATTCAGAACACTGAGAGGTGTGGAAACGGTTAATACTATCATTAATGTACATTTTCTGTCTTAGTTTAAAAAAAAAAAAAAAAAAAAAAGGAAAATGGATTTATTCTTTCCCAGTTCAAAAAAGAGCTATTTAACAACAACAACAAAATCTGAATTTCTTTAGCTAGGCTGTGATATTTTCCTTCCAAAGTAAATATTCTTGTAAGGCAATCGTGATCAATATGAATGAATGTTTTCTTTTCAGGCTATTACTCAAGGGGAAAGAAAAAGTCTTACCAAGTCTCAAAAAAAGTTATTGTTTTGTCACAGTTTAAAGCATAGCCTACTATTATGCTCCAATGTACCACGGCTCGCTAAGCTTCTAAAACAGAAAGGCCAGAGTAGACTGCCTCTCAGTAGATTTCCTTTAAGCAGAGGCCTTCCTTATCCAAATCTTGTGAGGCTGCTAGAACTCATGAACCTCTTAATCACATTCTTATCTCAAATGTCATGTCTGCTCTGTACACCTAAATAGATGAGCTGTGAGAAAGCAAAAAAGCTGGTGCTATCTTGAAGAAAGGAAGGGAGCGACCTAGAAAACCGGGGGAGTCTCAACAGTGATAGCACAGCTGTATGAGTGCTGTGGGTTGACAAGGAGAACATCAGGGGATAACAGCTTTTCCCAAAGGTGCGCACGCATGCAACCTAATCATGTAGATTTCATGATAATCTTTGAATAACTTGAGCTGAAATCCATTTTGTTTTTTAATCAAAATGTTTTCTTCTACTTGAATGATCATACTTGTTTTATTAGGATTTTTCGTAAATGCTGAGCTCCTAAGGCTATTTCTGATTTAAGAAGAAAGTGGTTTGGGTTTTGTTTTTTTTTAAACCAGACTTAGGATTACTCTGACATTTATAACAGAAGGAAAAGGAATTAATTAGAGTATTGACACTAGAGTTTCCAATACACCCCTCCAAGAAAATATGGGTGACTGGACAAATCAAACACCAGAAGAAAAATGGTGTGTGTGTGTGTGGGGGGGGGTTCTGAAGTTTTACGTAGTATGAGCACTAAGATGGTACACGGGACAGACAAACTCTGGGAACCTTCACTTGAGCAAACCAGTGCTGTGTTTGACCACAGCTTTGGCTTTGTGCTGATGCTCTGTGGCTGAATTCCCTTTCAAATCCAGCAATACCCAAATACCCATTTCCGTACATCAGCCTGGGCAAGTTCTTTTACAGCAACACACAGCTGATAATGTCTAGATAGAGCAGAAAAAAGCACAACACGTGAGTTTTGTGAAATAAGGTGAATTTCTGTATTTCCTTGTCATGTTAGTAATATCTGATTGTCTCTCTAGAGGAAGCTGCAGATGCAACCTCAGACTGGTGGCTTCTGCATACACCCCAGTGACAACTGAAGCCATGATTTATATCATTCTAGGAGTTACACCCTGATTTTAACATTAGGTTTACCCTCCTACTTCTTGTTACGGATACAAAGAAAAACAGTTATTTCTGAATATTGATATGTAGAATGGTTTTCTTAAATACAGCATTCTTTGCCTTTGGGAAGGTGTTAAAAATGATTTAAATTAGCTGCAATAGAGAAGAGCAGTTTTAGCAGCAGGCCCACGTACAGATGTGATGCGGACAGTGTCTGGGAAGAAGAGAGAAAAGAGTGGCTCAATCACACGTCCCAGTGCTTAAGCACTGCAGCAAATAGTGCTGATGGAGCTGTGAGAGATGATGGGCTTTTGCTTTCCCGTGGCAAATCCCTGTTTTAACAACTGCAGGCAAAAAGGGTCAAATATTTACCTTGGTATTTAGCAAAATAAACTCAATTTCTAAAGCAGAAGACATTAATTTAAGGATGTGATCGCATCTGTCTGAAAGGTCAGGTAATGCTTAGCAGTTTGAAACAGTTGTGCTGGAAGGGTTGACAGCAGAGTGCCTGAGCAGATGACTTGAGCGTATCATGACTGTCTACAGCACAAGTTGTAGAAGAAGTGCTTAATGTAGATGTGCAATTACAACGGATCAACCCAGGTACAGCTCTCTGTGATCAGATGTTTCCATTGCATCTTTTTCCTAGATAGCCTGCTAACATAACATCTCGCTATTGGGCACGTCGGTGTTGTTTTCTCTATCCCAATCTGCTACGTTGAAGAGAAATAGCCCCTGCTATTGCTTATCTTCTTGTTTGGCAATTTTAACTAAACGCAGTTGAGATGGGTGTTTTTTACGTTAGTGCTTTCATTTGGAAAGCATTCATTGTTGTAACATCAAAGTTAGTTTGATTACTTGGAACTGGGTGCTTGGTCCAAATCATGTCTGAAATCAGTTGATTCCTGCCTATTATTATTATTAGTTTGCCATTTCACCAATGTCAGTTGGCCAGTCTCTCAACTGAAGTCCTGTGAAGAAACCAGAGCCCTTTCTCATCACACCACTATAAAGGCCAACACAACTTTTAAGGGGAAAGAGATGGTTTAGAATGGTGGCAGCTCAGCAGTTTCACAGTTCCTTTCCATATGCTAGAAGACACTGGAAATCACTGGGAATCAGAACTACAGAACTGTACTGATTTCTGCACTGTTGCAGTGGGAAATCTGAAAGTCCCTTTCCCTGCAAGGCCTCCTTCTAGGTGCGGAGGGACAGTTCTACCCTGCTGCCAATTATAAAGGTTGATTTTAAACCACTTCTAACTTTGCAGATGAGGATTACTTGGAATCAACATACAGGCAACCTGCTGCTGAACACCATGGGTCGGCACCTGACCGACTCTGGAATGGACTGCCCAGGGAGGTGGTGGAGTCACTGACCCTGGGGGTATTCAAGGAAAGACTGGATGTTGTGTAGAGGGACATGGTTTAGTGAGAGCTATTAGTAATAGGTGAACGGTTGGACTGGATGGTCTTTCAGGTCTTTTCCAACCTTGGTGATTCTAGGATTCTATGACTAGAGCATCCCACTGAGCCCAAGGATGGCTGTCCTTTCGCTGGAGGAGGGCTGTGAGTTCGGCACGCAGGGACCGCGGGCCCCGCAGCTCCTCAGGCGGGGGGTTGTCCTTCCCGCGGGCGCGGAGCGGGACAGAGGGCCGGGACGGAGTGCCCGTCCATCCGGGAGGCAGCCCCGCTGTGCTCACGGCTACTTCGGGAGGAGTTACGCCGAGCAGTTTCTCAGAGCGACGACGGGAGTCACGTACTGCGCGTGAAGCATTCAGACAGTTAGGAGCTGGCACCGGCACTTCTGACAGAAAACGCCCGTCTCTTCTCTCTCAGAACAACCGTTTCGACGCAGAGGGGCTCGTCTCAAATCCAGCCTTTCACAGTTCTTTCCTCCCCCCTCCCTCGGCTCCCTCAAACAGCGTTCCGTTCCCCGCGAGGCTCCCCATTCCCAGCCGGGCGGCCCCCCTGGACGCGCTGAGGCGGCGCCGCCGGCGGTCGCCACACCCCGCGCGTGCCGGGGGGCGGAGCAGGCCCCGCCTCGCCGCCGGTTCCGCCCAGCCTCGTCCGCTCCGCGCGGCCCGCCCTCTCGGCGGGGCGGTGGCGGCGGAGGCCCGTCCCCCCATCGGCGCGGCCGGCCCCCTCCCCTCGCGCGCGCGCGCCGCATCCCGTTAGCGCTCGGGGCTCGGTCTCGCGATGCTGGCCCGTCGCCGCCGCCGCCATATTGTGACACTATTTTGATTTGGAGCGCAGCGAGCGGGGGGAGGGGGGGCCGGGAGCGACGCGGAGCCGCAGCGGTTCCAGCGGAGGACGGGAGCGGCGCCGCAGACACTCAGCCACCCCCGGCCTCCCCGCTTCTCCCGCTCTGCGGCGACGGCACGGACCCCCCCCTCCCTTCCCCCTCCTCCTTCTCCTCGGCCGCCTTCTCCTCCTCCCTCCCCCACCCGCGGCGGAACGGCGGCGGCGGGAGGTTGCGGAGCGGCGGCGGAGCGGCTCGTGTCGGCGGGGTCCCCCCTGCCGGGAGGCGGCGGCGGCGGCGCCGGTGGCGGCGGTAGTGGCGGCGGCTGCCGTGGTGGGGGAGGCGGCGGCGGAGGAGGAGGAGGAGGCGGAGGAGGAGGAGGCGGAGAGGCGGCAGCAGGGTAAGGCAGACCCCGCCGAGGCGGGCCTGTTGGCGGCTCCTCGGGGCCGGTTTCGCCGAGGGGCCGCTCCCTTCCCCGGGGGCTGCGGGGAGCGCTGCGGGGCGGCCCGGCCCGCCAGGCCCGAAGCTCCGAGGCGGCCCCGAGCTCCGCGGCGAGGCCGGGGCGGGCCTCGGTGCGGGGAGGGGGGCGGCAGGCACCCCGCATCCCGGCGGGCGGGGGGAGCCCGATCTCCCGGAGGAGGGGGAGGGAGAGAGGGAGTTGCGGGGCGGCAGCGGGAGGTGGAAACTTTTTCCTCGGCGAGCTGGGAGGGATCTGCTCCGCCTGTCGCCCCCCGCGTCTGCGGGAGCCCCGCGTGCGTGGCGGGGCGGCAGGTGACAGGTGCGCGGCTGCGGGGCGAGGCCCCGCCATTTGGGGCTGAGCCTCGGGCCGAAGTGCGGGGTCTCCGTGCTCCGAGGCCTTATATAGTCCACCTCCGGTTTCCATTATTCAACTCGGCTTAATTGTTCGGAAGGAATTCTTGAAACGGTTCTTGTAAGAGGGATTTGCAAGACCAGAGATGAGTCCGGTTAGCTTTTTCTCTTGTTTTGTCCCCCCACGAGAGTTAGGAAGGCGGCGAGGAGGTGTGTAGCGCTTGGTCTCATTCATTGAGAGGCTGTGTCGGTGGTCTGAGCCGCCTCGTCCTGTTCGCTGCTGGGCGGCCTTCAGGGCAGGGCCTCGTGTTCTTTGTGCTGGGCAGCTCGGCGTACCCTGCCCTGTGCCCGAGGCGTGGAGGTGTTTCCGTGCTGGTGACAGCAAGTACATGCCTGCAATCCCCAGAAACGTTTCCTTGCGAGGAGTGGATCTCAGGTGTGGTTTGTGGTCCTTAGTTTCAGGGTTTTTGGTATGGAGTGAGAAAAGCTCTGGCTGAGGCTCGTCTGTAGAGAGCTGAAAATGCTGTTGCGCATCATTTTCGTTGTACAGATACGTGAAAGGTAAACGCTAAAGTCATTCTTTGGGACTTCTGAACTTGTTTTCCATCATAACCGTGGACGCTAGGGTTGTGCTGCGTGTGCATACAGTGGGGTGAGCTAGCTGCTATATCAGTAGCATGGCCATGAATTGCTGAAATTGGGAATCATTTTCAGCTTACCGGTGCTTTGCTGGATAAGCCGGCATTTGTGTTTTGTATTGATAGCTCAATAATTTGTTCTTTCGCTGTGTTGTTGTAATTGGGCACGATCAAAACTCAACATTCTGATCTTGGCTAGAGGGAAGTTCCACTGACAGATTAGGAGACATACGTGTCATCAGCTTCAGTAAGTTCTGCTCTGCAATTTAAACAAGACTTTAGTCAGTGTAACTATTGAAGTTACTCATGTATTAAGCTTACCGAGACTCAAAGTGGATTATACTTTGACCTGTGCTGTAGCTGAGCTGGTTGTTGGTTTCTTTTATAAGCTAGGAAGACCTGGGTCATTGTTTCTCATGCTGTTTCATGGGAGAGCCTGCAGAAGGGGAGGGGGAGAAAAGCTGTTGGAGGAGGTACTTGGGGTTTGGGTCATCCCAATGTTGTGACTGAAGGATGATTGATAGAGCATCCTTCCCATCATTACCTGCGTGGGCAGTGCCATCTTCTTGACGCGCTACCCTTGCTCTTGTGAAATGTAAAGCATTTCCCATCCCAAGAGGTATTAATGGGTTCTTCTCTGTTCCTCTAGATATATTGGTATGAATGGACTTCTTGGAAATGGACGTTCTTCCTTTTGCACTGTCTCGGTAGAGATTTCTCATCCAGTGACAGGATGGAAGGAAGCAGCAGGTTTTTTTTTCTGATCACGGCATTGCTTCATAGACTGAGATGCCGTGTTGTTTCATAAGGGTTTCATGAATAACTAGTACGCTTTTCAAGCCTAGTACAATCAAACCTGTCATCTGTTGAAGAGATTATTTTCTGCAAACCTATATATTCTTTTTTTTTTCTTTTTTCTTTTTTGCTTGGGAGCTTTAAGAGCTTTTGGCAAACGTTCTTTGTGAGAGCAAGTACTTTGAAACATAAAACTAGATTGTTCTTCATCCTATGGCACGTTCCTCCCTCTTACTGTGAGCTCTGGTTGGAAACGCTGGAAGAAATAAGTTGGTCAGCTGTGACCTCGAGTTTATAAAATGACTGTAAATTTAGGATTGGGGGATCAGGCTGATCTTTTCTGAACCGTTGCAGGCGGAATGCTGAATGATGTTGCTGTTGGTGCTTTTACAGGAAATAGAACAAAAATTCCAGTGATTCAGAACTGGATTTTTTAAAGCTATACTCAAAACTCAAATATTTAAATGATTGAACCGAAAGTTAACTTTTTTTTCCCACTAATGTGTACAGTGATTCAGGTTTTGCATTTCTCTCTCTTCGATTGCATAGTAGATTGTCTCAACTGGAAAAGCCATATACTTTGTAGTTCAAACAGGAAAAATAATGGTGGCTGCTCCAGAACACCTCTAATGCTGATGAACAAACTAATTCTGATGGGACTCCCCATACTTAAATTCAGCTGTGAGTGAGAAAGCTGTCAGATTCTCAGTTGGGTAAAGTTTTTGATTAAACTCATAATTGCAGTTGGAGGTTTCACTGTAATAGTTGCTTCAGTTTCTCCCTCTCTTAATTACGCTTACTAGAAAAACCACTGTGATAAGGTTAATGCTGCCCCCAACAAAACTTTTGGTGGACCTTTTTACTATAATTGCAGTAGAATGACAAACCTATTGTTACTGACTTGATCAGCAAGCTCAAGGTTTTCTGAATGCTATACAGATGTGTAGAGTTCCTTCTAGCTTCGTGTCGTGCTGCCTTTGGATTTTGGTGTTTCTCTATTAGCGATAGTCAGATTCTGGTGACACCGAGTGAAATAGCTAGACGTGATTGAAGTTGAGAGTTCTGTGTGGTGTGTACACAGGATCTGGTTATTCTTGGAACACGTCCGTCGTAGAATGAAAAGATCTAAAGAGGTGCAGTTAAGGTGAATTAAATAGCTAATATTTTTAGAATGTTTAAGGTATCTCTTGGTGACAAGAAGTTGAGTATTACTTATAGTAGTGTGCCAAGGAGTTCTGTTTAAATTAATATCTGGTAGAATTTTAGCAAAAAGAATTGTTTTAAAAATACCGTTTCTAGCAAAATGCTGTGTCTAGTCAAGTATTATGCCATTATGGAACACAGCTCTTTGCTATTCTGAACAGAAAGAATCCAAGATCAAATTTTGCCGTGCCGAATGATGAGTGGTTTAAAGCTCACTCAGATCCTGGTTGCACTGTGAGTGGTTATTAGTTTTTCCTTGATTTAAATATCAGTGTTTTAGAATGGTTGTAAAACTTGTTTTCCTTTCAGCATTTAGAAGGATATTGACTTAGATGTACACACTAGTTTGAAAACAGCAACAGAAATACAACATACATTTCTGTTACAGGTTGCACGTAGTAGTTCTTAAAACATTAAAGAAAGAAGCGTGCACTCTTTAGTCATTAAATTGTTGGGTTTGCTAGAATTTACAAACAAGAAAAAGCAAAGCTGCTCTACATGCTCAGTACTTTTATGATGTTCTTAAGTTAGACTTGGAGTGTTTATCTAAAGCTTGTTTCAGATTTAACACACAGTGGTGTTACATGTACAGGGACTGGTTGGGCTGCTGGGGCTGCCAGTGGGAAGGCACATTTCCACGTGTTTTCTACCCTCATCAAAGGTACTTATTTGAGTTTCGTTTCTCTGCAGAGCTTCCAGTTTTCACAGAGCCTGTAAAGGCATTTTTTAATCTTTGAGACATTTTATATCTCCTTTAAGATGTCTTTGAAATGGTCAAATGATGCAAATTGTTATTAAAAGGACAACTAGAATGTATAAAAACAGCTTCCTTTAAGAAAGCTTGCTTAGTTGTACAGAGTAGAGAATAAAATCCTTGCAGCTTGAGAACTCGACATCAACTGATCTCACATGGATAAGATGTTGAGGTGCAACTATTTTCTGTGAACCATTTCAAGAAGTGGAATTGCTGTTGAAGGGATTGGACTTCAGTTTTGGGCAGGTGCTTCTGCATGCTTGCTCCAAACCTCGTCAATTTTCACATCTTTTCACACTGTCTTTGATGCGTGGACTACATTGGAAGCAATAAAAGCTCACTGGAGAATTATACTGATGCTGAGGGCTATATGAAAATTGAATGGAAGAATGTTTCAGACAGTACTCAAAGACAATAAAAGTGTTGCTCCAGACAAGTTGTTGACATTTATTTTTTTTAATCTGTAGTTGTGTAGTGCATTATAAGCTATCTTAATTTATTTTTCTAAAGACACAAATCTTGACCAATTATGTTCCCTTTAATCTTGCGCCTCAATAAATTTTAAGCTCGTCAGCTAATGTCAGCAAAGCAGCCATGGGGCAAGGCCTTGGGGATTTTACATTTTAATAATATTGAACAGGAATGTTCAAGTTGGTGGCTTCATTGAGTAGAAGGTCTCATCAGAAGAAAGTTTTGCATGGATTTAGCGCTTGCCCATATTTAACCTGCCAGTTGGCCAACAAACAGCAGTCTTTGGGTTAAAAACTAGGTATGATGTGCTATGCTCCTTTTTCCAGTCAGCAGTTAGAGGATGTGAGAGGTTAAGTATACTGTGGCTGGTGCATGGAAGAGAGGGGGTAAGATAATAGGCATCTGGGATAGAGGTGGAATGCGATTACTTGAATGCATGGGGGCATGGCTGCCTGCAGATCTGTGGGAAACAGGGCTGTGATCTGCTGTCTATGGGACAGTTCCTTGAACAAGAGGGCTAGCAGCATCTGCCAATTTTGGTGTACTGAACAAAAATGGTGTTACGTTAGGTATCTTAAGAAGGTAAAAGCTGAAGGAGGGGGGAGGTGATAGGTGATGCAGCTAGGCAGATGGCTGGGCTGCTGAGCTTGTGTTGCAGCAGTGGCACGCTCTTAACTGCAGTGATAAAAAAAAGAACACCTCTGAGAGCGAGGTGGCTGTTAGGTGTGTGATGGTGATGTTACTTCCACTCTTGAAACCTCTTCTGTGCCTGTCTGTTTGTATGGATCTGGCTCAACGCTTGACTGTGCTTACACCTATCCTGGCACGCTACATGTAGCAGCATGGGGCAAGAATGTATGCCAGTGAGGGAGTAGTTGTGTAAGCTGCACAAGGAATACCTGTTATTCGCAACTTGCTTTATATCAGAAGTATTGTTTCGTTGTTACATCTCAGTTTTTAGTGGAATTGTTGTTTGATGTTAATAGTTTAATTCATTTATGTCTGCGTGGGCTCTTTGCGTGCTGTGGTATATTTAGTGTATTCCCAAGTGTAATAGGTGCATCTCTGAAGTAGTATCAAATTATTTTAATAACCCCAAAGTAATCTATTCCCTATTATGCTTCCAAGTGAATATTTTATACAGCTCATTGAATCTTGAACCAAGTATTTTTGTATTTTGTAGATAATGCTAGAAGAAGTAGATGCAAACACACTGGCAGGTTGATGAAAGGCCCTTTTAACAGTAAACGTTTCAATTCTGTTTGTTGCGGCATATGTTCTGTTGGGTAAGATGCTTTGCCTTTTTCATAGGTGACTTTTACGAAGATCAAGCATAAATACATGGTGATAAGTAGAAAAATTCCTAATGGCTGTTAAACTTAGGGCTTTAGAACACTATTTTTCTTCAAAGAAAAATTACAGTTATATTTGCTTTTTAAAACCAAAGAGAACTCACTGTTGTTTGTTGATCACTTTGTGTTTTACTTTTTCAGCAGTGCTTGGTTTCAGTACCCAACCACCCGTCCAGGTGTTAATACCTGTTTTTGATCGGATGCTTCAGAAGCTACGAATAACAAGTACATGCAGATAAATCATCTATTTTCCTGAAGCTATTTAGAAGAAAGAAAAAAAAAAAAAAAAAAGGCTTAATATTTTATACTGAAGGTTAGAAATGCAGGAAAGACTTTTCCTATAGTTGTCCTAAGTGTGATTTCCCCAAGTGGAAAAAATTATAAACAGTTTTGCCTTCATAGGAAGAAGCCCCACACTTCAAAGAAATGAAGTTATATAATGCAGCATCTAACTGCATCCTTTGTCAAGTCACTTGTCTTTGAATCCTTAAGAAAGTCTCTGCCTCCTCTGCCCTTGCTGTACTGAGCATCTCCTTTTATAATACTCTACTTTTTACTGCATTCGTAACTTTTTTTTTTTTCTTTTTAATCTGTCTATGCAGATTTTGTAGATTGCAGAATTTGCCTCCTCTAAGCACCGTTTTATTCTCATCCTGTCCTAATTATGTGTGATCTAGAGAAGAGTTGATCTGTTTGCTTGTATCCTTTCTTCACTTTTCCTTTCCCTTGGCAAATACATGATGTATACTTCGCAATTCAAATATTAGCGCCCTCTTGTTTATACTTCTCTTTGGCATTCCTTCTCACCTGTTCCAATCATTCTTTTTGGGAATTCATCTTCCTTAAGAAAAAAAAAAAGCAGTTGAGCACTTGTCATTTCTTTTTGGTTCTGTTTCTTCTACAGAGTATCTGTTGCTAAGTTTGCCCCTGCTCTGGTCAGGCTTTCTGGAGAGAAAAATAACGTGTCATGAGTTCTGTGCTTGGATTTCTTTCAATTCATTCATCTGCTTCAAATTGCTACTTTCCCTTTGTTGGACAAAGCATTTTTTGAAAGGGAATGGTAGGTTATTTTATTTTTAGAGAGCCTTCTTGAGACTAACAGGTTTAAGCAATTGTGAGAAAGAACAAGAGTCCGCATGGGCTCAGTGAAAGTGTGTTTAAGAGGTATTTTAGTTTGATAAGTACTGGTTGGCTTATGGAGAAGCTACTTGAGCTAAAACGTTGGTGTCTTTTCCTCCCTTAAAAAAAAGGAAAAGTATATTTGTCTGATTTTTGGTAAAAGAGTATGAGGTTTGTTTTCTTTTGTTTTCCTTGGATTGTGTTTTTTAAACTGTTTTGCTGAAATAGATGCCAGTACCAGATTATTGTATATCTTTATTTATGCTTTGGTGTTGGCTAGACAGTTTGACTTGGATTAGGCTGTATTGTACAGGGCACTATATAAACAATTGTTAAGTCAGCCTCAGAAGAGTTTGCAATCCCATAAATTAAATAGGTTTACCAACATACATATATATTGAATTAAACAAAGACATTTAGCAAAGCATTTGTGTTAGCTTTCATTTGTTACGCTGTTGTTAGCTCTTCAGTGAGTTTAATCAGTGCGTATCTTAAAGGGAGAAAAAAAGATGGAATAGTCTACTTGCTGCGGTATTATCTTTAAAAGTGGTAATTCATTTAGCTGTTTTGACACATGACTTTTAAAATCTGTCTGAGTGATTCATGCAAAAGTTATGAAGTTAGTTAAGTAGAACCTCTCCAGTCTGCATTCATTGGGAGCTGCTTAGGGTAGAGGTAGGCGTATCAGAGCTGGGAGTTCTGTTGGAGACTGTGGCAGTGGCTCACGTTTGTGCTACCACACTCAGAGCTTCAGTCACAATGAGAGAACTTCTTGGTAAAATGAGTTGAATAGAAGTAAAAAATTCTTTTTGTATTTGAGTTAGGACTTAACATATATATAAAGGGGGTTAGTAAAAAACTAATGCCAGCTCCTATACAGGAAGCACGTTTTGGTGTTTCTTTCCCATCCCTAAAGAAGTGCAGTACTTTTGGCATTCCTCTTCCGTATTGTCTGGTAAAGGAGAAGAAAAATAAATTGTAAGCAGCAGGAGAGCAACTGGTGTTCAGATTGGGGACATTTCTCTTTTCTCCAGCCCCATGTTTCTAGCAGGTAGTGTGCTGAGCTGCAAGATTCAGAGAAAATACCCATTATTTGTTCCTTTTTCCTCTACATAGGGCTGAAAACCCCAGTGGTTTCCACGCTGAAAGGAAAACATCAGTTCTTCCATTAGTGCTTTCGCATACTCACTTCAGATGAAAAAAATATCAATATAGTAATCTATTATCTTTGCTCTTCTGGTGAAGATGTGTCTTATCACAGCTGCGAACAGTACCAACGTATTTGCATTATTTTTGATGCATAAAAACATGAAATCCTTCCATAATATAACAGTATGTCTGCAGGGGTTGTCAGTGTAAATGCAGTTGTGTGTGCAAAATGGTTTTTCTGGAAGGGCTCCTACTCCCCCATGTGAAAGTTTTATTGATGCAAAATACGCCTTCACTGCCACCAGTCAGTATGTCTGTGTAAATGAAACACACCTGGATTGTACAAATCAGATAGCCTTAGATAGCAGCTTGAAATTAAAAAAAAAAGGCAGTGCAGATGTTTCTGAGGTTGAGGGCCAGTCTGAGAGTTTGCTGTGATGGAAAGATAGACATTTGTTTCACTGACACAAGTGGTTTGGCTTTGATACGTTTCACCTATTTGTGAACCTGGCCAGTCTGCAAACTGGAAGCGAGAAATCTAACCAGAGAAAAATTGATTGCTGTTCACTTTTCTAGGTGATTTCATTGAATGAGCTGCTAGATCAGCTCAGCAGTCTCCTGTAACTTCTTGCTGAAGGTGGTGTTTCAGCATGTGTAGTTGCCATCCTTTCCCTTTTGTTCTCTGATGTGGCGTGTAATATAATACCAGCAATAACATTTTCTGCACAGCCAAGGTATGGAATGAGAAGACATAAAGAGTTCTTGAAACCTGTGTTGCTGGTGGAGAATGACCTAGAGTTTCATGAGAGATGAAGAGTGTTCTAATAACCAAATATTAAGACCAGTTCAAGAAGCCACTTCTGCCAGCCTGTGGCCATGCAGCTGTTTACAGAGTTACCAGCTGAATCACTGAAACATAACACAGGTGAAAAGCTGTTCCTTGAAGCAGGACAGGGGCTCCTTGAGCTCACTTCGCCAACAGAACACGCATGTGGATTCTAGCAGTGAGATCTTCACCAGTGACCTATGCGAGTGAAAGATATTAACAGTGATTTTTCTCTTGTTGAGGCAATTTTTGTTGTTTTTCTCTTGTTGAGGCAATTTAGCAATCTCAAACATTTTAAACAAGTGTATTTTAATTAGTGCACTTTAAGTGATGGTGCCAATAAGAGCCCTACCAGTCTTCTCTTTCCCAGTAAGGATGGCTTGGTTTTTCTAAGGCCTTAAATTTTTAAATATTGGAGCTTTGCTTTATTATTTTATTTTATTTTTTTTATTTTTATTTTTTATTTTTTTTTGTGGATTTAGTTTCAAGTTAATTCCTGGTGACAGAGAGTATCCTAAAGTCAAAGTACCACCTAATGGTGTTAGCAGAGTTGATGGAGCTAGAGGCTTCCTTCCTGTTGAAACTGGCCAAAAGACCAGGCCAAACTGTAGCTTGTGTTTCTGCAATGTAGAGCCAATGGCAACTCTGCAGAATGTTTTTTCCACTCTCTGTCGATGAGCAGGGAGCTTCTTGCCAACGCAAATGAGATCTTGAGACCTGTAACTTGACTCAACATAATATAGTTAGTATTGAAAAAAATAATTTAGCTAAAAAATATCCATCATTGTACTAGTGTAGGATTTTGTTAATTGTTTTTTTTTGTTTTTTTTTTTCCTGGTTTGGAGTCTTTATGGGAGAGTGCTAGAACAAAATAATATTTCAGCTTTTTCCTTGTGTCTTCAAGCTTCTGCCTGTGCAATAAGGACAAATCATCACCTGCTGGCCTGTCAATGAATGTTGCAGAATGCTTACAACTTCATAGGCTGTCAGAGTTCACTGACTCCAAAAGTGGTTTTTTATTGCTATTTTATTATTGCTGTTCAACAACTGTGGCTTGTTCAGTTTTGTTTTCTGATGTTGATGCATTGGCTAGCTAATATTTCAAATACGTTTAAGAGAAGCCTAGCAGTAGTGCAGCATCTGAACTTAGGAATGTATTATCACAAAATCACAGAATCATTGGGGTCGGAGGGGACCTCCAGGCATCATCAAGTCCAACCCCCCTGCCAAAGCAGGTTCCCTGCACCAGGTCGCACAGGTAGGCGTCCAGGCAGGTCTTGAATATCTCCAGAGAAGGAGACTCCACAACCCCCTGGCAGCCTGTTCCAGTGCTCCATCACCCTCACTGTAAAGAAGTTCTTGCAGACATTGTGTGGAACTTCCTATGCTCCAGTTTCTGTCCATTTCCCCTAGTCCTGTCTCCACACACTGCTGAAAAGAGTCTGGCCTCACCACTTTGCCCCCCACACCTCAAATATTTATAAACCTGGATCAGGTCCCCTCTCAGTCTTCTTTTCTCAAGACCCAGTTCACTTAGCCTTTCTTCATAGGGAAGATGCTCCAGGCCTTTTACCATCTTTATTTTCACTGCTTCATTCCTGAATCTTTTGTGAGAATGAAGCTACATGTAATTAGGAGGAATAATGTTTATTTTTTAAATTCATTTATGGGGAAAAGATACTTTTATCTCAAAATGAAAGAGTAGAGGTTTTCTTCATACCTTTGTTCTTGCCAGCTCTTAAGAGAAGTCCACATCTGTGTTTTTAAATTATCCCAGCCTGTAAACCACAGCTTAGTGTTTTTGCAGGACAAACAGAAAATTGGAATGGGTGAAAAATTGAATTCTTCTCAAATACAGATCTAAGTGTAATAGTTAGAAATCCTTTACCACTTAATCTGCATATTTTTCATCTCACTTTTCAAAAGTCAGTCTGCTTTCATTAGCAGGCCTCATATTTTTATTGCAAGTGCAAGAAGGATCTTAGTATTTCTTCTTGTTCTGAAGAGCTCTCCAGACTGACAGCCTTATTTTCTTCCCCATATGCATTTGTTTCATATGTTTTTATAAAATAGATTTCAGCTTAGTTTCCTGAAAATACCTGATATCTGTTTGTATTTGTGCTTAGAAGAACAAGCTTAAATACTGAGCCTTAGCAGAGTACCAGTTCTTCTTACTAGTACATACTTTGATATTTTCGGTGCTTAACTGCAGCTGCTAAGAGACAGAGCTAATTTCTTAGCTAAGGACTGTATGGTGCTGTAATATCTAGAGAACACAGATAAATGTCCAGTCTTGGTGGGAAGATATAATAAAGGAAGTGGGAAATTCATTTTTAGAATTACTTACAGGTTAATGTTTGGCCTTTTAATGATCAATTAAACTGTTAGCTTTTTCATACCTCGGTTTCGGAAAACTGCTCTCCTCTATTTTTGCTGCTTGATTGTAGTGTAATCTTGACTTGTTACTTTTTAAGTAATAATTTCTACTTTCCTTTTTTTTTCTGCCCACAGTTTGCCAGGGAGAGCTTGGAATTGTAATAAATCAGGAACAGAATCTTAGCTGCAAGTGCTCGGGTTTTATTGTTTTGTGAGAAGTGGGGTTTTTTGGTTGTTTTTTTTTGGGGGGGGGGAGGGTGAAGTGGAGGAGGGCGCTGTTTTCTAGTGTTATGTAAATCTTGTTACTATTGCAGGAGTCTATTTTCTTCCCAGGCGGCATGACAAAAAGTGGAGGACCTTAAAAGGGTAGAGGCTTTTTTCTCACCCTTCACTGAGGCATCTTTTCTATTCTTTCTTAACTCCCAACCATTACTTGCCTCATCTGCCTTGTTCAGAGCAAAGAATTTTTAATTATTGTTTTCTTTTTGAGTATCTCATTGAGTTGTTAGTCTGTATCTGGTGTCAAAACCTTTATGAGGAGATACTGTTAGGTATGAAAAGAAAGGTGGCAGATAGTTCAATTTGTAAAAGGATCAGTGTCTCTTTTTTAAAGGTTGTAACAGCAGGAAGTGTTGCTTATTGAGGAGCCTCGAATAGGGCATTTCTGTTCTTCCCAGCTTTTCCCATCCCTTGTTAATCCCCTCTTCCCAAATCCTATCTGAAATGAAGTACGGGAAAAAAAGGCAAGTTAGTATGAATCCTTTACATAACAGCAAGTAAAGTAATCGCATATTTCTTTCCTTAATGGATGCTTAGAGAAAAAGTAGCATCTTTCTTTTCTTTGAAGGTAATTTGTAGTGGGAAACTCTGGAGGAGGGGGGAAAATAAAAAAGGATTCCTGGGTAGGAAATCTGTGTTTTTCCCTCTGCAGAAGGTAAGTATGGAAAAATATTTGGGGGCGAGAGGTACAGCTGTTTAGAGATGTGTGTATTTTTTGCCTCCTTGAAGAAATACAACAGGAAAAAATAAGACATTTTGTTGACATGGATGTAAGTATTTCTACTTGACTCTTCCTTGCTAGTGTCTGTTACCTTAAATTCATGTGAGGTTGTTTTTGTTTGTTGTTGTTCTCCCCCAGGTGGATGTGGGTTTTCTTATTATTTTTGAAAAACTATTCTGAAACTGACAAAAAGTGGAAACCAGAAGGTTACTTCCAAATGGTGCATCAGAGGCTGGTTTTGTCTTTGTATATGTTACTTTGAGAACTAGCAGAGGAGAAAGTGAAAATAGTTCCTAGGTTTTGTGACCAGCCTCCTTCCTTTCTTTCCACTTTCCTTGGCAACTGTTCTGTGAAAGCAGTCATCTCGTATCCTAGGACTTTCTGCCAGTGCATTTTCCCAGGTGAAGGTAACAGCACTTAGATTCAACCTGAACTTTGTTAACCTAAAACTACTGTAACCTTGCTGTAGGCTGCTTCCTAGAATGAGCACCCTTCCTGTCCATGGGCCTAGCTTCCTCTCCTGGAGGAGAGACAGAAAAGTGAACTTCTGTGTCCACACTCTTCTTTATGGCATTGTTTTTAATAACTGAAGACTTTTTTCCTTAGCTTTTGCAGCTTCTCTCTTGAGGGTGTCATACCAACCTTGCTGAAACTTCACTCGCTCTCGCCTTCTGTGCTTTTAACACTGTTGTTAAAACACAGCTAAATTTGTGTGTAGTTGGACTAGATGTTTTGCTTTTTCAGTGCTTATTCTTGTGATAAAGAAACATAAAATTAGAGAATTCTCTTCTGTAACACTGCACTGCTAAAAGAGGGCTTTCTCTCCCTCCTCCAAGATTATTCTCAGGAAAACCTAAGAGTGTGATTTATAAATCTCATTTGGCTCAGTCCCTTTCCTTGTGTTGGCACTGGCATTTGTCTGACTCAAAGCTAATCTAGCAGAAAATAAACCCTCCTTTTTCTTTTTTTTCTGGTTTTGCTCCCTGAGCTGACTAGCGGCGGGATCAGATGCGTGCCAGCCTTGGCTCACATCACAGAAGTGAGAGGGGGATGTGCCTGCCTGGGAGCGGGAGGAAAGGCAGTGGCAGTATTGAATTTGTGTTGGGCCTGAAGGGACCAGTGCTACCACTGAAACAGCACCAGTAAATGAGGGATTAGTAAACAGGTCAAGTCCCTGACTAAGATGCAGAAAGTAATTTGCCAGAGTCTGGCTTTTAGTAGTTTTTTACCCAGATTTTATCCAGATGCTGGCTTTACAAGTGACACATCTCTCATCAGCAACGTAAATTTAATTTTGTAAGGATGGGAAGAAGGAAAAAGGAAATGGGACAGAAAATGTTCGACTGTCTGCAGCTACCTGGAATTAAAAATACTCGTGTTGTGTAATTCTTTGTAGTCCTTGACCAGGAGAGAACAGTTCATTTTCAGAGGGTTGCTGTGAAATTAAACCTCAGTGTTCATGAAAGAAACTGATGATTCTCAAGGTGTGTCCTCAGAGCCAAAGATAAGGGATCAGAAGTTGTGTTGTTCATGTTGCTGAGGGAAGAGAAATTGGAGATGATGGGACTTAACTGCTTAGTTATCTGATTCTGTGCCCACTGGTCCAGTTACTTCAGACCTTTCATTCTGCTTGCATCTACTTCAGTGGGAGATAAGGCCTAGGACACTCTCTTCTCTACCTGAGTGTCTTGCAGCAGTCATACATTTTACTCTTTGTACTGTTCAGCAGTAATGGATGATACTGTTGCGAAAGGTGGTTGTGTTTTGAAAATGTACTTCCAAGCAGTGGGTGGATTTTTTCCCTTGCTCATTAGCCTCGTTCTGCCTCCCCGCCTCTCAGCTGATCAGTTTATTATGGAAAGGGAGTTAACTGTGAGAGACTGTGCCACTCTGGAAGCTGCAGGACAAGGGCTCTGTAGTCCTGCTAAGTCAGACTTGCCAGCCTAGCAAGGTAACCAAGCATTTTCCTTTAGTAACTGTAACTATTTTCTCAGGAAAGGATGGGTAAGGGAGCTGTGTGCAAAACCAAAGATGGGATGTACTCTGGTTTTAGACCACTGGACTTGCCTCTTAATCATGCACTTCATCATTACATTATGTCTTTGATGTTTTTAAGTAAACTTCTTGCATGAGAATTTCCCCCGAATCCTTAGAACAGCTAAGAATGTTTGCTCTCATTAACCTGTGACTGATTGCATTAGCTAGTCATTCTTTCAGTGTGGAGGACCATTTCTGTGTAAATAGTATTTTTCACCTTTCCCAGGCTGTGGTCAATGTACCCCTTAGACACTATGAAAACTTCTAGGTTCCAGTGCTCTCACTGTTGATTGCTTGAGGACCTTTCTCCCCTGTTCTGATCATTCCTGCATATCCTACAAGAAAATGTGTACTTTAGTTTTTCTTTATGTGTTCTTTAACATCTTTTTTGTAGCCTATAGTAACAACTTTGTTTCAGACAACATGTGTTGGGGTGTTTCGCTGATTGCAGCAAGTGGAAATTCTGTTATGACCTGAAAGTGAAATTTATGGTTGTGGTTGCTGTTTAGCAGATGACTTGAGTGGGGGAAGAAGGGATGTAGAGTAATTGAAATGTTGGTTTCTGAATATATTTATTCTGCGATTCCTGAGTGTTTTGGTTTTGTTGGTTGGTTGGTTGGTTTGGGTTTTTTTGTTTGTTTTCTGTTTTTGTTTTTTTGTTTTTGCTTCCTGGCAAGATATGTGTGAAGACATGAGAGGAACCAGTAGCAAAGAAAACATAATACCAGCTCCAGTGTTTTTTAAATAATTTCCTTGATATTTGGTATGCTTGAAGCCTTAGTGCTTGAAGTCAGATCATCATCTCAGAACTGGAATGTTCTCAAAGCAGAAGATTATGTCCTTTAGGGCTAAGGAATAAAGTCTGCTGAGATAATTCAAGGTTATGGATTTGGAGAGTGGTTGTTATTTGTTGGTTTGATTGTGTTTATGAAAATGATGTTTTCTAGATAGGTTTTTTATCTAAGAACCGTTAGATGTTGAATGCTTTTCTTTCTTAAAGAGATTAATTCTCTTCCAATCCTTTGTCAGATAAAATTGTCAGGTAGAATAATGTTACTGCTGAATGTGAAACTGAAAGCCTGCTGAGTTCACAGCTGCTCAGAGTCCTAAGCTTCTCGAGTGGTTTTACTGTCTTCCTTTTACGTTGTCAGACTGAGCCTGTGTAGAACCTTGCTTCATACTTCAGATTTTCCCAAAGCTTAAACAATACTACCTTATCTGCTCCATTAAGGAGGATAGCTGCTACCTGCTTTGAATGAAACAGAGGGAGAAAAAGGAAAAAATCTGATAAGCAAGAGTGAAAAAATTGTTATCTGAAGCTTTTCAGAAAAGCAGAGCTCATTTTTAGTTTCTTACAGTAAATGTTCTTGGTGGTTTTTTTTGGCAACAGTTTCATAGTTCACCATAACTGAAACTGTGAGCACTTCAGGTCAGTTTCTTGCTGGCGATGACATTGGATTAACTGTAATTTTTGTAAAATGACACTTGTAAAGTAAGACTATCCAGCTGAGAATGTAGGATTCTGAAGGGTGTTCATGACTGTGGCAAAATACCAGTCTGAGCAAAAGTGTCACCATGGGAATTTTGGTACCATGCTCGAGACTCTTGTGTTTGTAAAGTACCACATAACTTTTCAATTCAGATTACTTGATATGATTTGTTCATGCTTCATTATTTGGATAATGTCTTTTTCCATGTTGGTATAGAGCTGTTCTGTGGGTGTGTTCAAGGAATATCTGACAGCTGGACCAACGTGATCCTAGTCTCTTCATCTTAGGTTGTACTACAGGGGACTTAGTTCAAGTTTTTGGGAGAACTAATGGAATGGTGAATCACAAGATTGTTTAGACTGGAGGGGACTAGCAGACATTATCTGGTCCAATCTCCCTGCTTGAGTACGATCACACAGTTTCTTTTAACAGTATTGGTATAGCAAGGTGTTTGTTGAAGATTGCTTGTTTATAACTATCAACACGTTATGTAATAGTGCTTGTGCTCAGTCATTCTTCTTGTTCACATAATTGGAAATAAATCTAATGACTCTCTTGTTAACAGAGCAGGTGCATTTCCAGCCAGTACTCATCCCTTACATGTGTGCACTGGCATTTCTTAGGTCCTTCCTGTAGGCAGTTAAATTTGATGTAGAGTGATTCAGCCTCCTTCACCAGTGCAGCTAGTATCTGTACCTTCCCCCACTACCCTTCAAACCACTACTGCCAGTATCTGCTATGTTAGTAAAATCAGTGGCCTCTCTGAATCATAGAATCACCGAGGTTGGAAAATCCCGTGAGCAGGAGAACCAAAAAAGAGTTAAGCGTAGAGGAAAAAGTTGAGTAAGGCCTCAAGACATCTTCCAATAGGTGGCAGCAGCAACTTGTTGTACAGGGTTGAATTGGCAGAGATGGAAAAGTGGAAACAGGTATGTGATAAGCAGATAAAGAAATTTCATTTAGGATAATTTGCTGGCTTTTAATAAACAGCGTCCTGTTAAAGGATTTTTTCAGAACTCAGTCTGCCAAAGCTGTTGTGATACACAGCACTGAATTTGAGGATATTTGCCAAAAGAACTCTGTAAAGTTATTTAGAAACGAATCTCTGCTGTTATTTTCTGAGCTACCTGTTGTAGGATCTTCTGAGAAGGCAGATAAATGTAGGTGCATCTAGGTAACCGTATTGGTATGATATTTAAACAAGAGGAAATCCATTTTTAAACAGTATGTTTGGGGTTTTTAGTGCATGAGCAGGTAACGCTCACGTTGGGCATGTGGGCAGATCAACATTCATGACTCTTCCTGGATCTGTTACAAGATGTGTTGCTCCCAATCCATCTTCAGGAAGTGCCTCTGCCCAACGATGACAGGAAAAAATGCAATCTGTTTCTGGCAGTCACTGATTCTGCAGAATTTTAGTAATCCTAGGTGATTATTCATCTATAGAAGTGATACAAGTCAGACTTGGCTGTTCAGATGCTTAAATTGAAAATGCACCAATGTTGTTGAAAAGATTTATTAGAATTATTAATTTTTAACTCAGGCAAGTATGAAGCATGTATGTATGTGCAAATAGGATAGGAACGTACCTAACTGACTTGCATAATTCCCAACATTTTTTCCTTTTTTTTTCCTTTTTTTTTTTTTTTTTTTTCCTTTTTTTTCCCTAAGTAAGGCAGGCATTTGCTTTCAAGTATTAACTTCAATCCTTTTAAAAAGAAAGAAGGTAGTGTGCCAGGGATGCTTCTTTTGAACATGACCCAAGCAGTGACTTGGGCTCACTGTGATTTGCATGGGTGCTCTCACAACTGAAGACGCTTCTGACTGGAAGCCTTCTTCATATAATGGTGAACTCTAGCAGGTTGTATTCCAGTAACTTCTGTCCCACAGAGCTGAAAGCACTTGCATCAACAGAATGCAGGATTTGAACCTTTTTGCGGCCTTGCAGATCTGTTTATGCAAGAGCTCCTTTGGACTATAAAACCTGAGAAATAAGGAAGATCACTGAAGGAAAAGCTTGTCCTGCTGTTGCTGAAGGTAAAACCTTAACAAGGAGATAATGTGCAGCCCTTATATAAACAGGGTACTTAATATTAGATAAGCTGTTTTTTCTTAGTTATCTTGTTTATTATAACAGAAGTGTTCTTACATATAAAATTGCTGCAGATTGATGTTATTGTCTTAGCTTTCGCTTTGTTTTCCGCTCTTTTTCCACTGCTCAAGATTTATTAAAGAGAACAAATGCAGTAGAATGTTGCCAGCTTGTGTGATGGGCAGAAATCAAGTACTGGTTACTACATGTAATGGTAAATCGTCAAATACACTTGTTCTTCAACAATAACAGGGATTAGTGATCTGTTGGTTATATATATATATATATATTTGTTCTGGTTTTAATAACTGTACCTTCTGTGAGAATTCCCTTTAGCTCTTGTATAGTATCGCCTGAAATATTGCCTCAGCAGCCTGGTCTGGTAGTTGGCAGCTCTGCCCACAGCAGGGGATTGAAACTAGTTGATCTTTGAGGCCCTTTTCAACCCAGGCCATTCTATTGTGAAACATAGGTGTAAGCCTCCTATTTTTTTTATATATATATATATTTTTTTTATAAGTTTGTGAGGTGATATTCTTCTCTTTAATTCTGGACTGTCTGGATAATGTACTTACGCAGGGAACACCAGCATTTAAAGACTAAGGATGTAGTTTCATGAGCATTTCATTCCACGTCAACATTGGCATGAGCCACACTGACCTTAGCTGCTTATTCCTGCCTTGCCCCTCAGTTGCACTAGTGTAACTGTTCCAGGTGGCTGGGCAGCAAAGCAGATTGTGGAATTTACCATCAGAAAAATATTATTTTTAACCTGGATCGATTCCCTGACCGGTCTCACTGCTCAGCTGCACAAACAGTTGTGCCAGCACAGCTGAGAGATGAGGACTGTGTAAGCTGGTGCTGCAGTGAAACAAAAGTGCTTGTGAAAATGCAGCCTATGGCTCAGGCTGTGTATTGTAGGTGTTTTACTGGAACGACTAGACTGCGTTGTCAAAACACACCTCGTACAGATGTAGCTTTCATCAGTACAGCATATTTTCATTGCTCTTACACTTTGGTGTTGTCAAAATATGTATACACCACTTCAGAAAGTGTATGTTAATTCTGTAGAATGTGCTTTAGCTAAACAGTTTTGAGACACTATAAATTTTCAGATGAAAGAAGTATCAAGCCAAAGCCGTGCTTACTTCTGCTGGCCTACTTGTAGTACATGTAATGTTGAGTTCACGGTTTCTATCTTTACCTACATTGTTACTCCTCGAGGTGAAAAAATGAGATTCTTACAAGAAATGCGAGTGTAAGTTCCTAAGTAGATGCTAAAAGAAGCTACAATTTCTGAAGAAGGCGTTTTAAAGTTGCAGAAGATAACGTGGATTTTCTTAAGAATTACATTTTTGTCAGTGTACTTGCAAAGGCGATTATGTATTTTTGGGCTTCTTCCAACCACATTTGACTACTAATGCAAAATTGACTTTTCATTCTGTAAATGTTTTTTTCTGTAAGTATTTTATGTGTTATTCTTACAATGATTGAGGCTCATATGTCTATAAAGCACAATTTTATTGATCTTAGTTGGTAATTAGTGCTTGGAGTCTGTATGCTCAATTTAATTTCCTACTATCAGCCTAGAATAGACTTTGTATTAATTAAATGACAATGAGAAATCTTTAGTTTTAAACAAACATATTTTTCGAAGTAGTTCTATAAAATGTTGATTATAATCATGCAATCGATTAAGTCGAACAGTTACAAATTGAGAAATTTAAGTTGATGTTACAGTAGAAATCTGCGCACATTCCTTTAAGAGTTCATTATCCCTATGGCAGCAACTAGAAGAAGCTTTCTCTAATTCTGCAAAGTTTAAGGTTTCGTTTAAAAAAAAAGGGGGGGGGGGGGGGGGGGGAGAAAGCTGCTCTGAACCTTCTACATTTTGTGGCTTGGAGAGGAAATACAAATCTGTTCATTGTAGACAGTGTTTTGTGCTGATTCTTTGTAGCTTTCCTAAGCACTGAAGTGAAATTTTAATATGTGCGTGAAGTTACTGATCTGCATGAGAACGGATTTGCTAAAATCACTGATATATGAGAAAGTTATGCAATATTTCAGAAACTATAAAGATATAGAGAGCAGAAATTTCTTCAAAAGGTGGAAAAAGACATATCAGTGATAGGCAGCTTTCACTGGAATAGTGATTTCCCTTGGAATCTGTGAGAATGCTTCTAGCTTCCAGTGTAAGAGAGTCATCTTTGATAGAATTTTAAGAGTTAATGGGCAGAGGAACTTGCTTTTGTCTCATTTCTAGTATAAATTAAGAAATGAGGCATACTTCTCAAAAGGCAAATCGTATTTATTGTTACGGAGTTGGTCTCAAGTAATTATTAATTTAATGGATGATTAAATTAAGTCTTCCCTAGGAACCAGCACGTTATAGATGTAATATATTTAAGCATTTCATAATTCTTCATTGGAAATGTATGTAACTGAAATGACCTTCTTGTCCGTGGTGGATTCCGGTCCTTTTTTTTTCTGAAGGATGTGGGTCTGTAGACTACCTCTCAGGTTGATGTTATTGGCATTTATTTACTTAACTGGAGCAGTCGATCTTGTTCTGATGGTAAACTGGACTTGAGTTCACTCTAGCTCAAACAGTGAAGCAAGTGGAAATACTTCAGCTCGTTTTAATATTGTGAAATGGCGTGTCTTTAGGTTTGTTTTGTGTCAGTTTGTCACATTGCAATCAGTGGATTCTGTGTGAGACTTACTTTGTGTTTTATTTTCTTACTTGAATGCTGTCTGTAGGCAGTCACTAAACCTCTGTTTCAGGGAGTAAAATCAGTTGTGTTTTAAAGCTATGTAGCTCTCATTGACGTAAATGGGTGCAGTGTGGTCAGAATTCCAGCTGCAGTGCCTTGGAAATTTCTCCAGATGTGATTTTGTTACTTACTGTTAACTCAGCTAATGTGCAGGAGTTTCTGCCTCCTGCCATTTGTGGAATCTTATTGCAAGCTGATTTACAAAAACAAACAAACAAAAAACCCCTGTATCTGTCCCACGTGGCTCCCAATGGAATGGTAAAGATGTCTTGGCCAGTTTCATTAATGCTATTACATAATAATGAGAGCTCTAATCATCAGCAAACTGAGCGAGATTCCAGGGATGCCTGGAGTTTGATGCTTTTGATTCCTTCTAGGACCCAATCATTAGAACTGATGCTGTCAGGATATATTACACACTTTTATAAAATGTATCGGAATGAGGAGGATGTGACCTTTCCATTGATTCCTTACATAGATAGATCACTGCCTTCCTGCCTTACCCTTGCAGCTGTGTTCAGCTGCAAACTCTTGAAGCCCAGAGAAGATCTGCTCTTCCAGCTTGATTTTTTGGGCTGTTGTCTTCACTTTTGCTCTGAGGATTTCTCTTGTACTGACCAAAAATGATTGCTTATCTGCCTATTCCAAGACTAACCAATAGGCTTTCTGTGGTCTGTAGGATGAAGGGAGCCCACAGCAGCTTAAAACGTTTAATTGTTGGGTGTTTGGTTAGTTGTTTTTTTTTCCACATAAGGAATTTAATATACCACCTCATTTAAAATAACTGGCTATTCATTTGCAACATGGTGGTAACTTTTATTTTGTGGAAAAAGTATAGCAGTTTCCATTCCTTATTGGAAAGAAGCTGCATTTCAGGGCAGTTTGAGGAGGGGTTAAAAATTGTGTGAAACTTTTTTCTTTCCTTAGTTTCATAATAACTTGTGCCAGTAACAACTTCCAGTAGTCCTTTTGGTATCTAAATGCACTTTTAAGTACATGGCTTACCGTCTTCTTAACCAATAGGTGGCTATTCTGTGTTTATTCGCAAAGGGAGGGCATAAAACAGTCAGCTGCTGTGATGCATGTAGTTGTGGGTCACACACCAAAGGGCTGGATAGTTGCTGTGTTGTTGTGTTGAGTTTGTTTAAACTCACAGTCTAAACTGGCACCTAGACCTTTCTTACTGTGAAAAACACTGTTAGCAGTGGCTTTGATTTTTGGCATTAAGAAGTCTGACATTTTTAAATTTGAATTTCAAATATTTAAATGGATTCTCCAATGTCTACAGAGGACGTTTGTCTGGGCTAGAAAGAAATAGGTCCTATTCAAATGGAACTGCATTCCAGTGAAACAAGCCATCTAACCAATGGAGAGGCATCTAAAGGTCTCCGGTAAGAAAAAAAGAAATGGTTGGGGTTCACATAAGTTACTTATTAAGTTTCTACATGGAATCCAGCAGTGGTACATAAATACTTGGTACGGAGGTTTGGATTGGAAACAGGTACAGTGTTACAAAACACATCCAGACCCGTAACTTTCCTGTTTTTTCATATCATATTCAGCTCCTCGACTTTTGTTTTTCTCTTTGTATGTTTTTTCTCTCTCAAGTTCTTAAGTAGATAGCTGTCAAAATGAAAGCTTTTCGGCAGGCTTTCTGTGTGTTCCCAAAATTATCAGAACGTGTTCAAATGTTGAAGTGTTGCACAAGTAAAAGCAGAGAACAGTGTTTCTCTACTAATCATTATAGTTCTTTAGGTAACTGCTTTTATCTAGAATACAGTGAAAGTACTGTAAAAGCCTCAAGCTAACTGATAACAAGGCATATTTCAAACAGTGGCTGTGATTCTAAACAGACTTCAGAGAACCTCCCATTATGTCAGTCTTCTCTGAGGATATGCAAAAAGGGCTTTGCACATTGTATGTAAAAAGAGCATAGCCTGCATGTTGTAGGATCTGATTATCTCCTCTATTTAATGTGAGATGCATTTGAAAGACTCCCTTGAGCCTGTAGTTGTCAGAGATGCCAACAGATCGGAGCAAACTTTGTTGAGGGCTTTGAAGATGCTTAGTGAGATATAAAGAGAGGCTGAGGGAATGCAGTTTCTGAAATGCGGGCAGGAAAGTGCTCAAGGTGGATTTATTTAGAGTCTTAAGATAACTTAATGGGAATCACAGGCGAGATTGTAGGCAATACCCTTCTCAGAGGTGGTAAGCTTAAGTACAGGAGCAACAAGGGAAATCCCAGTTACATGTAAGGAAGGAATAAACTCTTCTCTGTGAGAGCAATTAGACAGTAAGAGGAGGTTTCCCAGAGAGCTAATGAAATCTCCATCTTTGGGAGTTTTCAGAACTTAGTTGGCCAAGGTCCTGAGCACCTAATTTAAACTTTGGATTAACCTTGCTGTGTCTGGGTGTTCAGGTCAGTTGGCCTCCAAAAATCCTACTTTTTCTTTTAGAAAATATTCCAGATCAATAAAGTATGATCAGGGATACTGTTGGAGATTGCAGCTATGTAGGATTGTTTTGTCTCAAGTAATCTGTTTGTGACTGCAAGTCAGGAGCTTCCTAGTTTTCACATATTTCTTAGAAATGTGGGTGTTTAGTATTGGTTTTGCCTATCTTCATTCTTACACATCTGTTCTAGTGGCAGAATTGGTTTAATATGCAATTCCCAAAGGAGGTAATATTCACATCATGCAGTCATAGCAGCCAGAACTGAATCAATATTAATACGTTATACAGCTCATAACTCACTATTCAGATTCACCTTTTGGTTTATTCAGGCTTACAGGTCTCTTATTTAAATTCTTAACGAGTCTTGGATAACAGATGTGATTTATGTCTGTCTTTTTCATTGTTCCTCTCAGATTAGTAGCAACATCTTTGATTTCTGAATAACACTTCCATGATTTTTATGTGCTCGGGTCTTCCAGTGTGCCCTGCTATCTGCTGGATGTGATAAGGGCAGATGTACCCAAGATGTATTGGACTCAGTGCAGCAGTTCATTGCTGCTGAAGCATAAAGGATAATACAGGAAAAGAAGGGTATTGTTTCCAAATTGATAAATTAGTTGATCTAGGGAAGAGGCCAGCAAGTATTGTGGCCAGAGCAAGTGAGATGGTGGAACCAGTGTCAGAGGAGAATGGGCAGAGAAACAGTTGTTCTCTTTGCTGAAGCTTTCAGTCTTCTCAGTTTTTCTATGCAGTTTCACTCCAAGACTCTAGGCACTTCCCAACTCAAAGTTGGGTATTACTACCAGGTAACTAAATAACTAATAACAAATAACTGTGGATATTGTGTATCATAGGAGAGATCTCATGCCTTCTGGTGAGGGAAGTCAGTTTACAATCTCATTTTCACAGTGAATTACAATAGTGAACTCAAGTATTCCTCATAAATGATCTGCAAGCTGAAGCTAGAAAGAACAAAATGACTTGAAGATAGTTGTCCTTTTGTGGTTTAGGTATCTTGTTCTCTGGACTGGTGTTTCTGTAGGAGCTGGCTGACAAACTTGGTAATGTCAATGTTGGAGCTTTGTTGTTTGCATCTACAACCCCAGGTGGCCTTTGTACATGGCTTAGAAAGGTTTGTGAGTACTTGAGGCATATATTCTCCAGAGAATTTCCTGTGCTTCTTCCCGTAAAACACTGTAGGCTAGACTTGTTCGTGCTAAAATTACTTTCAAGAGCTGAGAATTGGAAAAGTGAGTTTGACTAGCCATCTTTCATTTGTGCCAGTAGATCTTACCTAAAATATTTTGTATTGATAATTGCTTGGGGAGGGAGGCCTTGTTAATAGTTTCTCTTTGTAAAACTTGAGATACTGATTTGCATTAGTACCTTGAGATACGTGTCATGTGTTGTCATGTACAACAAGGAAACAATGAATCTTTAGGAATTAAGGTTACCTATGGAGTCTTTAATCCAAGTAAGCACAATTCTTATTCTAGTAACATTTTATTTACTTACACACATTTAGTTTTTAACATAAATCATTGTCTTTGTTTGGCAGCGCGAATAAAAAGAGTAGTCCTCCTTGCTTGAAACGTTCTAATCAGTATCATTGCTATACTGGGCAGATGTTTTACATTACTATATGATGATATACATTGATTATTTTTAGATCATTTTAATTGGTCTGATTGAAAAGATTTGATGTGAGTGCCTAAAACAAAGAGCATGCTTTTTGCATGCACAGTAGGACTTCAGAGTGCTTCCTGAAAGGAGCGTGTGGAAAGCAGAGCGAATATTTTGGGGTTACTATAAACTTCTTGGATTCTTTGTGGCTTTTTGCGACACATGCATTCACTACTTGCTGAATGCCAGAGAAGGTGTAATTTGATCACTGAGCCACGATTGGTAAATACTAGTTTTGTGAGGACAGCTTGTTCTGTCCATAGGGGAAAAGCACACTGCCAAAGTCTAAAAGCTTTCCCTTTTATTAGGTTACATATTCTTTTCCTCTGGGCTACTGAATCATAAATATGTGTTACTTGTGACACTAAAAGCATTTGTGCTTGCTGTAATTGCTGAAGTGTTTGTTTGGTCAGTAAGTTATCAAACTATACTCGTGTTGAAATCTGGTGAAATAGTTCCTTTGGAAAAAAGTGCTTTGATTTTGCAGATTTTGTCTACTGTGTCAGTTAAACATGAAGGTCTGATGTGATACTGATAAGCTATTGCTGCTTGGTAACTGCTTGAATACTCTTGGTCTGGTGTCTGAGAGACAGAATTGTCTGTGTTCTGTCATTTGGAAGCAGTTTTGGATCTGTGAATGAGAATAATGTACCTGTCTTTCTAGATGTACACTTGAAAAAACAATTCCAAAAGCTTTTTCTTTGGCGTCAGATGGTACTTTTTTTTCTTCTTTTTTTTTTTCCTCCTGTAGAAAGGAACATCAGGGAGCAAGGCAAATGTTAGTATCCTCCGAAATAGTTTTTCATCTTGCATCGTGGTTCTGAGAACTGTTTGGTCTGGCACCGCTTCTGCCAGTCCCAATTACTCCTGTTGGCAGAAGCATTTGACTGGCAAAGAGATGAACGAGGTTGGGAAACTGATCCACATTAAAATTAACCCAGCCCCCAAAAAATGAGGTTACCAACTGAGGGGATATAAATTATTTTGAATGAGCAGTATAACATTTTCATGCAAGTGCTTGCATGAGGAGCAAAATGGAATTACCTTGCCTAGGATAGAGAGGAGGGATCTAATGCTTGGGAGAAAATGAACCTTAGGCTGCCCTAAACTGCATTTGTCCTCACCATGGCACTACATCTGGTATAAATATACTTAACACATGAATGATTTTAACATAGTTCAGTGGCCTCTGTTAATGATACTTACTTGAAATACAGGGAATGGTAGTATTACAGAGTGCTCTTAATTGACTGGTTAATTACTGGTACTGAGTTACAAATAAAAGCTAAGCAGTTCAAACTTTGTTTACATCTGTGTTGAGGTGGGGGTGGAAGGATTTGGGTTTTGGTGATGAATACTCAAATTCTGGATATGAATCCAGTGTCTTGAAGAGCTGCACTAATGTTCTGGGGAAGAATATAGTGATGACAGTTGTGAAGAATTAAAACAGCTAATTTGTTAGCTATTCTGATGCAATACACTGGCAGCTCAAACACATAGGTATGGGTTGCTGTGTAACTTGAGGCAGCTGAATGGATGTGTTTTTGGACGCAACTAAATGTGACCACAACAGATTTGAGAGCCATTGTTACCATTATTTTGCAGAATATCAGCGTTGTTCTCTGTCTTCTGAGGTCATGGGGAGTTGGAGATGCATCTCTATGACTTGGGAGAGTTGTTGTTTCACAAGTTAAATTGGCTACCATGCTTTCAGATGTGGTCAGCAGAGAGGCAGCGTTGATAGGGTTGTTTGCAAAATGTCACGGTTTCAAAGTATAGTGTCTTGCCTAGTCAGATATAAATTGATGAATGTGCTGGAGTATGGTAAAAAGGGAAAATCTATATGGTTTTGTTGAAGTGTGTTAGAATCAAAGTGTATTTATATTCCTGCTGTCTCTGAGAAGTTACTCCATGGTGTTGAACAGGCATTTAGTGGTGTGTGTATGTAACTACAGGTCATGTAGCTTAATTGAAATGTTACTCTTTTTTTTTTTTTTTTTTTTTTTTTCCATTTATTTATTTATGCAGACGTAGCAATACAAAATACTGTAGCTAGATTTCATTTCTCTTCAATATCTGAATGCTATTTTGAAGCCTCTTATTTAGATATTTTGTCAGTCTGACCTTTGTTGGCATGTAAAACAGGTAGTCAGTGTTAACTTTGCTGCAGGAGGAACAACCATTAGAACAATAAAATAAATGAAGGATGCAGAGATCTGGCTCCTGTGTTCTGGGAACATTACAAAGAAAAGATTTCCTCTAAGTCATAGAACAGAGGTGATTGTTCCCTCCAAATAAGTTTTCCAGAGCTAGTATTTTGCTTTCTACAGCTTCTGCTCATGGCAGGAATTATCCTTATATCTTGTATGTCCCTCTTCACCCTTGTATTTTTCCTCAGTAAGAGAACTGAACTGTCAACATACTTCAGCCTCTCTCTTTAGGCAACAAACTATCAGATTCATTCCTTTTTATTGACATATAAACATTTGGAATCAGAAAATAAGAGCACATACTGCAATAGGATGTGGTGGTAGAGTCTAAATCCTAGCTTGTATTTTATAGGACAATGAAAATATATTTTATATATTGTGTTGACTTTGTAGCTCCTTCCCCTCAGCCTCACAGACTAAGTTGTGTTAATAGAGATAACTAGTTTTTCTGGATTAGGGTCTTTGTTTCTTGCACTTGTCACCTGTCTTGCTTGGTCCACGTTGTAGCAACTGGTGTGTGCTGCAGTGAGTCTTGTTCTAGGCTGGGGCTGCACCACTGTAGAAATAAAAAGTTTTGAGTTAAAAAGTGAAAAGGGGACACAGAGTTGATGACTTCTTTCTGTATCTTCTCCAGGCTTATCAAAGAAACAATAAAATCTCAGAAGTGATAAAATCTGGAAGTAGGCTGTATGTCATGTGTACATAAGGGAGGCGAATAGTTTATGATTTTTTTTTTCCATGAGGTCAGGTTTTGAGTAGAGGCAGTAATAAAGCTTCATCTTCATTTAAAATATACATATTTGGGATGAGCTTTATTTCAATCTTGTTAGTGTACTGTGTGCTATGACAACATCTTAGGCAAGTCATTTCTGTCCTTAGGAAAATATCTTTCTGAAGAGATTATTAAAAAAAAACAAAACAAACCCAAAACATTGTGAAGAAGGACATGGCACTTAATGTGAATAAGAACAGCTGCCTTATCTCGTTACTACTAGAATCTTCGTCACTGTTCTTCTAACGTAATTGTAGGCAAATGGCTAGCTATGCAGACTGACTTCATCAGCAATATCGTCTGGCTGTTGGGAAAAAAAAAAAGAAATTCTGAAGTTGTTGGCCAATATATTGCATTTTGATGCAGTTAAAAGGGTTTTGAAGATACTCGATCTGGAAGTCGCCAACATGCAATTGGGAAATAACTTCAACCACTGAATATTTTAGTACTGTGGTATTGCTGCTGTTTTTCATAGTGGCTTTTTGTCTGTTTGTCTCTAAGTCTTGGAGGAAAGGCTGCATTGTTAATTGAGAACTAGTTCACCTAAAAAGTCTTACAGTCCAGTTATCCTTTTTAATGCAGTTATCATTTAATTCATGATGTAAGTAGAAATGTAAAAACAGTGAAAATTTTCTTATCAGCACTATACTGAACTATTTTGCTGCTGATACTGCTGCTACTGGTGTTTGGTTGATACCTTTTATAATGCCAACACGTTTAGCAAAATATAAACCTTCAGTGAGATCTGTACAAATAGGCATAAAATGTTAATGTAGTTCTACAGTGTAGTTTAGGAGGCCAGTTCTCACCTGTTACATTTCTTGCAAACTTTTTAGTCTCTTTTTTTTGGTCTCCTACCTTTAACCCTTTTATCTGTGCACCTTCAATGACCTAAAACCATTGTGGAACTGAGAGAATAAAAGATGCATTCGGTTTCAAAAAGAGCAATGTTCAAAATAGATAGACGCTGAAGTATGGAACCCAATGCATTTATTGGGCCTGCTCATTAGGAAGAGAGATTTAAAAACAAATAATAAAAACCCACTGTGGACTCTCCTTCAAACTCATAATGTAAATACTGACTTAAAAAAGAGCGTGTAGCCTGTAGGGCATCAATGGTAGTTCTAGCACTTTATGTTCTTTCCCTCCCTAACTAATATCAGCATATTAGTGTGAATGGAATAGCTATTCTGAAAACTGAAATTTTGACGTTTTGTATTCATAAGCCTTGTTTGTCACTATGTGTAGGCAAATATTAAGAGACATGCTTTGGTTCTGAAATGGTGCACCTAAAATGCAGTCATGTCTCTTGATTACCTGATTTGCCTTACTTCTGGGGATGCTTGCTTTAGTGTTAGTGTAAAGCTTGCAAACACCTTGCAAATAGCAACCGAGTCAAAAGCAAAAACAAAGTAAGATGGAAGCTCTGAGATTTGTGATGATATTGAATTTCAGTGATATTTGCCTGGGTACCAAGACATTCCAGAGCTTCCTGCTGTGAACCAAATGATCTAAAATGCATGGAAGAAATTTAGTTACCTCGCAAGCAGTGACAATACAGGACAACCGTGCTTGTCTTGTCAAAATTCATTTGCAGAGACTTCTCAGTTCTGGAAATGTAATAGTGGGATAATTTCACATTCAACAGTTCTAAGTTTATACAAATGAGAGCATTATTAATAAGTGATGCGTGTATGTTAACACTTAAATCTTTTTAATTCTGTTGTTTTTGAATGGAGAATTGACAGTTCTCTTGTTTTTGAATTGCCTGGGGCCCCCAATACAGGAAAGATGAGGAGCTGGTGGAGGGGGTACAGAGGAAAGGCCATGAAGGTGATCAGAGGTGCTGGAGCACCTACCCTAAGAAGACAGACTGAGGGAGCTGGGCCTGTTCAGCCTGGAGAAGAGAGGGCTGTGAGGAGACCTGATTACAGCCTTCCAGTATTTAAAAAAAGGATTATAAATAGGAGTCAACTTTTTACTCAGGTAGATAGTGATAGGACAAGAGAGAATGGTTTTAAGCTCAAGGAGGGAAGGTTTAGATTGGATGTCAGGGGGAAGTTATTCATAGAGGAAATGGTGGAACAGGCTGACCAGAGAGTCTGTGGATGCTCCGTCCTGGGTGGTGGTCAGGACCGGGTAGGATGGGACCTTGGGCAGCCTGGTCTAGTTGCCAGATCTGGAAATTGGTAGACCTGTCTGTGGCAGAGGGTTGGAACTTGGTGGTCTTTGGGGTCCCTACCAACCCAACCCGTTCTATGGTTCTGTGATACAGGAAAATCATTTTCAGTTAGCAAACCAAAGACATTGTTTTTTTAAATAAACTTCTTCATGGGTGACTCTGACAGTTATTTCAAGAACACATCAGTTAGGTTTCAAAGTGCGTCTGACATTGTTTCCACTGAGAAGGCTGTAGTAACAGTATTTCATAATTAATAATACATCTTGCTGCACCTGTTCAGTATGAGAGTGGTTGTATACTTAAGAGCAAGCTACATAAGTGATTAGTGGGAAAGTTTATGGCAGTGCTATAGTCAAGGGCTGACTCTACAAGGGTTGTGCGTTAAGGTGTAAATAAGTAGTTTTACAAAAGCTGCTGGCTCCTCAATTGAAGCTCAGTGATTATTCTTCATTTGAGTATGTCACTGTGGATTTGATTCATTTAGTTTTGCTTTTTTAAAAAGCAATTTCAAGCCGTTTCCTTCTATATTTATTTCTCTGGTAAATCGTGTGTCTTCTAAAAATAAACTGTTTACTTTTGAAGAGAGCTTTACTTTGAGGAAGCCTGAGATATTGCAGGTGTGAGAGCTTTGGAGGGCTAGAAGTGTTGTGCTTGTTGTCTGTGCTTCCCTCCACACGGGGATGTCCCTTGGTGACTCCCGATAGTAATCATATGCCCCTGTCTCTTCAAAACTGGTTCAAAGATAAGTTTGCATTTGGTCTTGTTTCATTTTTAAACTAGGGAATAAAGAGTATTAGGAAAGATTCAGGGTTGTGGCCTCCTAGAGAGCACAAGTCTTGCTTCATCATATGTCTGTTTCATCTAGCAAAATAATTTTAAAGGAAATATGAGTTTAGTGAGTCTAAGCTGAATCTGACCTGGTGCTGTGGGACTAGGGACTAGTGAGACTCATTAAGGTTCACAGCACTGAAGCAGCCAGTCATGCTGAACTGCAGCTTTTAGTGGTAGAGCCAGAAACTTGTAAACTGTATTGCTGCAGGTATAGCTGGAGTGTGGTTTTGTGATATTGGGAGTGTTTGGAGTTGAGAGTTTTTGAGATGGGCTTTTTTGTACTTGGGCTGCAGGGTAGTGCCTTCTGGCCCAGAGTCAACTATTACAGAGGCTCCTGAAGCTATTGTATGAATTTGTCATTCACCACCATTTTATTGCAGCTGTTAGCAGTAGGTTACTGGCAAGTTTGCCAAATACCTGCAGTGTTTTAGGGGACAAGTTGGTCAAGGAAAACTTAGATCTGATTTGGACTAAAGTTGGGCATAAAAACTAAAAATATTTTACAAACTCTTCTGGAGGCAGCTACCTTCAGTGTTGTTCTGTGTGTAGAGAAGTGATTCAGAATTTATGAAAGCTAGAACATAGAAGTAAACCAACCAGCATTTTCAGGTGCTTGTTAACCTGTGTGTGCATGCTGGTTATGATCACAGTAACAACAGGCTTTTCATCACAAGGTTGACAATTTTTATTCATAGAGTTATGAAGAAGGGAAAGTGTAGATGGGAATGAGGAGTACCCATAAGTGACTCACATTCTATTATGTGGTCTTGTGTTATGCAGCAGGTTGGGTGATCCACACAGGTACAACAGTGTTGTTACAATTCAATATAGAGATCATGTATTTATGATGGTTACCTGAAACGACTGACCCAGTGTTCAGCAGCAGCCAGAAAAGCTTGCAGAGACTCTCGAGTGTTGGGTTCTATGATCTGGCTATCCCAGGGAGGATATACTGGTGTTGCAGAAGATTTAAAAAAGAGAAGGCAACTTTTGCCTTGCAAAGGGAGACTTTTAGAAGTCCAGTTTTCTGGTCTGGAGAAGGGAAGGAGCACAAAAGAATTTATGAATGAAGCTTGCAAATTCACAAAGGCATTGTATGCAGAACTAAGTCTGGCAAGCATAGGACTCCATGGCACTAAAAGCAGATAGGACAGAAGACTTCTGTTTGGTTGCTGTTGTTTGTTTTTTAATGTTTGTAAGCACTGAATGGTAAAATCTGGAATTTTTAGCCATGAGATATTGTGGAGGCAGAGAAATTTCAACAAGTTAAAAAGCCTACTGGATAAATACAAGTCAGCAGGCCTGTAAAGGCAGTAGACAGGGATCTTTTCTAATCTCCTTAACCAAACATCTGTATATACTTAAAGAATGTGAGAGGAATGTACTACAGAATGGCTCAAGCTCATGTGCCCTTCCTGTTTTTTGTTGCTGCTGTTGGAGACAGCACTGGGCTAAAAGGGCCGTTTGTCTGACTCATGGGAATATTTCTTACTGTGTTAGTGTGGACTTTGGTCAGAGAATCTGTAAGAGACCGACTGTAGCATCTAGTTCCATGTTAAACTCATTTAAAAATATCACTTCATTTTAGGAAGCTTTCAAAGTTTTTCTTTCTCCAGCATCAATCAAATCAACCTAGTCGAGCAAGTTGGAGAGAAAAACAGGCTTAGTTAATTGCTTGCATGTAGACTTTCAATCTTCTTGAACTATTCTTTAAATAAAGGTTGGTCACAGAAGTATACACTTCTTTCCTGCTTCTTTCTCTGAAATCTCAGAACAGTTGCACTAGAAATAATGAGCTAAGGTAGAACTCTTCCATGTTTGCTCACTTCAAATCGATCTTTCAAAGGAACAGATTATTTCTTTGAAATGTTGCAGGTTTTTCCCATCTTCCCCATACTCATCATTATTTGGTACAAGTTTTTTATCTGATATAATCCCGTGCTCTGTGTGCGGATGAACTCTTAGTTGTGCTGTATTTGTAATTCTTATTTTTTTTTGTTTCGTGTGACCAAATCAGTTTTCTCTTAATTCTTGTTTGTCTGAAGAGATTGATATAAAAAACTGAGTAAGGAGTATTGCTGTTCTGTAGATTGAGGATAGGGCCAGAAACAGTGCTTTTGATAAGCTGATATTTTTGCTCTTTATTTAGGAAGTGGATGGTAACAAGTGGAAGATAACTTTTTTTTTTTTTTTTTTTCCTATTCTTGATAGGAAGATTTATTTTACGTAGAGATACTGCAGGCACTGTTGAGGTGGCTTTAAAATAGCCTTAGGAAGGCTGAACAATGTGTTGTAAAAATTAAATTAGGCTGGTTTTCTACCAGTTGGTTTCTATTCTTTCTTTAAAAATACTCATTTAAAGTATTAATGATATTATTGCAAGCTCTGTTGTTTTTCTGTTGTTTTCTGTTGTTTTGCTTAATCCCTTTTGCAGAGTGAATGTGGGAGTCTTTGGAGGAATGCTTTTGTTTCAGAATATTTTCCCTATTCAGTTTTTCTCAAGTTTAACGAAAAAAAACCAAAACATCTGCACTTTTTGACTGTGTTGGCATTCAGAACAAAGTGTATTGTGGCTATCTGGGGGGAAGCAATTACTTCACTGTTTCATGCAGTTACATTTCTAAACCCTTTTTTGTACTGTAGCATCTCAAAGATGCATAGAGTTTTGGTGTCTCTCTATTTGGATTTTGCTTGCTCATCATTCCCAACGCAAGTTGTTAGTTTTGTAGTTAAAACTGTGTAACCCTTGCTATAGCCAGAAGCTGTTCCTTTTTGTGAGTTGGCCTTGCATGTGGTGATTTCCATTTCCGTTTCTGTTACTTATTTTTTCCCCCCTATTTGCTAAGCACTTGTGGCAGGGATTTTTAGTTTTATATTTGACAAGGACTTTCAGGTACAGGTGAGGAAAAATAAGAAAGGAGAAAGAGGAGTGGGAATTGTTATGGTGGAGGTTGGACAGGCAAATTGCAAGAGGCAAATGTGGCGCTCTATCTGTGAATATTTTGTTTGCTTTTTTTGTTTGTTTTTGTTTGTTTGGGGTTTCTTGAGGCAGTGAAAATACTAAAATAGACATCTAGCTTAATTCTAGGGGGAGATACTGACACATAGCAGATATAAACTGTTGATTAACCTCTAATGGACATTACTGCCGGAGAACTCAGGGATGTTTTGTAGATAGAGATTGATAAGCGCCTGATGTGATTACTGGTCCTAAGTGTAGACCAGAGATATCTCTGCTTTTTTGGAAGGAAACTGAAAGAAATAATACTGATATACCTCTACGTGCTCTACTAGATGAGGCTTTGAGCAACCTGGTCTGGAGGGACATATCCCTGCCTATAGTAGGGGATTTGAAACCAGGTGATCTTAAAAGCTCCCTTCCAACCTAAACGGGTCTATGATAATTGAAGGTGTTCTGTGTAAGGGAATCCTTGCTGGAAGATGACCTCTGGTTAGCCTGTTGTTAAACCATCAACTTGGAGTATTGTGTCAGAATTGGGATCTGGCTGAAAAGATGGGACAGCTGGTTTTTTGATGTTTATTTTTTACTTAGTACTCAGATAAAAAGTAGCTAAATGTGTACGTAGGGGAACATATTGCTCAAGAAAGCACAGTTCTGGGGTGTGGGGGGAAAAAAAGAAGTTTTCCTTTTTTGAGGTATTCATTGTTTAGCTACTCAGTTTGGGGGATTCAGAGGGCTATTTGGTATTGCTGAAGGATCTGAAGATAAGTGTAGAGGGCTCTTTTTTATTGTTTATTGTTTTTGTAATTGCTCTTTTTTTCTACAGTCTTTCTGTACCTCTTGGATCCATGAAAAGAAATGCCAGGAGTCCTTTGGCTGCTGTCTCAACAGGCACTTTAGCAACCTCTGCTGGCCTCAAACTGTGACTTGTTGCATCTCATTTGCTGCTGTTAGAACAGTATTTTGTGTGCAACATCTATATTCTGCATCCTTGGTTGCTCTAAAAGTGATGCTTCCTACTTATTACCGTAGTAGCTGCAACAGATAGAGCACAATAACAATGTGTGGTAGAGAAAATTCTCAGCCACAGAACAGTCTTTCAACACAGGCACCACCATTAGCTATACATTTTCACCAGCTGTGAACAAGAGCCTGCATGCCACTCTTGGTTAAAAAATACATTTTAAAAATTCCAGTAGAGGTGACCCACTGTTGGTGTCATCATTGCTTTAATGCACCACTCATCTCCTCACTGAGCTCACATCCACTCTTAGGTCTCCAGAAATGTTCAGCAAGTGTCGATGAATGTCAGTGGGTACCACTTTTTCTACGTTCAACAACACATCTTTGCTTCATACACACTTCCATGTCAGACACAGTTTTGTCAGGCTGCCCCTCTGCTGCCATCTGTCGCATGACAACAAAATCTAATGAGATACTGATGGGAAGGTTCAACTTCTACTGTCATGCCAACAACATCTGCCTCTGATGTTATGTGATATCATGGGCCAGTGTAACAGAGTAGGAGGCATTACTTGCAGAGCAGCCCTTGTTCAAGGAAGTGTGCTCTTGTTCTTACATTTGTAGCACTATCAGTAAATATTTACAAACAGGTTCCTAAAATGAAATGTTAGATGAAATATATTTCTAGCATTCTCAGCTAAACAGCATGGTGTGATTTAGAGCAATTCATATTTGATGCAGATCACGTGTGGTAAGATGAAAGCTACAGAAAAGCATACCGAAATACAGATGGGTTTTAGTGTTATTTTAGCAGCCTGTGTATGAACTGAGCACTGTGTGTGCCTTTTCCCACACTGCACATGGGAGGGGGAAGGAAAAGGAACTCTCCAGTACGTGTACTAGTGTAAAAAGACTGCTTTCTGCCTTCATTTATTGCTGTTCTTACTTCTCCTTTTTTTAACCATGCTGAGTGTTGTGTTCCTTTATTATAGCTTGTCTCCATAATAGTACACAGTAAAAGCCTGGCAGTTTTTCTGGTTTATATATATATATATATAAATAAACTATAAAATATATATATATATATAAATAAACTTTTAATTTTTTAGATTAGATATTTGTATTTCTCCCTGCCCAAGATGGTTTCCCTCAATTGTGTAGACCAAAATTTGCTGCCTCCATCTGCTTTGGAACAGTTTCTTTGAAATGCGTTGAGTTGTTCAGGACAAATATTTTATCCTTTATTGCCCAGTGTTAGTTTCAGAGGTCCCTTAGGTGCATCTAACAGTCTAAGGTATGGCTACAGTTTGTTTAGGTGTATCCACGCTACCTTTAAGTTATGGATCCTGAGTACTTAGAGCAGCTGCCACAGGGTACCTTGCATAGCAGTGTGCTTGGGTAGTTCTGTCCCTTTGAGATGGTAATCCTGGGGTACAGACAATAAATTTCTGCTGGATTAGTGCAGGTATGTCTGTTTTAGCTGAGCTCTTGTCATACGGACAGGACCACCAGAAGCTTGCTGCTTCTGCTTTACGTGTGTGGGACTTTCTCCCAGATCTTTGTATTGATCGCCTCTGTCCGCATGAGGCTTTGAGCTGTATGGATCTGAATGAAACCAAATCTAAAGAGCTGAGCTGCAATGTATCCTTTATTAAAGTGCACAAAGAAAGTGGAAGCTGAACTTGAATAGCCAGATAAGCAGAACTTGTGTGTTCTGGGGAGGAATTGCATAATCTGAATTTCTAACTCTAGCATTCCTGGCTGATACTTATTGTATGTTAAGGCTGTTTGAAGTTGTGGTGTTGTTCTCAATAGTAGAATATTACATTGTTATGTACACTAAAAATTGTGGGTAGGTCTGTGGTCTTTGTTCTATCAAAGCATCTCTGAATATTCTAACAAAAAAGTCCTGTTTTTTTTCCCTGTACTTTTATTTAAATATGTATTACAATAATTCCATCGTAGAGAATGGGATTTATGAGACTAAAATTATGAGCAGATGTTAGATGGAAGATTCTTAGGACCTTTAGTCTTCTCTATTCTGTTAACTAACAAGCTTTTATTCCGTGTATATATGTATATATATATTGGCAGAGTCATCAAAGTAACATGTATTTTGATTTTTAGTTTTTTTTCCCTCAGAGAAAAGTCTGGAATTGCTGGCAGACAGTTGAAAAGCATTGCTATGTTAGATCCTGTTGATATGATTGGAAGCGTTCGGGCGAATTACCAATTGACTGGTAATTTTACCAGTTCAGACCACCAAAAACACAGGAGCTGAAGAAATCTTATAATGGAGTGATTCAGGCCTTATGTCCTGGAAGGCATTATGCCTGTCTTGTGATTCATGCTGGAAATCATGTGCTTCGTGCTTTGTCATCAGTTCTTTGCAGGTTTCCTCCATCTTTTCAGTCTCAAGAAAAGCTGTGGCATTGCAGTGATTACACTTGAATCACAAGTAGTGTTAATGCTCTAGGAATTGACTAGAGAACTGGCATTAATGCTTCCTAACTAACTTCCTAGTAGTATCCTTTTAGGAAATGGGGGTACTGGAATAACAAGCATTGGACTTATTTGCAGAGAGATCGTGCTGGTGGGGTTGCTGGCAAGAGTTGCCAGAATCCAGGGAGCCTTTAGAGGTCCCTGGTAGGGCTGTGCTCTGAGTGCTTAAGCAGGAGTTAGCACTTCTTGTGGGCGGGGAGGAAAGCCCTGTGCTTGGATGAAGGGGGAGAAGGAAGGGAAGCTCCACAGGAAATGCAGATGTGAGTGAGAGAGGAGCGTTTGCTGTGTTTAAGAATTCAGTAATATGTTTTAATTTTTCTCAATAGTTACTATGCTTTACAACTGAAGGTTTTTCCTCTGGGCTCAGCAAGACCTCAAAAAACTGATATCGCTTCAGAAAAGCTAGTAAAAATCAGTTCCCATATTAATGTTTGGCTCCAAGGTTGTTGTAGATGAATCTAGATGTAAGTGAATACATTTATTCCCCCTGTGGCGCAAGTGGTAGAAGTGCCGCTCTGCTACACAGAAGGCTCAGATCCCGGGAGTTGGACTCGATGATCTCTAAGGTCCCTTCCAACTCACACTATGATACTATGATGATAAGGAGACTGTTGTGGATTTTATGGTATTTTAAAACTCAAATTGAATTGCCTTTGTCACTGAAGGTAAAGACACTGAGCACATTGCAGTAGAAGGTTCTCATTGCATTCGTTTTTTGTAGACACAAAAATTAAAGACAAATAAGGAATGCTCCTGTCTTAATTGTAAAAGAAACCTACATTGTCTTTGAATTTAGCCTAATGTTCTCTAGCGAAGGAACAGCAGAGTGGAAATCAAATGAGGGCAAAATATGGCATAAATAATTGGCCTAAAGTAGTACTGGGAGGAAAATCCTAGAAGAATCTAATGCAAATTACTAAGGAGGCACTGCAGGAAGGGACATACCCCTCTGGGCAGTGTATAATGAGCAGAAAGGATCATAGAATCACAGAGTGGCTTTGGCTGGAAGTGACCCTCCCCTGTTGTGGAGGGGTCTGTCAGTTACCCAGCAGTGTTGTATTATAACGCACACAAATAGATATGACTATAAAAAAAGAAAGGAGATACCATTCCCCTGCTTAACTCGACATTCTTCCTAACTTAATTGTGGGAAACTGTTCTTGGTAAAAGCACGTGGATGCTGTAAGTTCAGGACAGAGTATCTCATACGAGTGTGACTGGCTGATTATGGTGTATTCTTCAGAAATTCCTTTTTTAAAAAGCAACAAAATTAATTGAAGAAATAAGTTGTTCTAAGTTCTTTCCTTCTAGTCATAATCTCTGAAGTGCATCAGGTGAAAACTAACAGGCTATTGCTAATAAGTCCTGTAACTTACGAAACACTGAACTTATTGCCCCTATTTTCTGTAATAAACGGTAACTGTGAAAATGAAAGTAATTACATGCAGAAGCCAAACTTAACGCTTTCTCCCTTTTTTGATGTAAGCTTTTATGCATGTATTTATTCTTTAAAGAAATAAAAATGCTGATCCTAAACAGTGAATTTTAATATTTTGATAAATTTTTGTCAGGTTGATCAGATGTGCCTTTACATGAGCAGTTTTCAAGGTTGTAAGAGTCTGGCAGTTTGTTAGCCAGACGTGATGTGGAAAAACACTGACATAAAATGCAGATTTAGATTTCATAACTGATGAGGATTTTTGTTGTGTTGGGTTTTGTTGTGTTTTTTCCAGGTTTTGTTTTGTTTAATGTTTTAACAGCAGTGGTGTCTGCATTCAGTGTCTTAAATTTTTCCTTCTTCTTTCAGAAAATGCTGGGTCAGAAGAGATGAGTGCTCCCTTTACTAAGGCCTAAAACTGCCTGTTGAAAAACAATCCTGACCAGGCAATATACGAATGGCCCAAGGAAGCCAGCAAATTGATATTCAGGTTTTACAAGACCTGCGACAGAAGTTTCCTGAGGTACCTGAAGGTGTTGTATCCAGATGCATGTTACAGGTCAGTGTTCTAGTAGTTACTGTATGAGTAATTGATTATGCTTATTTTAAATGTTAACTAATCATGTGTGTCTGTATCAAAAGCAGGTTGTTTTTGTTTTCTTCTTTGAATGAGACAGGTGTACGCAGCCAATTTGTTTATTCCATATAGCAAGCTGTCCTCTCTCCTCTGAGTAGTCAAGGTTGAACCTCAGCAAACCATCCTGTGAAGCAGTGTGCTTGGAGGTTGCAGTCTTGGTAATGAGTATGTTAGTATATTCATTGTCTTTTGGCCATCTCATGAGCCAAAGTTAAATTGTGGCCAAAAGAGAGAGATACGGAGTCTAGCTGGCACTTTTGAAGACAGTGCTTTATTTATGTATTTATTTATTTTTAATTTTATTTTTATTTTTTTGTATGCTTTGAGCATCAACACAAGTACAGAAGCAATTTTCCCACCTCAGTCTCCATCAAACTTTGATCTCATTACTGGGTACTTGCCTGCTCCACTGTTTTCCTGCCCCAGCTCACCTGGCCTGCAGAGCTGGTCTTGATGGCCCTACATGTTCTACAGCCAGGAGCCTCAGAGTGTAGTAATCCCCACACACCCATGTCCTTTGTCTTGTTAATATTAGCCAGAGTCAGGCAGACAATCAGCTTAGCATTGGCTGCATGACACCTGTGATGTGCTGATGTGTTTCTACCCAGTTCTTCCCAGCACTTTGGCTGCCAGGTGGCCTTCGTTTTATTGTAGCCTTGGAATCTGTGCTGCTGATCTGTGGATTCCTTTTGGACCCAGAAATAACAAAGAATTTATCTGATTTTCTTATGCTTTTAATGCTATGGCTGTAGTTGGCCATGGCATCAGCTATGTCTTTTGCTGCCAGTGTCAGAACACTCATACACCCTTATATTTTTTTATCACTTCTGCTCTATAGCATCACATTAATTACTTTGGAAGGTGGTTTATTACGCTTGTCCAAAGCTCATGGAAGCATGACACAAAGGCACTGAATGCCTACAGCTAACAAATTCTGTTAGGCTTACTTAACTGTGTTGCTTAAATGTGTTCGCTTTGCATTTTCCTGTGATCCCAAAGTATTTGTGCTGTTTGGATTTCATCTGGATACTAGAGTACTCTGGATAATAGAGGATCGTGTGAATGTTCGTATTGATCAACAGCATACAAAACTTGATTGGGAAAAGGATAGGCAGTATATTTCCAGAAGCTGGTTCTCTCTGGACTATGGCTATGACATGTCTTTGGTGATAGCATTGTGCTATAAAGAATGCTGATTGTTTTATTTTTGTATGTATTTTAATACGTAAAATACATGTGTCCATGTATGTATAGTCAACATACATGCATCCAAATAGTGCTATGCCTGTTGTGCTGTTGGAAGTGTGATTGTGCCAGTTTGAATTTTCAAGACTCAATCGCATTTATAATAGAGTGAGAATCTGTGAAAACAGTAGTTCTTGAGAGAATCGTTTTTGATTTGAAAGTGGACTTGTGAGGTTTCAAGCTTTCCCCAGCCCTTCCTCTTTAATTATTTAGCTGTAGGGAAAATTGAACCAGACAATACTGGTTCAACCAACTGCTTGTATTTGTTCTCTGGATAGTTCACTACTGTTTCTTGTATTAGCTCTCCATAGAACTAATCTAACTTTTATACTACAGTTACAGTTTTGTTCTTTAAATGAGGGAGTTGCTTATTGAGTAAGGTCAGTGAAGGAGTGAACACGAGTCATCACCTTTTGGATGTTTGGTTCTTTGTTCTTTAAAAGATAGCACATGGCTCTTCAGAACTCATCAGTGTTTGGATACTACTGAATACAGTGGGTTTGGTTGTTTTTTTTTTATCTAAAAAGAAGTCTTAAAACTGTGAAGATATTGTGCATCCTGTACTTTGATAGAGATATGGGATGAGAGTTTGGATTTTGAGGGAATTTTTTTTAGGTCAACTTTCGTTAAGTGCGTTTAAAGGAGAAAAAAATTACGTAGGGTAACTAATGTTCCATACATACAATATTATTACACTAATTCAGTACACCCTAAAGCTACTTACAATGATAGTGTTAGTAGCAAGGCTGCAATTTTCTAAGACAAAATCCTCTCAGTTTGATGTTTGAAGTCCACTCTGGCTATGCTACTCTAAGATGGACTGCTCTGAAAAATAATCATAATAATATAATTTCTTCAAACTAAGAAACTGTACTTGAGCTGGTGGTAAAGATTGGACAGTGGGGTTTGAGGCTACTTGTACATGTATTTGTAGTGCTTCTGGAACAGTATCTGCATACCAAGTAGTGCCCTGTAATAACTGAGCACAGTGGAATTAATTTCTGGTAAATGTAATAACTGTAGCTTAGCTCAGAGATATAACTAGGAATGTACCGTACTGTATAAGAAGTGCTGTGATTTGCCTTCACCCCGCAGTGTCAGGGTGAAGTTATTTTTACAACAGGAAGTATAAAATATCACAGGAGAGAACCTGGAAGAGTTCAAGCACTTATGTGCTTCATAGTGATTGTGACTAAAGGTTTTTATCACAACCAAGGCTTCATAAGATCACTGAATTGCGCAGGAAAAGCCATACAGACATCTCAGTGCTGTTCTTTTGCTTGATATTAAAATATCCCAGTGATACTTAGTATCTTGAAACCAGAGGACCACCAAAAACAAACAGATGAAATGGAAACCGGTATCATCTAGGGGACTGACAAATCTTATTGCTTCCTTGGGCTGACAGCATTGAATGTTCCTGAAGAGTTTTGCATCCCTCCATTCTTCCTGGCAAGCACGCTTCCTGCATTCAAGTCTCCCCTTCTCCTCGTTCGAAGGGATTCCACAGCTTCCCCTCACTGTGGACATTGTCCCATTTGGTTCGTTTTTTTGTGTGTCTGGGGAATTTTATAACCACTTGAGCCTCAAGTCTCTGTCCTCTCCTTGCTTCCTCATTTCCCTCCAACATTCTTATTCTTTCTTTTTTTTCCTTTCTCTTTCAGGGTGCCAACATTTTAAACTCAACTGGGACATGGGCAGGGCTAAGATGAGGGGCATTGTTTTGCTGGAATGTGCTCAATTCTGCCATCAACCGGTTCTCTGATCTATAAAGAACTAGAAGCGGTTGTAACTCTGCCTCTGCCAGTCAGAAGATGCCCAGGGTTCCATGTGCCCCCGCTTCCCCCTTGAGTTCTCCAATTTGCTCATTGACATCACTGAAATTTTGGAACTGATTGGATGCAGTCTTTTTTTTTTAAAAAAAAAAAAAAATTGTCCAAAGCAAATACATTTGAGTTGAATGAAAGGGCCTTGCAAGCCTGGCCTCTTTCTTTTCGGTTTGCTTGTTTTACTTTATTTATTTATTTTTGCCTTTCTCTTAATAATTTTCATTCGCTGAAGTTCATGCAAAATCTTTAAAGAGAGTTCTAGCTTGTTTTTCTGTGGCATCCTGTCCCTTTTCTGGCTCCCTTTTCTTCTTTGCAATGAATACAAGGCTACTGTTACTGTATTTATCCACTGTTCTTTCTTACTTTGATTCCTTTCTTCGCTCCAAACTTTATTTGATTGCTTTGTCCTCTGGTGCATATTCTACTCTAGACCCGTTACATCTACAGACACTTGACCCACTTTTGTCTCTCTGAAGACATTTCTGCAGCAGTTCTTTTATGTGCCTGGCTCGTTAGATGGCCTTTAGGAAAAACCTGTATTTTTTGTGATTTTTTTTAAGCTTTTTTGTTTGGAGTGGTTATGGGTTTTTGTTGTTTTTAAAAAAAATATTGCCTAAAAATTCACAACTTCGTCTGATCTGTATCAGCGCCTAGTTTTGGTTTTGTGGGTGGAGTTTAGCTCATCCTCCCTCTCCCACTTGTGTTAATGTCTTCTTTTTCTCCTTGAGTAATTTTTTTCAGGTAGAGACAGGCTTGCTTTGTCTGTGCAGCTCTGCCCGAGCCCCCACCTTGCTGAAGGAGCTACTATCTGCTTGTTTAGCAAAACTAACTCGGTGCAAAGCATGTAGCATGGAGCGCTTTCTCTTGCTTGTGTGTTCTTCAGCTACTTGATAATGTCACTACTTGGCATGTGCAATATTTTCCTTGATCATTTTTCTTCTTTCTGGTAGCCGGTGTTTGGTGTGTTTGGATTAATTTGACACCTACTTTGTTTTTACAACATCTGGGTCTTAACATGGGCTTTTCTGGCTGAAAGCATTAACTTATTTCTTGAGGTGAGGGCTGGAGAGAGGAGTGTTCAGGAAGTAATATTGACAGAGTACAGCGCTGTGAAATTGTGCCATCAGCACATGTTGGCTTTTAGCAAGGCTCTTATGTAGGGCAACTGCTATGGAGATCTGAGTACAGTATTATTAAATGTGTGGAAATATAGAACTAGGATTAGCAGTTAGTTTCCTTCTGATATGTTCTTAAAAAAGCAAATTAGCTAGGTGGTGGTTTTTAAGTTTCTTTATTACAGGTTTTATAAAGTAATCTTATACAAACGTAAGTATTTAAAAGTTTTTCAAACAGTGGTTTAAATGGCCCCTGGGTTTTCATTAATATTTTCAACTTGCAAAAAAGCGATCATATGCTGTATGTGCATAAACTGAATTTTTACATTGCTTCTGAAGTCGTATGCTCCTGTGCAACTTCTTTGGTCTGCGTGTTTCTTCTCTGCATATGATTTAGCTTTCATTTTCAGCAGAAGTTACTACATAACCAGTATGTAGTAAAAAGTTTAGTTTGTTGTTTTTTTTTAAGTAAACATGTAATTTGATTTTAAGTTGTTTACCAGTACTGTACATGTGCAGGTGCTGTATGTTTGTTCTTTCTGTCATTTTCTTCTCAAGCCAGACATGTGGTCATTGGTGAAGACTCTTCTGAAATTCAGAGGGAATAGCATAAGTATTCATTCACTGTGTATCATGCTGTACCAAGTTAGCTTACCAAGATCCAAGATGTCACTGTCATTGCTTCAGCAGCAGTGCAGACTTCTTTTCTTGATTCCAGTGACTGAGCTGCTGCTCTCAAAATAGTAAGCTTCGCTTGCAAGCCCTTTGTGTGTATGCTTGTAGTTGCTATGCTGGCCAGTCACCTAAAGCTTTCCATTTGATGCTACATCGTTAACTTTTCACTGATGGTTTTGTGCCTGTATTTGTTTAACCATAACAGTATTTTATCAGTAATGTCAAACTTTCCTCTGTCTTTTATAGAATAACAATAATTTGGATGCCTGTTGTGCAGTTCTGTCTCAGGAGAGCACGAAGTATCTCTATGGTGAAGGAGACCTAAGTTTCTCGGATGATTCTGCGATTCCTGGGCTACGAAATCACATGACATCTCTTAATTTGGATTTGCAGTCACAGAACGTGTATCACCATGGAAGAGATGGAAGAATGAATGGAAGTAGGACTCTAGCTCACAGCGTTAGTGATGGACACCTTCAAACCAAGCAGCCCAACAATGAACTATTTCAGCAGGAACCACAGACTGCACCTGCGCAGGTTCCACAAGGATTTAATGTCTTTGGAATGGGTAATACAGTTAGTGCTTCTAATCCAGGGCAACATCTTGGATTTCACCTAGGCAGCAAAGGAGTATCCAACTTTTCTCAGCCAACGCCCAGATTCAACCCAATCATGGTAACCTTAGCCCCAAATATTCAGCCTGGCCGCAATACCCCTACATCTTTGCACATACATGGTGTACCTCCTCCTGTACTTAACAGTCCACAGGGAAATTCTATCTATATTAGGCCTTACATCACAGCTCCTAGTGGTACAGCTCGACAGACACAGCAGCAGGCAGGCTGGGCATCTCAGTTTAATCCTATGCATCCTCAGCAAGTCTACCAGCCTTCGCAGCCGAGTCCTTGGACTACTCTTCCTACATCCAGTACTACGCCACATACCTCATCGCAACACTCAACGCAGCCAAATCAGCAAGGCCACCAGACTTCTCATGTCTATATGCCTATCAGTTCTCCTACTACTCCACAAGCACCTATGATTCATTCATCTGGTAGCTCACAATCCTCTGCTCATAGCCAATACAACATTCAGAATATATCCACAGGACCTCGCAAAAACCAAATTGAAATCAAACTTGAACCACCACAGAGAAATAGTTCTTCTAAGTTGCGTTCAACTGGCCCTCGCACCTCCACTGCTCCCTCATCCCTCAACAGCCAGACATTAAGTAGAAGTCAGCCCACTGTTTACATATCGGCCAGTCCTCCGAATACTGATGAAGTGATCACACGTGGTCAGCCTAAGGTCTACATTTCAGCAAATGCCACCACAGGAGATGATCAGCTTGTACGGAACCAGCCCACGCTTTTCATATCGACAAATCCTGGAGTATCTGCCACTTCTAGGAATATGTCTGGTCAAGTAAGCATGGGTCCTGCATTTATTCATCACCATCCACCCAAGAGTCGAGCAGTGGGCAACAGCACCACTGCAACCTCTCCTCGAGTGGTTGTTACGCAGCCTAACACAAAATATACTTTTAAAATTACAGTTTCTCCAAATAAGCCCCCTGCAGTTTCCCCAGGGGTTGTCTCCCCAACCTTTGAACCTACAAACCTTCTAAACCTTCCTGATCACTATGTTGAACCAGAGGGTATCCAGCATCTTACTGACCCTGTTTTAGCACATGTGGATAGGATCAGTGATGCACGAAAATTGAGTATGGGATCTGATGATGCTGCCTACACGCAAGGTAATATTCTTAATATAAGTAGTAGAGATTTCAACCAGATTGTCAATTCAGTATGTAAAGTACAGAGCGTGAAACAGTTGATAAACCTTTGTGATATTAATCCATTATCTTCAACTCTAGCATTCTTGAATATTTCCTAAATAAACAAAAAAAGGTTTATAAGCAAGTCATAAATTTCTTTTTATGGCAAAGACGTGTAACTGAATATTTGGAGATAATTCTTGTTTGTCTGAAGAAGATATGTGTTTAATGAAGCGGAGTCGCAGTGTCTTTGTTTTTATGTTGTTCTGAAAGAAACATCTAAGTTTGTTTAATTTGTCCTAATGATTTAAAGTTGAAAGTCTACCGGCAGACATTTGGATTGGTGGAGGTACTGTTTCCATTAGATACAATTTCCATTTTTTTCTTTTTAGAGTGTTATTTAAGAAGCAAGAACAACAGACTTCCAAAGCAGTTAGCGAGACAAAGTATTTGCCTCTGTTTCCTAATGGGTGCCTGACAATAAAATGCTGAAAGTCTTTATACTTCTCTTATGTTGCTAAAATGTGAAGAGTACCGTACCAAAGACGGTTGTTTTAAAGATCGATAGTGTAATAGGAGGGTAAAACTTAAGTGTGATACAGTAACCCAGTTTATAGCTTCTTGTGGACTTTGCTGTAAAGTTGTTGAATGGGTCTTAGGATCTTTCTGTAGTGTTCAGGGTAGGCTGTCAAAATCATTTTTCTTTCAGTTTATTGGTACATTTCATACTGAGCAGCAATTCAGCGTTAAAAAGCTCGTTTGTTCTTTGAACACTCTAAATATTCTTCCCACTATACTTTTTGTGCAAGTACATTGATTAGGACACTGAAAGGATGATGTGCGTCTGGAGTACGATAGTAACAAAGTTAATTGAAAGTGATTATAGCTTGTGCACTTCTTCTGGATGCGGTTATATTGTTGCTAGTAAGAGCCTGGTTTCTGCACAGTCTCTATAGGCTGGTAGATATCAGTATCTCATTTATCAAGTTGAGGCAGACTTGCAAAGCTCATTTCTGCTATGCAGCCTAGAATTCAGAAGTTTTGAATGGCACGTAGCTTTTGTGGGGCCCAGCTGTTCTTGAGGCCAAGATGGACACAGGTTTTAGATTAGATGTGTGATGTAGGCTGGTTTAGCTTTTGTCTCTGTGCTGACTTTGGAGAAATATCTACATTTTGTGTAGTTCATTAAGTAGTTCATGTAAAGTACACTCGCGTTTCCCAAGTTCTCTGTATTCAGAAATGTTTGGGATTTCTGACATTATGTTGCTATATTTCTCCTGCAACATGCAGTATTTCTTATTTTCTGTTACGATTTAATCTTCTGGAAGTTGACAAGTGTGTGACTTGACTTATTGCTGTGACCTTGGTTTCTGGAAGACCTACCTAGTACTACTAGACCTACATTGTTTACTTAGAGGTGGTTAGGTGGTTTTTTTTCTTATTTTAATGGTGTGGTGGTGGGTTGGTTGTTGGTGGTGGGTTTTTTTTTAGCATACTAAATGTCATTTGAATTACTTGATGCTTTCCATTATGAGGGGCATGTTCTAAGTTGCATCTAGTTTAGCAAGAGTGTGCAGAAACCTGGGTGCTTGTCTCACTTTAATTTTAGCCAGAACAGATGAGTCGTTTCTCTGGCTATGATTAGAGAAAAAATGCATTTTCATCAGCTTTTCCATTTCTGCCCAGAATGCTCCGTATCTTGGCAGGGAGAACTAAATCTGGCTTAGGATAGGAGGAATGTGGAAAGTAGAGCTGGTTTGGTGTCAAAGGAGATCTCTTTCACTTTGTTCCAGTGAAATGGATTCATAAGCACAGGAGAACAGAAGATGTTGGACCTGTCTGCAAATAATGCCTGCCGCTATGCTGTCTTAGCTGAAAAGCAGAGCGATTTGATGATGACAGGATTATTCCATCATTTTGATTTCCTCTCAGACAAACACGTCCTTGACTAGGATGCCTACATACATATCAGAATTTCAGCTTGATGACAACAGGCAGAATGAAACAATTATCCTCAAGAAGGGAAGGAATAGTCTGGGACAAAAATTTCAGGCGGGCAGTAGTAGCATGGGATATAAAGTGCTCAAGTCTAACCAGTACAGAGCAGAATGACCTCTGGCTGTGAGAGAACTCTCTGCTCACAGAGAACCGAGGGCAGATGCTGGGAGTCAAGAGTACTATTCTTCTGGCAGCTGTTGGCCGTGGAGCTCTCTGATAAAGCACAGGGCTTGTCTACCTGGTAGTTTATCTGTAAGCATCAGTTAACTCCCGGGAATAAAGTGACAGGTTCTCATTCTGTAAATCTGAAAAATGTAAACCCCGCTGATGACCCACAGGAAGGTTGGTTTTTCCATCGTTGAGTTTCTTTCCAGATTTCTGTTGAGGGAGGATTTTTAAAATGCAAACAAGAAAAGTATCGTTCTTTAATCATAGAGTTACAAAGTCATGAAACCAAACATCCAGAAGTGAAAACACTTCAGAGCAAGGGTTATCTGTGGAGCTTTCTTTCAGTTACGGTGTGTGTAGGCATTCCAGTCTTTTACTTGATTCCATTTCTGGTTTTTTTTGCTGTGGTTTCCTCTGGTGTTCTCTCCAGTAAGCCTCTGTGGGTAGTAGAAATCTGCTGCAGATTTCTGTGTAGCTTGCTGCCAGAACTAGAGGTTGTGCAATGTGAAAAGGAGTAGGGTAATAGTCAGATCAAACTGGTGCAGTTAAGTCATTCACTGTTAGCTTGGAGTACTAGGTTATATCTCTGCGGCTGCCTTGGTGATGTCAAGAAAGTCACTGTAGGCAGATGTTTCAGAAGCAGTTGCTAATTGTATGTTCCTTGTTTTTTGGAATTCCAGTTTGAAATCCTGTGGACTTAACTCATGGAAATGTTGACAGCATCCATCCACTAGTGAAGTCAACAATATTAATAATGTTAGAAAAAATCTCGCTAGGAGCATGCTGAAAAGCCAAAGATAAATTTTTATGCTAATCACTTCAATATTAGTTCTCTGCACAGGAGTATCAATTCCCACTAGTTAAGATATTTCAATAATTAATATAGTTTTACTAATAGACTTACCTGATGTTTCAGTGTATTATTTAAAGTGCCCTATGGGTGAAAAGGTGAAATTTGGTTAGAAACTGAGAATTTAGTACTCAGAAGTGTTTTTCTATTACGTACAGTCACTGTGCACATCGTCTTAGATTGAATAATGAGGCTAAACAGTTATCAGTAATTGCTTGTTCTCTGCAAAGCATTCAGCCTGTATAACAGACAGGCAGCTGTGCTATGAAGAAAATACATTAATTCTGGAATAAAATCTTCAGCTTAATGTTTTCCTACTGGTGAGTTTACTGAAGCCCCTTAATTCACTACTACTTAAGGGCTTTTGACTGACATTCTGTGATTTTTATCTTTCAACTTTGAGAGGGACTGGTGTGCTGCATAGCAAACAGACTTACTCATCTGTGCCAGGTACGGCTATTTCCGTGGATATACATTTATTTAGCAGATCTTATCATCATGATTTAATGTAAATGTACTGATTGCAGAACTAGTTAGGAACTTGACATTTTGCACAGTTCTCCTTTTTGTTTCTCGAAGCTTTTAAAGCTTTCAAATGGAATCAAAGCTGCAGGAAAGAAACTCCACAAGTCCTAACTGAGCCTCACAGATGTTCAGAAATGAAAGATTTGAGTGATACAGCTGTGCCCCAGCTCCAAGAGGCCTCCAGTTAGTTGCATCATGTGACATAAGAAAATATACAGCCTCATATTTGCCTCTGCATATCAGGCATGTACACACTAAGTGGAGCACAAAGAAAAAAAGAGTATTGGAAGGGGAAACAAATCAGAAAGGACTGTTGAAACTGCATAGTAGATGATGGAATTCTCTAGAGAATATGCACAAACAGCATTCTTAAGAATTTCACTGATCCAAATTTGACCAAGAAATTTTGAGTCTAAAAATTCATAGATGTATGGAGTAGGGTGAAATCACTGCATTCCTGCATTAGCTTTTCTGTCAGGAACACGTGAATGGCATTTGTTTAAAATTCATGTTCACAGGTGCTCTGAGAAAACGGTTTTGTGTCCCTCTTCAAACACAAGTTATATTCAGTACCTGTTAGAGTGGGTGTAGGAGTAGTGACCTTTTGTCCTGCAGTTTCTTGCTTCCTGTAATTACAGTGGTTTGCAACTGTTTTGTGGTTAAGTGCCACTGTTTCCTTTGACATTGAAGTGCAGGTCTGCCTGAGAACTGAACTGCTCTTTCCAGTCAGCTGAGTGTAGGTAGAATGCAGAAACTGAAAAAAGCTGAAGGTGCACAGTATCCTGTTTCCACCTAATGAAAAACTGGTTATCAGAGCTGTTCAAATTGTGGTACACTAATGGTGAGACAAGGAGGAAGTCTTTATATTTCTCGTACTAGGGTGATTACAGTAAATAGCTTGGGAGGCCATAGGTTGGAATGACCCTATGTAGTTAATTCAGAGGTGCACTTCATAGTTTTCTCTTAACGTTTCCAGTCGCTCTGCTCAACGCTAGGGGGGGCTGATTACTTACTTGCTGCTCTTCATTAATAAGTACTAAGGAGGTGGGTGGATTTTGTCACCTCATTATTTTTCTACAGCTGCCAAGTGAATATTTAGGCAAAATTGCCAAATTCTATATAAAATCCACCACTTGAACCAATGTCTTGTCAGTTCCTTTTCCAAGTTATTTTTAATAGAAAATATTTAGCACTGCAACGTCAAATAATTATTTTTCTTTAATAGTAATATAAATTTTATGATGAGCGTGTTTAAAATCTGTCGGGACTTAAAATGGTAAAATAGTTGCAGAGCTGCTAGGAGAAAAAACGAAAATGCTGTGGGCATCCATCAGTCCTTTCTGCACCCTGTGCCATTGCATAATGACAGCTGAGTTTTTAAACCAAAGATGCTGGAGGAGAATATTGAAATGAGTTGTTTGCTCCCCCTGTATAAGAGGGGGAAAAAAGACCTTCAAAGAGTCACTCGTATTCATGGTCCTACTCATGAGTGAGTTTGTGTCCTGGAGGCGCTCTGATAATGTTCTTTTTCACCTTCCACATCCAGCATTTTTGCTGCTAACTGACAGTCTGCACCTGTCATTGGACAGGTCTGAGGAGTTCCACGTCTGTTTGGTAGTGCACAGCTGTGGTACTGTAGGTCACAAGCCAGTAATTTGGCCTTCAAGGAGATGATTCAACAGTAGTACCAAGGCAGTGGAATTAGGAGAGGCTATCTAAAAGTGGAAAAATAAGCCTGGAAGGAAGAAGACTTTGTGATTTCCTTGCAAGAATAGGGGCAAAGAAGTCTTTGATTTCCTTTCCTGAAGATCATAAATAGAAAAAAGTTCTTTTCTTCAGTTGTTCATAAAATGCTGTTCAACTGGGGAGGCTCTGTTTTGAGACTACTTATTTGATGGCTCACAGTCTGCAACAAAAATCTACATCTTGGAGTTTGGGTTCCTGTACTTTTATGCTACAGAAGAGCACAGCTGCACCTTGTATCGTGGATAGTGGCAACCACGAATAAATAGGTGTCATTATATAAACAATTCTGGATTGAACAAAAACAGGTAGAAACCTTTACGGCTCTGTCATTTCATTATCTTTTAAACATGCGGTTTAAAAACCTGGACTGCGTCTGGGTGCGGCCTTGTGGTTCTATAGCTGTACAAAAATAGTTTGGCACAGTTCCTCCTTCTGAGGAAAGACCAAGCACAATGTGTGAATGAAATGGCAGGAGTTGCATTGAAGGGCAGTTCTACCTGCTGAAAATGAGAAAAGTCTCATCTTTTTTATATGGGTGCGTTTTGTTTTGTTTTGTTTTTTAATGATGCTACAGCTCAGGAAACCTAGCCAACCAAATTAGGAGTGCTTTGACCTTATTGCTACCTGAGAAACATAGATTCATTATGCCTTGCATTTCAGCCAGTCTTGTTTTAAACAGATTGTTTCTGAGGAAAATTTCTCATTTTTAGTACTTTGTTATTGCTGTTTCTCATTAATTTCTAAAGTGCTATAGAAGTACCTATAGTCATACTAATATGATTTAGTAATTTAATTGATGAATGGCTATGCTGCAGCTGAAGTGATTAGGTTTATTTAATGAAATCCTTCTTTCACTTGTACTGAAAGTGAACTGTTCCTTTGAGCAGCATTATCTGCTCATGTGATACTTTGCAGTACACCTATCTATAATGAAATAAACTCCTTAAATTGTATGTTTTCAAATGCTTGTTCTACTTATATTCTTCAGGTTTAAAAAAAATGCGAACTTGGTTGTCTTTAAATTAAGTCCTTGTATGCCATTTATTTTACAAATAGTAAGCAGTGAGAGAAATTAGAAGCTGAGCTAATGGTTGGGGGATGAAATAACTCACAGTCCAGCCTCCGTGATAAATATAGCTGATGTTTACCAGCAGTATCACTTGTAGTACTTTCTGTTTTGGTTTCACTTGGTGTCTCCTACTATGAAAAGAACACTGGATTGTCTTCCAATCCAGATAGCAATAAAATAAAGAAATCCCATTTCTTACCTACCATAGTGCCCAGTCATGCAGCTGTCTCTGAAGCTGACATCATGCCATCTCTTTCACCGTGAGCAGGCAAACACAATGCAAGAGAATGTTTGTTAGTTTCTGAAAGCTATTCTCGTAGTTTTGCTGGGTTATACAAAAAAGACTCTTGCAGATTACAGCTACATTTTGCATGACCTTCTGTTACGTTATATGACTTTCTCATTGCATTTGCTTGTTGTCTGTGATTGATTTATGCTGTTTTGCAAAATGCAGTGTTTTCTTTCTTCTGGCAGAGGCTTTCTTGTGAGGAGAATGGAAAAAGAATCTGTAGAAATGTTTGTCTGTATTTTCCCAAAGGAATACTAGCTTTCATCTTTATCTGATGTTGTCATAGAAGGGATAATAAAGTAGATAAAATGGGACTTTATGTATTGCAGCTTTACTGGTACATCAGAAGGCCAGGATGGAGCGACTTCAACGGGAACTTGAGATTCAAAAGAAAAAGTTGGATAAACTAAAATCAGAGGTCAATGAAATGGAGAATAATCTGACACGAAGGCGGCTGAAAAGATCAAATTCTGTTTCCCAAATTCCATCAGTAAGTTGAAACGGCTGTAGGCTATAAGCCTAAACCACAAGCACGGGCTGTTACAGCAAATTAAAGGAATAGTTGCTCATATATTGACGGTATACTGGCAGTAGGTAACATACCTATAATTAAACAGGTGAGCAGCATAGTGCAGAGTCTAAACATGTAGTATTTAGCCATCGGCCTTTCAGTTCACCAGTTGTTGCTGCTTTCAGAGTCACAAAAGGTTTGTGCCTGGTGGTCCTTCCTGATGTTTTTAAAGGATTGGTCACCTAATGTTTTAGTTTACTTAATGCTCATATGCCTGTTTCACAGAGTTCTGGGGGTTTTTTTGTGCATATACTAATCTCAAAGAAAACTGGTAATGCACAAGTTTTCAGTCCAGAAGATAGCCATTGATCTGGTGGACCATTGGCTGTGTTCTAACTACAGTCTGGAATTTGTTCAGTCAGCTCTGAAGTCTGATGAGAGGAGAGTTCACAAAGAGAGTGAAAACTTTGTCAAAGCTTATGCTTGGACAAATGAAACAATAAGGAAAATTCTTTTATCTTCACTTCTAAAATGATTATCTACCTATGTGTGAATGATAACTGATAATGAAATGGGGCCACTTGGTCTAACAAGCAGATTTATTTTTTCAGCTGGAAGAAATGCAACAGTTAAGAAGTTGTAACAGACAGCTGCAGATAGACATAGATTGCCTAACCAAAGAGATTGATCTTTTTCAAGCAAGAGGTACAGTATGTTCTTAGTATGTCAACAAGTGTTAATGTTAATTTTACTTTCTCCTTTCACTGTCTGCATGTATCAGAAGTGGATGTGTTAAAAATACATGCACTGTGTTACCAGTATGTGTGCTACTTGCAAAACCATCTAAGTGGAACTCTGAAAGTAACATGTTCTAAGCCTTTTGTTTCTGCCAGCCATATGATTTTCCTAACCCTGTGGTTGTTCATATCTCTTAATTCTCTCCAGAGAGAGAATTGTGATGCCATTTGTTTAAAAAATACTGGGAAAAAAAGCTCTTTGATCACTTCAATTTCAAAGAAGAGTTTTCTAAGTGGTGTAGTCATACCTACATGTCCTTCTTTCTTGTCTTGCATTCAGTATCTCAAGTCTGCAAACAAAGTACCTTTGTAACACTGTGTTCTCCTCCTTTAACTTCCTTTGTCTACAGAGACACAGCCTTTGATCATGAGAGAGAAACTGAGACAACTAAGCCAGTTTAATTGCTGCCAACACAATGTCCCTGTCTCTCCTTGCTCCCCATTCTTGTCAGTGTGTAGAGCACTACTGTGCTTTACCTGTAGACCATTTACAGTGCTAATAGTGCACTCTGTCCTGGGGGGGAAAAGGAAAGACATTGGGATTACTGGAAACATCTGCAGCTGGTGCGAGGGAGAGATGGGATGCGAGGAGTGAGGCAGTGAAAGAGAAGGGACTGGTGCTTTCCGCTTCCAGCAGTGGCAAGCTGTTTGATCAGCTCGGTGGTGAGCTGTGTGTTCTTCTTTAGGCAGTGTACCTGCAAATAAGGAGGAAGTAAAAAGCTGTGCAGGACATAATGCATAGAAGGTCATACATCTCTTCAATACAGTTAGAATTTAGAAAATTTAGGTAAAATTTACAAATAAAATGCAGTTAAGTAGTTATAAGTTAATAGGTATAAAATCCTGTAAGAATGGGGGAAAGAAACAATTTACAGAGGTTGGGCAGTCAACTAAGAACCAGGCTGTAGAACTGTCATCTCCTGAATTCTGTTTCTGACTTCCTTATATTCTATATTTTAGTAAGTTTGTGTATTCTTGATGCTACTAATATCTCATGCAGGTCCACACTGACACCTTGATATAAAATAAAAGCTAAATCATAACTACTGGGAAAAAATATATATGCTTTTGTACCCAGGTGTATTTTTAAAACAGTTGCACATTATTTTCTTTTTTGTTTGTTTGTTTTTAGGACCACATTTTAATCCCAGTGCTATTCATAATTTTTATGATAATATTGGATTTCTTGGTCCGGTGCCACCAAAACCCAAAGGTAAGTTATTAGTAACGTTTGCTTTTTATGCTAATGTCTGGTTTGCATCTAGTACTAAATAAGATCTTTCCTATGATTCTAGATTAAATATTGACTGTGAAATAGATGATTTCTTCAAAAGCATATGGGTATTGCCATACATACATTCAGGAAAGAAGTGTATTAAATGATTGGCGCTTAAAGATAGCTAATATGTCGTGAGATAGTTAACGTAAGCGGAAACATCCATCTGTCTAGAAATGAACGTAAAATACAGGAGTAAAACTCTTGATTACTGGTGAGGAGTGGCTTTGGTCATTGTCCTTGGTCAAGTTACTTATTGCAGTAACTCAGCCACCTAGACTGGAGGATATCCCTGCACTCACACAGTTTACGTAATAGTCTTAAGTAGCTGAAGAAAAGAAGGATGTTACCCAATAGAGCAGTCAATATTCTGGAACTTACTAGTCTTGAACATTCTACTTCCCCTTGAATTTTGCATGTGATTTTTTATTTTTATTTTTTTGTTTTTTCCCTAGTGAGACATCAAATAGAATAGAATAATTAGTTCTTGTGTGTTACGTAAAGCAATGAATGAAATTTTGCAACAGCATCATAGTGTCACCTAAAAAGACCATCAAATGGAATAATTCATCCACTGCTGTTTCTGTGCAGTTGTTTTCTGCAGGAAGTTTTCTGTCTTGTGTGTGTGTATGTGTGTGTATGGATGATCATGATAGCATGCAGTAGCTTTAACCACTGAATCTCTTCTGAAGAGAATTCTCTATCAGAATGGCCTAATTAAGTTCAGTTTTCTTTTATCCTTTAAACTGTGTGCAGCTCTTCCAGACTGGTACTGCTCTTCATGTTTTATAAGGTTGTTTTTAATGCTTTGTTATCTAAGCTGCTGATGAAAAATGGAGCAAAAATAAATCTGCACGCAGTTCATTAAGACGTGTTGTTTTTATAGTTGGACCATAAAGAATGTCAGAAAGTATCAGTTCTTTCAACTGTGTAGTTCCCTCTATTGTGAATAAATCTAAATGCTGTTGCTTTTTTCCCACCCACCAACCTATTGTAGAAGGAAATGAAAATAAGTTTTCCATTACTAGTCATTAACATTTGTATTGAAATTCAAAAATATAAGTGTCTTAAGACAGTGCTAGACTTTGATTTTTCTTTAGTGTATCTGGCTGCTTTTCTGGTTTGGAGAAAAGCTGATATTCATTCTGGAGGCAAAATGTCTAATACATGAAAAATGTATTAGTGTAGAAGTGCACTTCGTTCATATAATTATCCATAGGCTTCAGGCTTAATCTTTTTCATGTTCACTGAGCTGATTTTTGTTCCCTGTGTGTCTAAACTTCATCTCATGCAATAGCTTTGAGCCCAAGGGGGCTGCTCAAAGCTTTGTGTAGCTCACCTTGTACCATTTGACTGATGCAGTCAAATGGGTGGTAAAAAGGAAAAAAGGCTGTTTCTCTCACTAGTAATAACTGCAGCTTTTGGAGGAACAAGATAATTCTCGGTTACTGAAAAAATGTTCTTAAAATTCTTTCCGTGCTGTTCTTGGTCAGTAACTGTTTACCTTTTCTCTTTCATATCCCAGATCAGAGGTCCATTGTGAAAACACCAAAGACTGTTCCAGACGCAGATGAAGATGAGGGAGCTCAGTGGAGTTGTACTGCCTGTACTTTTTTAAATCATCCAGCCTTAAATCGCTGTGAACAGTGTGAAATGCCCAGGCATTTCTGAGCCAACAGGCCTGTTCTCTTCTGTAAAACCACAGCAGACGTGTACAAGGAACTATCCGGTCATTGGGGGCAGAAAAAGAATTTATGTGTAGGATTTTGTAAAATTGAAGGCGTGACGAGATGGTGTTTTGTAATGTTAAATGTCAGCCCACAGAGCTAGTAATGCCTCGGTGTTGTGTCACAGGCAGTTGAATTTCATCGACTGAAAGGTAATCTGCTGAAAGACTCAGTTGCCAGCTGCCTAAACCATGTACAGTATTACCATATCCCAGTAACATACACCGTGTTCAGTGCTTGGGTGTTGCCCATCCTCTTCTCTGCCCCGATGTCACTACTGAATTTTGACAGGGGAAAGGAATAGAGCGCTCGCATTTTTGTTTTCAGAGCTTTCAGTGAAACACTACATGCACAGAGGAAATTTAAAAGGAACAAGGTTTAACTGTTTAAACTGTTTGCTGCCACATAGTGCCTTTGATAAAGGGAGGAACTTGACAAACCAGTGGTACTCTTTGCCTTGTCTTCCCTGAAAACATCTCTGTGAAGCCAGAAATCAGTACAATCACATCTAAAGATGAAAAGGAAAAACTGCATGCGTTGTCTGTACAATACACACAGTGAAATACCCCAAAGCTTTTCCTACTGTACATAGCTCTAGAGCCTGCTTTAAGTGATTTCTTTTCTTCACCTTTATTATTTTCTTGTACTTCTGTATGTATAGTGTAATAGTCTTTTTGTTAACTTTCTTGTTTTTTTTCCCTTTAAGTGATTAAGCACGATCATGTCCCTTTTTTTAAGCTTTTATCTGAGAGAAGCGATGCCTTAAAATAAGAGCATTAATAAGAAACTATGCACAAAATAGCTTTCCTCTGCTCATTCTGTACATTGCTCTTGTAAATGCTGATGATCTGTGAAGACCTGCAGATGCAGCGTGGTAAAAATGCAGGAAAAGTTGGAAGAGTTATGCATATAGTTCACTCTGTACACTGAGTTTTACGGTGGGTGACACAAGGTAGTATTTTGTCTGGCGTGAGGAAGTAAACTAAGAAACTTTCAACCCACCAACAGATCAGCTTCCAGTATAAGCTTGCTTCATCTGCTGGGTATCTTGCAGACTCCTGAAGAGAGATTCATTGGGGAAGTACACACAGTGCCAAATCAACAGCAGCAGCATCGTACAGCTTTGTTCAAGAACTTTAAATGCTTTCCTGTTTTGGCAACCAGTTTCTAAACCTGACTTGTGGTGAAGTCTCGTATTTATAGAAAACAAGGATAGCAATATTTAGGACAACTGAAATAAAGGCTGGAAAAAAGAAATCAAACAGACTTGAACACTGAAGCAACCTCAAGCATCTCTTTTTTTGATGATCTATTTTTTTAAGGAAAATATTCACATGATCGGGAACGTATGTAACAGATGGAGAAAATGGAATTGCAGTATGTATGAGAGACAGCACACGATTATGTAGCAGCACTTAAAGTGAGGCTGGAGGGAGTGCTATGTAGCAAGAGACAAAGTAGACTGTCACCCACTGTAAACATTTGCCAGTGGACATTTTCATTAGGAATTTTACAAGTGATCTATGTGACTACACAGAGGCCTTTGTTTTGAAGGCTTTGCATTTTTTTATGTGGGAAGAAAATGCCGATCCCAGGTAATTAGGCAGTAGACCCAAAGCACTTGCATTCAATGCATTTTGTTTATAAAATGAGGCCTTGTTTTTCAGCTTCATCTGCAGTTCTATGTGAAGATTGACAAATCAGTTTTTACCTGTTTATTAATAAAACCTAATTTGGATATCTTGAGTTGATGGTTTTGTGATTTAGCTGGGTAAACTGTCTTTGTAACAGATAAGTTATTTATAAAAATTAAAAAAAAAAAAAATTATATTCTAATGTTTGTTTTTGTGATTTGTTTACTTATTCCACGCTGTGGAGCAACAGAATGCGCAGCAGAGCGGTAAGTAGTAACAGTATTAACAGTGAGATGCTTTCTTATGACCACAGGTTTTGTATAAACTTCTGGCTTGTATCTTGGCTCCATTCATTGTAACAGGAGGAAAGAAAATGACAGGTGCAATCAATAAGGGTACGTGACTTTAAAAAATAGTTTCCTAATTCAAAATGAGCAACCACGTTGTCCGAAGTAATGTATGAAATACTTCTGTATGCTGTTAATGTAAACATAGTTTAAGGACTAAGCTTTATTTTGTTGCAGTGTGGAATGTTCCTGGACGTGTCTCTTCCGCTTGTGGGATCCCTGTTCAGAGAGACTTTGGGTGGTACTTGTCCTTTCCTGAGACAGACTTGTACCTTCAGGGCTTTTGTGTTCTTTCTGTATTTTGTGCCGTGTGTACTATTGGACCCTGCTTCAAATTGATATCAATATATCAACATACCACTATTGTGTTACTAAAGGGTGGGATTTTAAGACTGTAAATGTTCTGAAGATGAAGCAGAACTAGATTTCACAGCTGAATTTTCTCCTTTTCTTCTTGGAAAATAAATATAAAACACTGAATACGATGAGGTTAAAATTCATCTCATGGGCATCAATAGTTTCTCTTGGATCCTGACTGGTGATTTTACGTTTCTGTAATGTCTTTGTCAGGGGTCTCTGTAGTTGTTAAAAGAAATAGAGGATATCATTTCATAGCAGAAAGGGAGAAGGACACTTCTTGACTTCTGGAGATGCTCGTGTTTGCTCTTCATGACTGAAATACTCATCGTTTGGGTCATACTTCAACGTTGGAATAACTTCAGGAATGCTGGCAGTGAAACTGAGTTGGGCTGCTCTCGTGTTGGTTCTGTAGGAGTGATTTCAGTGCATGCTGTTGTAGCTTTCTAGGTAAGTGTGAAGGTTCTGCAGTTGCTTAGGAGTATGTTTATGTCTCGGATGAATGGTGAGATTTGATTTCTGTCCCACCTAATGATTTTAAAACTGATCAGTATTGCCACCCGTCTGTTTGTTTTATCCCTGTGAATTTAGGAACCAGTTATGTAGTCTTGAGATGCGCATCTTCACTGTAAATTGTAGGTGCCCAGGGAGAACTCATTGGCCATGTTAAGGGAAGCATCCTTCTAAGTGTTGCATTTCTTGAATCATATCCCTCTACCTTGTATCTATATTGGAGCCTAGACACAAATTAAAGGAAGAGCTGATTATGTGTACTGAAGAAGTGTGTGTGTGTGTGTCTACGCTTTTCAGTACAAACTATTTGGTATTCTAAAAATCAGAGTATTGCTAAAATTATAGAAGAAATCTTGCAGTACGTCTAATGAACTGGATTCTTTTCTTGTGAAGCCAAGAATTTTCTTGTGGCAATTCTTACTAATACTCAGTTCTAGCTTCAGACAGCAAGGAAATGCTGTGACTTAGTTATTTTGTCTTTTCAGTGGTGCACAGTGCTAATGCAAGTGACAGTAGGCACAAACTGGAATACATGAAGTTCCAGCCAAACACCAGGTAGCACTTTAGCTCTGTGCGGATGACAGCACTGGGACATGCTGCCCAGAGAGGCTGTGAGGTTTCATCCTTGGTGATCTCCAAACCCCTCCTGGACGTGGCCCTGGGCACCCTGCTCTGGGTTGGACCAGATGGATCCTAAGGACTTCATCCACCTCAGCCAATCTGTGGTTCTGTTCACAGTGCATGTCACATGCAAGCTTATTTAAAACAATAACTCACTGTCATATTGAATGTGAGCGCAATTTTAGGAGCGGAGTAGCGTATCACTTTGTGTGTGCTTATTGTACTACATGGATGAGCAATTGGAGGTATAAACCTAATTCTGTATTTTTTTTATGGATGCGTTGTGTAGTAGTTTTAAACTGCCATGCTGTCTTTCCTATACTGCTTACAGGAATGCAGTGCCAATGCAATTTTGATGTAGCTAAATTGGTAACAAATAGATGCATTTTAATGCGTTTTTTTGTTTGTTTGTTTGTTTTAATTGGGTATTCAGAAAGCACATCCAGCTTGGGACTGGTAGGCTTTGCCTAAATTCGAGTTCCTTTTATTATTCAGATCCAGGGTTGAGAAAAGAGGTGGTGGCAATGTGGAAAAGATGTCATGAGGAGTGCCATCCCTTTTGTTCTTGTGGTGGCTGCACCCCGCTGATTCACAGACTCAGATATGGTGAGCATAAATCTGCAACCTCAGAGTTGGAAAGAATGTAAATGAGCGCCTTAATATGTGTGACCGTGAAGACTTTCTTGTGTTCTTGGTCCGAAGTGGTGACCTTAGAAGTCCATTGGTACCAATAAGTGGTTTCATCACATAGTGGAGCCAGTCATGTTGTTTCTGTGGTGATTGATTGAATTGATCAATGCATTACGTTCCTCAACAGCATGACCAGGTATGTGTCTGATAGAAACATAAAATATTTCTATTTCTTTGCAGACTCGTACAATGCAGTGTTGAATAAGGATAGTAGTAAGGTTAGGGAAAAGCAGCATCAGAATACTTTGCATTTTTATGATTTTTACTTGAGAAGCAATGGAAGCCTGACCTGGTTGGGAGACACCCACAACCTTTTTAACGCTGAACTCCTTTCCTGTTACCTAACAGATGTGCAGATGTCACTGTTCCCTGTGTACAAGGCATTTGGCCAAAGCAGTTTGTCTAAAGGGGCTTGAAGAGGAGGCAGAAGCAAACAACGCTGTAAGAAGAGCCTCCTTTTGGTGCAACTGAAGCAGTAACAGGTCCGGAGCTTCATTGTGCTGGAAGATCTATGACACCATCGTAGAGCCTGTGTCTCCACTGTAACCTGTGAAGACAACCTAAAAATAATGTGCTTTCGCATTTTTATTGTTATTTGTCTTTATGTTACAATGGCTTTTTCCTGCTGCCAGTCAAACTAGAGCAACCTCACAGGTAAGCACACTGTGTTTTGTTGCAGTTACCCAGGGCTCCCAGTGGGACTAAAGCTGGTATGTGTGTTCTGTTATTTCCCACGAGTGTTTTCCTTCCTTCTCGTTTGGGGCCAGAAGTCAGTAAATAAGACCTGAGGTTAGAAAATGCAGTCTTCTGACAGCCGCCTGACGCAATTACAAAGTGACCGTCCTGTGCAGTGCTTTCTGTCTGCAACAATTATTTGTTGGTAGCCAGGCTCTATGCATGACAGTTTATGACTGAGAGAGGCTGTTGGGATGCTATCATCAGGGAGTGGGGCTGGAACTTGAAGCTTGGATGCAGTTCAGGGCAGTGCTGCAAACTTGGCGGGACGCCTGGGGGAGGTTACCCGAGCTGCCTACTTCAGCTCCCAGTCCAACTGTTCAGCAGCTGTAAGGCTCACCTTCCTCATTTTTGCAGTTTCCAAAGCCCGTTCCCCTATGATTGGGGAACCACATACCTCTTCCACTGTCTATCATGTTAATCACATCTGTAAGGCTGTCATCCCTGTGCCTGGATTTTGAGGTTTGCAAGAATTGGGGCTATGTGTTCCAGGTTTGCGCTGTGCCACCGTAACTAAGATGCTGCTGTACTTAATAACACAAAAATAAAAGCCACATCTTAGCGGTTGGCTTCAGAAACATTTCCTAATCCTTTGGCACAGATGTCATGTTGAGCATTTTTTTGCCATGGAGGACATGACAAATGCTTTCCCTCTTTAATAATGATTTCTAACTTTTTTTTTCCTACTGAGCTTGGTATTTATAAATTGCATTGCTTTAGGCTGTTTGAACCTTCTAGGAAGCCAAGTGCTGCAGGGCACAGCCAGTTCTGCCCCCCGAGTTCCACTTTCAGCAATGGGAGTTTGGATTATGTGAAGCAGCTGTCAGCTACCTAGGGCTGAGTTTAGAGCCATTTCTCCTTGTCTCTATCAGTATCTACCCATGTAAGAGGTTGGTCCTGTTTGTAAGCTTCTCTCAAATACTGGAATGCTTCACTGAGGCCTCTATGGAGTTTCTCCTCTCCAGGCTAAACAAGTCCAATTCCCTCAACCTTTCTTCATAGAAGAGGTTCTCTAGCCCTGTGGTTATCTTCATGGCCCTCCTCTAGACCTGCTTTCTTGTGCTGGGGGTCCCAAACTTGGATGGGAGTACTTCAGGTATGGGCTTTCACTTCCTTGTGAAGTGGCTCCTGTTTTTAATCTACAAGGACCCCAAGTACTTCTGCAGAGCTGCTCTTAAGGATTTCTTCTCCCAGTCTGTATAAATATCTAAGATTGCCCCCACTCAAGTGCAGCACTTTGCGCTTGGCCTTGTTAAACCTCACTAGGTTCACGTAGGCCCGCTTCTGAAAACCTGTCCTGGTGTTGCCAAATGTTGGGTAAATGTATGGAAATCACATGAATTATTTTTATGAATATTTCGTTCAAGACAAATGCATATATGTTATTTTCTGCATTCTGATTGTATGTATGGAGCCAGATGTCAGAATGGTGATGTAGCTCACTTTACAGTGCAGTTGGATTCTGCTGTTGCTACTGTAGCCTAATCCTTTTTTTGTTTCTTCCCTCCCTCCTCCTCTCCTTCCCTCCCTCCTTTCTTAGCAAACCAGTGCGTAAAACATACCAGGGAACACTCTGTAGATAAAAATCTGGTCGGTGGTGTTAATCTGCTCGTTGTTCTGCCTATCATCAGTCAGCATCTTCTGTGGGGTCCTCTTTACCATCAGCTACCACTTGTGTTTAAAGGAAATTGGTTATTCCTTCCTTTTCTTCCACTTGTTCTCACAAAACTGTTGTTCCCTGGGCAGTCAGGAGGCTTCAAAAGCTCCCTGCTGGATCTGAAGTTTAGGATTAAATGAATACCTCTATAGTCCTTGTGGCTAAGGCAAGATATGCTGAAAGCCCAAACTGCCAGCAGGGTTCAGGCAGAGCCTGTGCTGGAGCCTGTGCTCCAGCCCCTGCCCGGCTGTTCCAGGGCTGACGTTTCAGTTTTACAGAGATATGGGTGCTCAGCCAACTTACCTAGAGTGCTCATGGAGCTGAGTAACCCTGCTTCCCAAGTACGTAGAAGGAATGCATTAGAGGAATGCGATAGAAAATAGTGATGTTTTGAGCTGCTTTGGAAGAAGCAGGGGTTTTTTGTGCCCATGCCCCACCCCCACCAAATGCTGCCTTACAGTTGCATACCTGAAATGCTCGTCAAATCCTTCTTAGCTCTTGATTCACATATGTGTAAGATGATAAGCTCAATTAGTTAAGATTCTCTGTACTCAAGCTGACCAGCAATGTCCCATGTCCACCTGGAAAGAATCTGGAGGTACTATTTGTAAGGTAATGCCCTCCGAACTCGAATAGAAAACGTTTTCCTATTTAATGTCTAGGGGTTGGCCACGATACGTTCCCAACTGGCAAACCTAGTCTCAAATTTCAGCTTTTAAAATATAATTGGCAGCTCAGCAAATTCATAAAATTGATCCCCATTCACACTTATTTTTGGCTTGCGTTAAGAATGTGCCAACCTGGAACTCTAAACTTAACCCGGCGTGACTCTCCCAGCGCTGCCCTAAGAGGGAAGCCTGGCAGCGGCACCTGGGTGCCCGCCAAGACAAACCCAACCCACGCGGTGGATGTCAGCGGGACAGCCAGCAGGGCCAGAGCAAAGCAAAGGGTGGATCGCGTGCCGTGCCCCATTCCTGTGCCCCGATCCTGGGATGACCCCAAGTTTGGCTCTCTACATCGCAGCCCTACAGCAATCCTTCTGTGATTTCTAGTGCTTCCCGCAGTTAAAGGCAGTAAGTATATGGGTCACTGAATTTAGTCTTGCCTACTGCAGGCTGACGATAAAGAACGGGTCTGCCAGTGGGACTTGGGTACACGGATGAGGCGAGCTGGTGGCAGTCAGCCCTCCAGCACAGACTCTGCTTTTCTGGTGCTTCCACATCGACACCTGGTGGTGGAGCCGTCCGTTGTGCTCTCAGAGATGGTTTTAGTGCGGGCTGGTTGGTGTATGCCTTTCAGATGTCGGTTCCTAGAGGCATCCCCCTTCTGTTTGTGCTCTCAGCTCTGCGGGAGCTCCGTTGGACAAATACGAACAGCAGAACGTCCAACATGCTGCCCTAAACAGCACATCTCGCAGAAGCACCCCCAGCTGTGTTTGCAACAGCATGAAAGGCAAACAGATGTAATCACTGCAGCATACTGCTCCCTTCTTTTAGTTAAACTCCTGTAGAATGTTGATTCTCTGCCCTCTTTCTTTTTGTATTCTGTCCTATTACTTTGACTTCAGTTAAAACCGATGACCACAACTTTTTTCCTCCTCTACAAGGCTTGAACGTGCTCCTTCTAACTTAAGAAAGATGCTCCCAGGGCTGAAAGATCTTCCATCTGCTTTTTTAAATGAAGACAGGGCTCCAAACCCACCACGTGTCATGTATTACAGAGCCAGCCTTTATGAGCAAAGGGATGTTCAGATGCTGAAGTTCTTATCCGAGAATGTTTCCCTGCTGGAAATAACATTTTTACAAGCTTCTGTATTCCCTTCAGCCTCTTCCTAACAGGACCTCCTGTGGGGAGAACTTAGTATTTCTCATTCCGATGATAGTTTTAAGTAACATTTATAATTGTCTGCCAATGGCTGTGTATTTTTTGGCAGTAACGAATCACATTCAAGCTTGTTTCCCTGCTAAAAATCCCTTTAGCGCTGCTTTTGGAGCAGTGGTTGGATGGGCTGCAGCTTCTGCCCAGCTATCATGGCGTTTATGCGTTGGGTTTCCACGAGGTTGCAGAATGTGGTATTAGTTAAGTACGTTTTGCCATTTACAATTTAAAGTGGTAAAAGCCTCTGCATTCCTCCTGCATTTCTCCTGAAAGGTTTTACAGCAAATGTTGGTCGGTTCTCAGTTCTCCTAAGCTATTCTTATCTATCTGCAGGCAAAGGATAGGTGAGTTTTGGGATTTACTGTAGCTAAATGTAGGATGGCTGAGGTTCTGCTCCCACCCCATTCGTCCTTAGAGAAAGCTGTGTGAGGTCAGCATAAGCAAATGTGGGTTGAATGGGGCCTCTGTCTCTATGCATGAGAAGTTTTTGCTGATAGGATTGTTCTAAGGCAGGATGGGAAAACAGCTTGAGCACATCATGCCTCTGCCAGGGTGAAGATATCCACGCCAAGTTTAAAGAAGAAGACAAAAAAGCCACACTGCCAAACTCTATATAAATCAGGGGAGAAAGATGAAAATTTGGTGAAGGTACAGCAGACATTTATGGATAAAAACTGAAAAGAAATGAGAATGAAGAAAAGGGGTGAGGACACCTGGAGCAGGGGAGAAAGAGAGGAGGAGGTAAGAGGGAGGAGCACGCGGTGCAGTGAGGAGTGGTGAGTGACTGCACTGGGGGGAGGAGGAGGAGGAAGAAGCACCCAAGTCAGGGCGTGAGGGAGCAGCAGGTGGGAGATGCATGGTGACTTTTGTGACTTGGGAACTCTCCAGTGAAGGTGTTGATGGAGTCCAGTAAGACGGGGAGTAACACATGTGGAAGAACTGGGAATAAGAGGACTTTGTGTGGCAAGAGGGATCTGGCACCACTAACTCTGGTGCCATTGGCAGAGCTGCACTGTCTGACTTTGAGTTGTGTCCAGCAGCCTGTGTGCACTGCATGGTTGGAAGACTGTTCAGAGGGGAAGGAGCTGGGGGTTTGGGCAGTGCTCAACTGAACATAAGCCAGCAGTGTGCCCAGGGGGCCAAGAAGGCCAATGGCATCCTGGCTTGTATCAGGAAAGGTGTGGTGAGCAGGAGCAGGGAGATGATCATGCCCTGTACTCAGCAGTGGTGAGGCCTCACTTTGAGTACTATGCACAGTCTTGGGCCCCTTGCTACAAGAAAGCCATGAAGGCCCTGGAGTGTGTCCAGAGAAGGGCAATGAAGCTCTCAAGCACCTGGAGCACAACTGTTATGGGGAGCAGCTGAGGGAGCTGGGATTGTTCTGCAGCTGCCTGAAAGGAGGTTGTGGCAAGGTGGGAGTCGACCTCCCACATAACAACTAGTGATAGAACTAGAGAAAGCAGCCTGAAGTCGCAACAGGGGATGTTCAGATTGGATTTGATGGGGGGGGAAATGTCCCTGAAAGACTAGTCGGGCACTGGAACAAGCTGCCCAGGGAGGTGGGAGTTACCATCCCTGGAGGTGTATAAGGAAAAGGTAAATGTAGCACTGAGGGATGTGGTTTAGCAGGCGGTATTGGTGGTAAGTAGATGGTTGAATTAGATGATCTTTTTAATTCTATGAGTCAGCCGTGGTAGGTGTCTATTTGTCAAAGGCTTTCACCACAGATCATTTTTCTAGCTTGCAGAGGTGGTCTGTTGCACTCAGATACAGGACTTGCCCTTTCCTTCCCAGCACTCCAGTGTCGTCAAGTAGGAGAGAAGATATGACTCACATAATCCTCTACTTAGATGTTTATGAACCTGTTCAGTGTTTGCTTATGAATTGTGCCAGTTTTTATGGGGGAGCTAAAATTGTTATAAAGCTTTTCAGAACATCTGAAATCACCTGCTTCAGAGCCCTTCATATGGCAGGAGTTGTTTTGGCACCCAACTCACCAGTTTGTTAGTAAACTCACTATCCATGTGCCACGAGGAAAAAACACTGTGCACAGGGGATGCCGAGGGAGGGACAGCAGCTCTGGCAGCAGCACTGACACAGCACTGGGCAGGATCGTGCCTCATTCCCTTTCATACTGCAGGCATGCCCACAGTTCTTCAGTGGGACACTCATAACCAGATTCCCTGGCCACTCACAGAGGGGTGTGTCTATGGCTTCCCAGCTGTTTAGGGAAGGGTGAGCGTAAAGAAGGGAAGAGACTTCCCTTCTATGTTGTTAGTTTTTGTGTGTGTGTGTGTTTCTTTTAATAGAATTAAAATAAATTCAGCAGCTTTGAAAATCTTTCTTAGGAAAGCAGCCCGTCTCCTGGAGGATCGCTCCCACTGCTTCAGTCCTCTTCTTTTTGTCTTGACAAAAGAGAAGCAGAAGGCTTAGAGGCTCTCAGCCTCTGGGGGTTTATGGATTCATTCTCAACTTGGCAGTGAGGGTCGCCCTCGAATGCATCTCAGCAGGGACACCAAATGGCAACAGCTGTCCATAACGTCTGTGCGAGAGTTACCTATTCCTTCCTGTTAGCAGTTCCTTCCCTTAACTCTCAAGCCAGAAAGCAATCCTACCGTCTTGGAGAGTATAAAAGGCTGCAGCAGAAGGCCCCTTGTCCCAGATCTTACTCAGTGGTGAAATAATAAAATGGTTTGTGCTTGCCGTGGGCCTTTTGCCAAGGGCAGAGTTTCTCTACAGCACTCAATGACATAACACTGCTGCTGCGCTGCCCTTGAAACAAAAACTTCATGAGAAAAATCTCTCTGAGCAGATGAGCCAAGAGAAGTCAAGTTCTGTTTAGCACCGAGGTCTGATTTATTTTCTCAGACTCCTTCTTAACAGAATGCGTGTTCTGGGTGCTTTACTGAGAGACTTCACAGTAAATAAGGCAGAAATGAAAGCAAAAAGAAAAAAAAAGTTATTAAACTTGAGAGAGTTTTGAATGAGCACCAAATTCCTGTGCATTCCTGAGGAAAAAGGAGAGAAATCTTAAGCACTTGTAGCCAGCAAGCCCAGGGCATGATGTAAAGGCACCGTGCCATTTTTCCTATGTCTTAAATGCTCTCCGTATTGAAATGCATAACCTACATTCCAGACATAAAGCTACTAAATGATGACGTGTACGGCTGTAGCCTGTTCCACTGCTTTCTGTGTATTTTCTGATCGGTGTCGTTTGGGTCTTGCTGTTTGTACAGGGAAGGAGCTTTTCCACTCCACAGGGCACTCTGGGTGTGCAGATGTGCATGGTCACAATGGAAAGCTCTGGTGCAGGATGTTGGACCGTCCAGTGAGCCCGTCCTTGAGTGGGCACAATATCCACATTTGATCCATGAAACATCTCCGTTTAATTTATTGTGCTAAATGGGAGTGTGATGTATTTCAGGGGAACTAACGCTGGCTGTGGAACTCAAATTACTTTCCAAAGCAATTCACAATTCCTGTGATTTTGGTTTAATCTAATCTTTGTGTATTTTCCAGTGGATTTTGCAAGCTGTTCTGATGAGCCAAAGCACAGCAGTCTGAATGAGGTGATCTATGTAAAAAATGAAAATACGGAACCTTACGACGACTATAAACAGTGGGAAAGTCATGAAATCTGGAAAAAGCTGTCATTTTTGTGGTCACGCTTCCGCCTTCTTTTAGAATGCCTTCTTAGTCAGCCACCACATGACTGAAAGAGATTCAGCTGATATGGTTTATTTCCTGAAGAATCTTCATACAAATACAAAAACGCATCATGTGATGGTGACACTAAAGGTAAATTACCTCTGCTTGGTCGCCTTTCCAAACCAAGAGCATTCAGTGCAAGCTAGGTTTAGTTATTGCCTGACTGTACTTCTGAGAATAACCCAGTACAGGTTCTCTGATGCATGTGAGACTTTGTAAAGGCCACCTGAGTGTTGGACTTAATTCATTATCCACCAGTGCTAAAAGGAATAGAATAAAAAGACAGAAAGTATGCAAAGTGTTGTAGGTGATTGTTTTATAACGCGCTAAATCATTCCTAAGATCTGTCATACTGACATACTCAAACTTTGGTAAAATACCAAAAACATTCAGGATCAACCTCAATATTTGAATTTTAACTCAAAACAAATGAAAAATAAGAAGTTCAGTGGAATGGCACAAAGATTTACAGCTTTACAGCTTACTGAAAATCAAATGTGTCCCAGCAGAATAGAGTTCAAATGTTTGTAAACATAATCCTCATCTGGCATTTTGGGACCACATTTGGTAATTAAGGGTTAATTCAACGATGATTTTTCTTGTTTACTAGGACAGAAGCAGTTCAGAGCTACTATTATGATTATGTTATTTGCTATCAGCTGTGTTAACTCAAATAGGAACATCCTGAGCTTTCAGTCTGCAATAGGATTTGACTTACTTTTATATTACAGAGGGCTTCCCTCACTTGACTTATATTGTGCATAAGCCCTGAGAAATGTACCTGCAATTGTTTCCAAGTGCTCTGGGGTCTTTCTCTGCTACCTCCACCAGTAATCTTGTGGGTTCACAGCATTGGTTCATAAACACTAGTTGAGTCTTTTAAAAGTCTGGGACACGGTTGCTTTGTGATTAAAGCCATCAGGTTATTACATGGGCTCAAAGATGCCTTCCAGCAGGAAGTACAGCCAAGTGTTAGGGGCAAATATGCCAAATTACTTTATTTTCTGCTAGCGCAGCAGGCTAGTCATGATAAGTCTTATGAGGAGAGCCCTTTAATGGGGCCCATGGAGAATGGCTCCTTGGTGGTATTTAAACAGCACATTAGGACAAGAAAAACATGTGAGGTTCACATGCTGGCAGCTCAGTTATTAAACCCAAGCCCTCCTACTAACTCCCAAGTTAAGTAGACAAGATCCTACTGCTGTGAACCACAGCTTGACTCAGTGCCCCACACACCATAATTGGTTGATGCTTAGATATATGCTACTTTAACAGCTGTAACTCAGCTCATAAAGCCCTTTAGTAACACTCAGATAAACCTGAGAATAGCAGCTCTGCACTTGGTGGGAAAGGTTTAACCTGGGGGCATCACAAGTTTCTATGTCTTTGAATCAGTAAGGTCAAGCTAGCAATATCCTTGATCTCAGGGTACAGTGCCATGACTCGATTTACTTCAGCACAGGGGAAAATAGTGCACAGCTCCCTGTAGACGCTTGATTGCTGGACAGAAGGAGGTCTTGCAGCATGGGGTGGCCAGTAATCACAGTAAGCAGCACTGGGCTGAACAGAGGCTTTCTGGAAGAAATCAGGCCTGCTGCTGGCATCCAGCAGAAAGGGTTGGCTGGAGAAACAGCACTGGGGCCGCTCTCTGTACACTTGCAGTGGCTCAGCCAGAGGCATCACAGAGGATGGAGGGAGGTGCTGCTGCTGCTGTGCTTCCAGGGCTGGGCTGGGCTGGACCCTGTCAGACCAGCACTTCTGGGGCCAGTGGTGTTCCAGGTGCCTGCCTGGAGCAGGTGGGAGCACTGAGTGCTGGAAGGGGCTCCCTGATAAGCAGGTGCAGTCCAAACAGTGGTGATGGTGCAGCAGGAAGGGGTTGTGCCTCAGGCTACAACAGCAGTGAGGGCTGTCAGACACCTCTCTGTCCTGTGAGGTGCACGTCAGTCTGGTTCCAGAGTACACCTTGTCACTTATGGAGAGTGCTGCCATGTCTCTCACAAGGGGTTGATCTCTGAGGGCTTCTGGTGGTTTTCGGTCCAGTTCTAGGCCAGAGTTGGTGCTGATGGTCCAGGCATCAGCTGGCTGTGCATGGTAGCTGCCCGGGGACCATGCTGCATAGCAAGGGGCTCTCATGCCCCTGCTGGCTCCCTGTGGCATTTCTGTGACAGTGTCGTGAGGCATGGACTCTCTGCCAGTCCAATATGGAGAGCCGTTGCAGGTCTCTTCCTCCTTCCCCAGGCTCATGGGTACTTTTGTTCTGGCTCTGAGCTCATCAGCAACTGACAGCTGAGCTTGATGCAGCCTCTCTGGGTGGTAAAACTTGCATTTGTTACCGTAAGTGCATTTTTTACCTGAAAGAATAAAAAAATATATCCAACAGGAGGTCATCCCTCAGGACCGTGCAGCCAGGAGCTTCTGACGAGCACAAACAACACAGAGAGAAAGCACCGCTTTACTTCCCTAGCACTTTTGACCCCATATTTACATGTTGCTGACTGAAATAGCAGGGTGCAACCACAGCAGAGGGAAATTTCTGCATAAAGATTTAGGCCTATTTTGGCAGTGTCTGAAGTTCACATGTCTTCTGGTTACAATGCTCAATGGACCGGGAAACCCGCTGCTGAAAAGGGTGGCTTTCAAACACTAGGCAGATGTTCACCTCCGAATTACATTAAAGCTGTTTTGAGGTGGGAGCACCACATGGTTGAGCAGCCCTGGCCCCATCCTTTACCACACCGAATGTGAAGGAGGAAGGCATGCAGGACCAGGGCTACCCCCTCCCCCCTTCTGCTGAAGACTGCACAGCAAGGAAGCGAGGACCAGGAGAGACAGAGAAGAACCCACCGTAGGGGCAAGGCTGCCATGTTGATTCAGGAAGCGCTGGCCTTTTGCTGAGGAAATTATTAAGAGTTGGTCCGTGCCGGCCTAGCGGATCGTCAGGAGGCATAAACCTGAAAAAGGAGAAGTGTCAGGAGTAGCAGAAGTACTCTGAGCATTGCCACAGCTTGCTGCACACGCTTAGAGCAGAGCAGATGTGTGATGTCCTCACAGCCTGGTTTCTGGAAGCTGCGTTATCCCTCCTGCTCACCAAGCCAACTGTGTTTCACGTTCATGTAGCTGTCCTTCTCCTTTCCTAAAGCCTTCAACCAACTGGAAAGGCACTAAGGCTTGGAACAGCCCTGGTCTGTCAGCACCCCTGTTATCGCAGTATCACTTCCTTCTTCCCTGAAGCAGCAGGAAATACCTCTGTGGTCCCTGCACTCATCTGCTCCCTTTCACACCAAACTCAGTTTCCACCTGTTTTCAGGAAAATGCAGTCTTAAAGCCACCACTTAGTTCAGAGCTGATCGCCTACCTGGTGCAATGAAGTGGCCTAGCCTTTTCAAGTGGATAGTCAAGGGGACAGAGAGATCAACATCTCCTTTCTCCTCTTCTATAACATCACAATAATAAAAGCACAGGAAAAATGTGCTGTTCTGCCTTGTAGGGGAATTAAGAATTAATTCAGCCAGCGTCCCCTCACTAATTTAATTCAGTTACACCACTACAGAATAGAACAGAATACATACTAGGCATTGGGTAAACATCCCAGTTTGGACTGGTAAGAAGGAAAATTGCACACTACTGTTACCATTCAAACAGAGCAGTTCACTGAGGAGTGGAATGGGGCTTTAAGACCAAAGCTGAATAAGAAGGAACTACAGAAATGAGATAGGAAAACCGTGGTGGCCGGAGGGATGCTCATGTCTGAGCTGTCTTGACCCATACACTTCAAGTTACAGATTGCTCACCAGCCAAGTTCTTACCTATTACTGACAAAAGAGTACATGAGTAGTCGCTGCTCTATAAACCATTTCCACTCAGGGTTTTCATTCTGGAGATCTCGGTAATGGTCATTGGAAACAATGACCCCATCTTTTTCATAAGCAACCTTCACAATATAGCGATCGTCGTAGCAAACTACTCTCTTGCCTTTCACCTTCCGAGATGGGGTATACACAAGAATTGATTGCTTTTCAAGCTCTTCAAGAATGTGCTGATCTGGTGAGGTGGTTAGCAAGAAATAGAGGGGAAAAAAATATGCAAAGAAAGAATCAGTTAATGATAACCTGATCACCATGCTAGAAACTTCAGGCAACTTAAAGTGGCATGATTTTCAGACACATTGAAAACTAGTGATTGCTCAGCAGTTTAAAACTTGGTCGTTTATAAGAGCATCTACTCATAAAATTGGAGGTAACATTTTCTGCTGTTTAAATCTTAACCATTAAAAGGTCTACACAAGAGACAGGTGAAATCCTGTAGTTCCCTTTTTACACCAGTAGATACTACAAAGCTTCTGACCAGTCCTAGCATGAATGTTACTGCACGTTGAAATAGGTAAATTCATTTCTCTGCCCTCGAGGCTCCAACTTCTTGCCATTCCTGCCACACAGAGGGGCAGATCCACTGCCTTCTTACCTGCAGCTGCAGACATCAGGCTGCAGGCACACACCTTCCCTGTTTCCATACAACCTAAGTCTCTCCACTCTCCACAGACTTCAGCCAACACACATCCTTGTCCTGGCAGAGGAGGCTGTGTAGCCCCTGTATCAGATACCAGGCTAACCGATGTCAGCCACACAATAGTGAAGCCTATTCAGCATTCGCAGAGATGCCCGCACCCTTGGAAAACGTGTGAAACATTTTATCTACTCAGAAATGATGTTGTTTTTTACTGGCTGGCCATAAATGCCCTGCAGGCTGTTGTGAGCTAACAAACCTGTTCTTTTTTAATTAAGGCAGAAAGTAGTGTTTTTGAAACAGAATGCTTCTAAGCACAGTTATAAACCCTTATTTGCAATTTTCATTGCTAGCCTGCTTGTGGAAATGAATTAATGACTAATTTAAGCAACGGAGACCTTGTGAACAGTTTGCATCTTAGAAGGCAAAATCATACCATACTCTTCATGCCCCCTGCCTGCAATCTGCACCTAATGGCTGCCAAATTATGCCCAGGATGGTGACCTACCCGCAATGGGACTGTCTTGTCGAGGGGGCTCCTTCCTCCAGAGGGGGACAAAAACCTTGATGTAGGTGTGCCCCCTCTCTCGGAACCAGTCCACTGCCAGGCGGATCCCCCAGCAGGAGAAGACTTCTTTGTTTCCATGGCTATGAAAGAAATAGGAAGAGGAAGCTGAGGCAAAGTTTTCAGGAAGCCTATAGAGGTCTGTAACTGGATCAGTAATGGAAAAGCAGAACATAGTGCTTGTGTGTCATTTATCACTTTCCACGGACACAACGCTCCATTCCTGAGCAAGGTGCCCTGGTTGGTTAGATTCAAATACCTCTTCCAGCAGAACCAGGCACTCACCGTTTGAAGAAGTTTGGATAGCCAAAGTCAGAAGTATTCTGTCTCCAGTTTCTACAACCTGCCTGCTACCCAACCGTGTTGTTTCCATCTGTGTCTAGTTGGACACAGATCCTAAAGTGCCAGCAAAACCCTAGGCTGTGTCTGATCTTTTGCTTTCCAATAATGATTTGAGGATGGAGAGTTTCTTCCAGCACATGCAGGAACCCCTGAGGCTCTGCTGTATAAAATAAAACATGGGGATCTTCTTTCTGTACTAACAGTGACGTGGATTTTGATGTCTGAAATGGCTGAAAATGCAACTGCAGGTCAGTTTTGGTGCTGACCTCTTCTGGAAATAGCTGTCAAATTAAAGGGGAAAAAAGACTGCATGAGTAAGGATGGGAATTATGGAGAATCTAACCCAGGTCACCAGGAAAGGAACAAGACCTCTGTGAGAGGGCCACAGATGCTCCAGGCCCATCGTTATCTTGCCCAGGTTGTTGGATTTCATCTTTGTTGCACAGAGAGGTAGGAAAACCTCAAGATGTGCACTGTAGCATATGCACACAAGGTGGATTCTGGATAATTATCAGTATTTAGACCAAAACACTGAAAACATCCCCAAAGGAAACAAGGTCGATCTCCTTTCTAAGTTTCTTTTCCCCACTGAAAATTCTTACTCCTCTTACCTAAAATGTGACTAGAGCACAGAGCACAAGTAAAGGAAGGTAGTTTGTTAATTGCCTCTGCACAAGGAAATAAAAAAATCCTCACACAGATCCTGAACAGATAAACACCCTCACAGTGACTGCAGAAACCTCATCCTTGTGCTTTGGGGTTTCTGGATAATATCAGCACAATCTTACGTTCTGCAGAACAGGGATGTAAATGTCTCTCTCAGTTAATGCACCTACCTGCAGTGAGTGGCCAGCTGAAGAAAATGTTGCAGTCCTAAATATCCCTGACCCCCAGAAATTCATGTCCAGATTGTGCTTATACTGATTGTAAAACCAAAAAGGCACATTTTACACCTTATAAAGTTTGTAGTGCTGAAATGTTGACTACAAATGAAAGCTAGTGCAATTGGCTTGGCCACTCATTAATGTTGGCTCTCAAATCTTGTTCACTGCAACAAACACTTTGACAATGACTATTCATCCATATGTATATAGCCCTGACAGTTTTAGAGAAGTACTTTTGTATGTACTCCCAGTGTGAGTAGTAAAACACTCACTCAGGCACAAACACTTGATCAGGCAGAACAAGCAAGAGGCACCTGGCATTGATACTCACTGAATCTGTTTGGCATATCACTACAGACAAAGTTGAGGAATGCATAGCCATGGTAGTAGATATACACATGGTGCACTGCCATGTCAAGCATCTCTGAACACCAGCACCTGCCATTCAGTACCACAGGGTCTTTAATATGCCTCGTCTCCTGCATGTTGAATTAATCTTGACCAACAGAAGCTTTTTAACCCACTCCATGTGCATGGACCTTAACTGATCTGTCACAGTTCTGTCCCTGCTCTCTCCTTCCTGCCAGCAGTGCAATGCATCACTTGGTTACAGGTCACCAGGACCCAACAGAATTCTCTGAGCAGGGCACAGAGAACAGGCAACCATTCCAGAAATTACTCCATAATTAGCAGGAAGTGGTTCCTTTTTCAGTTGTGCAATTCCAAACTCTTTGAGATGAATTTTAGTTAAAACAGCTCCTTCAAGAGCATTTATTGACGAAAAACAATGGTTCACAGGACATTGGCCCAAGAATGGGCTCCATTTTGAGCTTTACTCTTGGGCTATATCCTAATTTTGTTAAAATAAGAAATTACACCCTTTCTTTTTCTATCTGTAGTTGTATTGTTCCACCTTCATAGATGTTTCCTAGCCAACAGGCCTAAAACATCAAGTTCCAACACTAGTTCCCTCTAATAACCCTGCACTGCCAAAGTAAGGAAACTTAAGAGCAAGAAGCAGGGCTCAGCTGGCCCAGGAAAAGGCCTCTATATGTGTCACAGCTTAAAAACAGGACATAAAAGTGCAAGCTCTAGAGTAGATAGTCCCTTCAGTGTTACAGGGTTACACCTGTTCCTCTTTCACAGTACTAGTACTTGATTGATTTCTCCCACTGGCCTAGTTAAACCACTGTGTGAACTTCCTATGGGCTGGCAGGTGGCTCCTAACTACACCTGATGGAAATGCAAGGCTTACTGAGGTGCTGGTTAGTGAAACTGGCTGAAGGCAAGGGTGTTTGCCATTCAGTCTCAATGGATGGGCTTGGGGCACAGGAGTTGTTTCAAAACCTTGCACCATGCAATAGGCCCTCAGTGCCACCAGTGAAATGCTCCAGAAGCACCAGTCCCAAGACAGAAATACAAATGCTTGAGATATTTTTTTCCCTCCAAAGCATCTCTCTAAGCTTCAAGATTTTGACAGCTCTGCCCTAAACTGTTGTTTCTCCTAAACTTTTGTAGCTGATCATGTTGATGATGTGTTGTTGTTTTTTTTTTACCCAGCAAGAAAACCCAACAAACAACTCTATTCCCCGATTATGCTGCAAACAGCTCTTTTCCACCTGACAGTAACAAATCAGAAAAATTAAAAAGGAGGATCCCATCCCATTAGCCAAAGGGCAAATGTCAGCCAGCACCACTTAGGCTAGATATCCTGGACTGGAAAGAAGCTCCTTCCAGGCTGTTTTGGGTCTATATAGCCTGACAGGATGGGTAGTCTCCTCCATTGTGCCAAGCAGTCCTTAACTTACCAAGGCAGATGGAGATGTCTGAGTGGAGCTGTAAAACCTTTGCCTTTCTGAAGCTGTAAACCACTTCACGTTCCTCTAATTCTGTTCAGGTGAAAACAAGGAATCCACAGCAAAACACTTGCATTCAAGTATTGAGGCAGGCAAGCACCTCTCTGCCTTGCATAAGGAGAAGTAGAAGAACACCCTGAGGAGGTTCTAGGGTGGTAGTACAGGAGACCCTAGTAGCCAGCTAGCCAGCCGATGGCTTGAATAAGGCTAAAGAACTCTGCTCTGCTGTGTATTTCTCACTAGTTGTGAGCTTCCCTGAGGATCCCCTCACTTCTGGGTGGAATTTCTTCCTTCTTCCAGAAGATGGCACAACTTGCTTAGTCTCCAGGATCACCTGCTCTGTATGCACTAATCTCTTTTGCCCTCTAACCAGAAGGGATGTGGCATTATCTCACCTCATACCAAAGGAGGAAACCCTTCTCCATGCTATTCCAAAGTGCAAAGATGGGCCTGGCCCTGCAGAAGAAAGCAGGAGTCCTAAGGAGAAATGGTGGACACAAAGGGCGCCCTGGACTCTGGCGGAGACTTTGACAGTTCTTATTGCTCAGTGGAATGGAGGCCAAGCTGGTGCTGCTCTTGGATTTCTCATCTGCATGAGAATGCCAGGCTCTGCATCACAGAGTGCTTTTACAGCGTCAGGACACCGCTTAGGAAGTATAATTGGCCAAGATGAGTTGCTATAACAGTTCCCATAATCAGAAGTAATAAAGAAAGAAAGGAGAATATTGAAGATAAAGGCCAACAACCCATTTCCTGACGTTTCTATAAAATAAACCAACAAACAGCTGTCAGCTCCCAGTGCACTACATGATGCTATGCTGTGGAATACCAGTAACCAAAAATCATAAAACCATGACAAAAACATACAAGCCAAGAACCTCAGTGGAATTTAGTTGCAAGTCAAGACAACACAGCTGTGATTTTCTTAGGAACCACAGCCACCTGTCTTTATTTTCCCTCTCCTTCTTGTGTTAGTGGGGCTTTCCTGCTCATTTGGGATTCCTAGGTAACTGCGTGAAAAGGCAGGGAGTCATCAGTGGTGAACAAAAAGAGAAAGGGCTGCTGAATCATCCTAGCATAAACAGTGCACATTAACTGCTATGAATTTGTGAAAGGTCAAATGCAGAGCAAGGCAGTGACTGTATTTGGTGTATGTATTTCTGGGCACAGACACAAAAGGTCCCCAGCCAAATAACAGGCATAAGCAGTGGTTCACCTATGTCAGATAGACATCTCACCTGGAGAAAAACACATTTCAACCCATCATCTTTAAAATTAAAAAACGACTGAGAAAGAGAAATGGCTTAAAAAGCAGAGCTCACCTCATTGCTACGTTGCTGCCGTCAATCACAATAGCTCTCAAGTGACTGGAAGAATCACCTTCCTCTTCTGCAAGCCACTTTGGCACTGGTGAAGTGCTGCACGACCCACGGGCAACAAGTTTTAGTGGGGGAGGCTGAGCCTGATTCTCCAGAGCTTGAGGTTTTCTCCCCATCCGAATCAGCTCTTTGAGCACGTCATCCTCCAGGGCCTCCTGGCCCAGGTTCTCCAGCACTTTGCAGATGTCCTGCTTACCATAGCCTAGCTTGCAGAAAAAATCCAGCTTGCTCTGGTGCACTTCTCTCCCTGCTGTAGAAACTCCTCCAGAGCCTGGCTGTAGTGGCTTGCTGGAAAATGAACTGGTCAGGGCCATCCTAGCAGGCATCTGCCTTCCTTTCAAATGCGGTGCTTCTGTCTTCCTGCCCTTGTCCAGCAGGCATCAGCTTTAGGTGGGGGAAAGATTAGAAATAACAAAATGCAAGTGTTAAGGCTGAACGTGCAAGCTCAGTTAGTTGCCTTGTGCACTGCCCCAGTCTTCTCTCACCATTTAAGTGTTTTCCTGATCCCCTCTTATTTATAAAAGCAGCCAACTGGACCAGGTGACGTTTGTCATTCTCTGGGTGTTATGTCAGACAGGTGTCATCCTACTTCACAAGCTATGCAAGCCTGTCTTCACCCAGGTTCGCTGTATGCGTAAGTTTGTTCTTTGGACTTATCTCACAGGAAATGATATAAAAGGCGGTGTAACCGGGGATTTTCAGTTTGCTCAGTGTGGTTAATGAGGCACAGATATTATCTGTTGAATGCTGTTGGATGATCTCAGATGCCGTAGCAACTTAACATGTACAACGAATCTCACCAAGTAATGTAGGGAAACCATCATTTAGCGGTGAACTCTGAACTCTTCTTAATAGAGCCGTGTTTCCTAGTATGTGCCTGTGTGTGAATGTACAGGCATATCTTATGAAATTCTACCACTCACCTGTTCCAGTGATGCCTGAGTTAATATTTTCCTGTTGTTTCTGTATTCAGAGAAGCAGCTTGTTTTCTGAAGGCTGTCATGGGTAGTGGTTGGAAGCAAACAATCTGAAAAGTGGTTTCAGTTTCACTTCGATTCATTGTCAAAAGACACCGGTAATTCAGAAATGACTGTGCCGAAGTAGCAGGACACTACCTCATTTCTCCATAACATGACTATTTACATTTCTGGGCTACCTAGTAACTGACTGTGATGGGCAGTGTAAGATTCAGAATGGCTTCACTCCACCAAGCATGGCAGCAGAAGGACATAAGTGGTAACTACTTATCAACATTCAAGCCACATTTTTTCAGATATGTTTGGCATACTTGCACTGACACTTACCTCACTAGATCTCTGCAGTTATTGATATCACAAGTATCAGAGCTATGGCTGCATCACCTACTGGTGTGTAAGAAACAAGTCTGGCTGTCTTCCCTTCCCTGTAGATCTCTCATCACCCTCAGTGACTGGAGACCAAGTGCAGGTCACTCCTGAGTACAATGCAAACCACTCAGGGAAGATGCTACAAGCCCTGGACCTCTGCTAGACTGAGACATTCAGCCCTAAATCTCAGTGTTCCTTTGCCTATAAGACTTGAGATCATATAAAAAGACACCTTGCAGACAGCTCCCTGGGGAGAAGAGGGCTGTTGGGACCACTGCAGCCCATTCATCGGCAAGTGACTTCATGGTGGCTTAGACAGCATATTCTTCTGAAGAAGAAATCTGGAACTCTAGTAAAAGTTATGAACAGCATCTGTGTTATTTAATAGCCCTCAGTGTTATTTTGTTGACCTGCATTTCCATGTATCCTGATGTATGTTGTTTGTCTCCAGGTGATTTCTCACACTAGCACCCCGTCGCATTGTGTGTGTCCCCAGCTCCACTGAAATCATGCTCAGCCTTGCCAGGAGGGTTCCCATCTGTGGGGTACAGAGGCCACATCTGTCAGCAGCAGCACCTGCTGAACAAAGGCTGCTCTTCTGCAGTGCTGCTGGCCAGATCTGTTTTTCTGTGAAGTTATCCACTGGATTACTTCAGTTATCCAGTAGCTACTGTAGGTACTGTACAGTATCCATTAGCTACCGTTTGGCCAGACAGTAGCAATGGGTAATGCGGCAACTGCAGGGTTTTTACCACAGAAAGAGCACGTGTGGAACCCTGAGATGGCAGGCATGCTCACAGCTAGCACTGAGGTGACTCTTAAGAAGGGAAACTTGAAGAGTGATCACAGAATCACAGAACATCCCAAGTTAGAATGGACCCACAGGGATCATTGAGTCCAACCCCTGGCTCCACACAGCAGCAGCCAAAATCAAACCCTACGTCTGACAGCATTGTCCAGACATTTCGTGAACTCCTGCAGCTCAGGGCTGTACTCACAGCCCTGTGCAGCCCATTCCATGCCCACCGCCCTGTGGTGCAGCCCCTTTCCCTGCCCCCCAGCTGCCCCTCTCCTGGCACAGCTCCATGCCGCTCCCTCGGGCCCTGTCGCTGTCACACAGCTCCTTGCAAGGAGCTGCAGCTGCCATGAGGCTTCCTCTCAGCTCCTCTGCTCTGGGCTGAACCAACCCAGGGAATGACAGTCAGGGGCTGATACTTTGACGAGCAATCAGCAGCATGCCCAAGTCCAACAGGTCAGCTTGTTGCTACAATCAGTGCAAAAACACAACAAAGGAAGCAGTGCACCACAGAGTCCACCTTTTGCTATCAGACACAAGCAGGCTGTAAAATCCAACTTATAAAATTTACAACCTTCATATGCAAACTACTTGGATTTCCTCCTGCCGCTTCCCCTGCCCTCACAGACCCGTTGGGCAGCCACTCTGGCTTTGTGCTCCATCAGCACTCAGCCTTCAGCTCCTGGGATGATCTTTTCCCCAAGCAAATTGCCCAGCCCACAAAGCCTTGGTATTCTGCCCCCTTCCATGCACCCACACAGCTAGAAGGAACAGCTTCAGTGTCGTTTCTAAATTATTTTATAATCTTCATGTTTTAGCTAGAAATAAGGGAAATAAAATGTGTTTGGCCACACATGCGGGCACAGCAACAACTTCACATCACGGCAGCATTCCCCCTGCCCAGTCTTGGTTGCCCCTTCCTCCTCCCCTGTCCCTAAGAACTACCCCATAATTCATTCAGCCCGCACCAGGCAGCACTCCTGGGCCCTCCCAGGAGCTTTTTATTCTCACAAAGAATAAAGGTTGCTGCACTTTTAGATAAATCAGAGTGCTTTAGATTCCCGAATGAAGGATGCACGTACACCCCTACAACAAGAACAGATGACTGTAGAATGATCTGCATCTTTCCTCCCCGACCCTCTGCGATGCACTCCCCAGAAGCCACAGCAACAAGCAGTGCCTGGAGCCATGCCCACCAGCAGCCCCCCACTCACCCCGTTACCTGCCCGATCCCCACGGTGCCATCCCCGTGGGCAGCTGGGAGCCGCTCAGGGCAGCCACAAGGAAGCTGCCTGTTATGGAGAGCCTTAAGGCAGGGCTGGAGTCAGCAGAGAGCAAACAAGCGCTTTGAGCAGGTTAGAGCTCATTCTAAAGGAAGGGTTTACTTCCTCATTTGGCTCACTGGTGTTTCATTTAACTGTACAGGTTGATAAACTTTCACTTCATTTTTCAAAAGGGGAAAAAGAAAAGAAAAGAAGGTTCCCAATACATCTCTCTTCTGAGTCATGGCAAAGATGAGTCAAATGCTTGTGGGCAGGGATCCACAGCACTCAGCAGTCAGAGCTGGGCACACGAATTTGGGGATGAATGGGCGACTTTCCACCAGGGACACTTCAAGTTATTCTGTCCCCCTTGCACGTGGCAAATCCCTGACTTTCAGGGACATAAAACAATAGGTAATTGCAATTAAAGAAGCACAGAATGAAGGGCAGCATGCAAACCAACCTGCATGCAGCACAGATCCCTCTGGGAGTCGGGTGGGGCTGACTGGGTAGGTCAGCCACACACAGGAAACAGTTCCTAAGGCCACAACTACACCAAGTTGCCAGCTTTATGCTACCCAGAGTACCCGTAACACAGCCGAACACACAGAGCTCAGCAGGACATCCAGAGCCTGAGACCACACAGCCTGGGGCAGGAGCCAGGCAGAGCTCCTCACAAGGGCATCCTCATCAGAGCACCACTACAAAGTGCTACTAGAGAGGAACAAGAAAGCTGCCAAGCTGCTAACAACAAAGGGAAGCAATAGAGCAGAGCATGTGACATCACAGAGTTATCATTTTAACTCCCGCTTCTCAGCAAAACACTCTTCTAATATGGGAATAAGGCTGTGGAGAGCGTCCATAGGACAGCAACAAATCTAGTGAGGATACTGGAACACAAGTCTTATGAGGATCAGCTGAGGGAACTGGGATTGTGCAGACCTTATTGCTCGCTGCAACTACCCGGAAAGGAGGTCATGCCAAGGTGGGAGCTGGCCTCCCCTCCAGAGTGATAGTGATAGAATGAGAAGGAATGGCTTTAAGTTGCACCAGGGGAGGTTCAGGTAGGACGTTAGGATAAATTCATTCTCCAAAAAGTGGTGAGGTGCTGGCACAGACCCTTACCCTTCCTTGCTAAAGCTGGGCAGAGCACACTGAGGCAATTGCTGGTGTGTGGCAGCAGACCACATAAAGCAGATGATTGTACAGGACTTTAGAATGGTCTCCAGCCTTTTTGTTCACCAGCACAGTTAAACGCTTGCCAGCCCAGGGCCGTGGTTTCATAGACGTTTCCTCTTTCTGCTGCTTCCTTGTGCTGACAAGCACACCGAGTGCTCCCAGTGCAATCTGTCGTTTCTCCATGGTGTTGTGGAAATTAAGGAAATAGATACAGTGGGCGAGGCCTTCTCTGGGGAACAACCTGAACTCATGGATGTTCCTATGCTGAGCTCAAGTTTGAGAGCTTGCTGCACTGAGAAACAAATGGGCTGCCATTGGAAAGAATTATATCAACCTCTAAGCAGAACAGCCTTGCTGCGGCAGCTCCTGGAGACCAGGCCTGCCATGTCAGGAGGATTTGTGCAGCCCCACCTTCCTGATGGTGATGGTTAAGAAGTCGTGCCGAGCACAGGAAAACAATCTCTTGAACCTGTAGTAGGGAACGCCGCAGGTGCTCTGGTCTACACACCCCAATGAGTTGTTTGCTTTGTTAAAGGAAACATTCATTCGTTGCATCAGAAACACAGAAAAGCATTATTACCATCTTCCTCGTGCGGAAAAGTTCACCTGCTGGGAAAATCAAACAAACGCGTGTGGTCGCAGTATCACAGTGAGAACTCTCCAGCCCCATGACCAGAGGCAGGATAAGGCACACAGATAAATGCAATCCTATTGGCAGGAGCACCTTAATCCACATGGGGCAGGGACTTCTCCCTGCTGCCTCACCAAAACCCGGGCTCTTGGTCAACCCTCACCAAGATGACATTGTTACACAGTACAAGGTGAGCTCTCCATTTTAAATCCTGTCAGAGTGCTTCATGAAGCTGTTGATAGGCAACCTCATGTTCAGGCTGATAAACAGTGTCTTTAGAACAGGTATTTTTATCTGCTTGCCAAACCTTCCCCCCAACAGAACAGGCAGCAGTAGTGAGGTCTGCACCTGACCACAGAGCAGGGAGAGGCATTTATCTGAACACTACAGGCGATGGACAACTTCTTTTACTTCTTGGAAAATTACAATCCCATCTTAAGATCTGACACAGCAGGAACCCGACTTGTTTTTGCCATGTAAAATAACTATTTTTGGTCTTCCTTTTATTTAAAAACAATAATTTTTTTTATTTTTTTTTAAATCCTGCTATTAGTCAAGTGTTTTCCACTGAGCTTATATAAAAAGTACCTTTAAAAACCAGAAAGCCCCAAACAAGTTTCAAGTTCAAAAGTCTACCACTCTTTAGCTTAAGATTTCAACTTCTGAAAGCTCCTAGAACAGTCTTCCTTGTTTCGGTGATTTAGCAAATGCTTGGTAGACCTACATAGACCTCATACAGCTCACTGAAGCCTTTTAAGATCCACACCACCTTGAAGAAAGCCATTGGCTCGTTGACTGACTGAAAGCGTATCTTCATAGCAGCCAGACACCAAGTGACACAGAAATGTTAACATGAACTTACATAACACACAGATAAACTTCACCATTTGTATATTTTTTATAGTATTCTTACGTATGTAACAGGTGATTGGCAGAAGAAGCATTATCCATTGAGGAAGACATCTAACAAGAAAGCCTACATGCTGAAGCTGTAATGCTCTTGTCAGTAATACATGAGTTTTATACACACACACACACACACACACTCTACAGGAGAATGAGGTGAACAAAAGGAAGAGCAACACATTCATAAGTACTTATGAGACTCTTGAAACTTTTGAATATAACCTTTTAAATGGTGCAATTAAATACGCTTGTCCAAACAGCTAAGTTCTTCGGGTTTGCTTGGACAAGAGCAAAGCAGGCCAGATGTACCTGCAGAGGTTCTCAGCAGCCCCGAGCACATGGCACGCTATTCCAACCACACACAGGACTGTGCAGAACTACCCTGCAGCATGCATCCCACAGGGAGCTGACGCACTGTCAGCGTGACAAAATGGGGTTTGGGCGAGAAAGCTGATGTGTTGTCAGCTCCCTCCCCTACACAAACCTCAAGCCGAGCTTATGCTCAGTGAGCATCGTGAGCACATCTGTGAGCTTTGGAAGAACAGGAATTCATCTGCAAGAAGTCCACCAGCCAGCAGGCAGAGCACACAGCAGAACAAATGCAGAGCTGTCATGAAAGGCTGAACACCTTAAGATGCTCCACTCCCCACAGGTGTGAGTGGGATCTATTGACGCGTAGGAAGGGCAGCCAAAACTCTTCATGCCATTGAGTCATTTTTTCACCTTTACAGAAAGGGATTCCTGGGTGTCCAGCAAGAATCCAGCTTTTTCCTCAGAGTGGAAACTTTCTTTTCTATGACTGTCACTTCCAGAAAACAGCAAGATCCTCACTGTTGAGCACCTCCGCCTCCCTGTCAACCTTGGTCACTGTTTTTCATATATTGAAAACATGCTACTGAAAAGAAGAACCAAGTACAACATGCCAGCACACACATCATTTCTTTAACAAAGCAGAAAGGACATGAGAAAAACACCACCTCAGCAGCACTACTCCAAATGCATCACGTCTTGGCCTTGTGGGGTTCTCTGGAAACCTTATTTTGAAGGCAGAAATCTCAATGAGAACAGTGTGCAGCTCTCAGCCCCAAGCTCCAACACTTCCAAGAGCGGGCTTCCTTGCAAGCCCCCAGTAACTTAGACGCGGCTACGGAAACTGAATTTCCAGTTCTGTGCTTTGGAATATACACAAGTTAGAAAGGAGAGACCGAGTAAAGGCAGCCTCTTAGCCAAATACACTTCATCTTTACAAACCAAAGAGAATGCAGCTGTTTCTGGAAAGCACATTCCTATCTGTACACGATACCCTTTGGTATCCTTGCTCAGTTTGGGTCCGAATACTGTAGGCATCTGGCCCGGCCTGCTTAGTCAGAATCTTCTACCATGGAGTAAATTTCTTCCTTCAGTGGCAGCCTTCCCTTCCCATAGGGGTTTGCTGGTTTGAAGTCCACTTTCTGCATGCAGTGCATTCAAATGTATTCACTAAGCACAGTAGAACTGTTCTTGGCTTGCCAGGGCAGAGCAACATATTGCAACTCTTCATGGCCTCCAAGTATTTTAGATCTTGGTTTTGTACTTCAGATCAAGTTCCAATGAGAGGTACCCACCTATAAAAACTTTACACGCCTACTACAGATTCAGACTCTACAGCAAAACCACAATAGCTAAACTTATTCACCAGACCAGACTCCTCCGAGTCATCACATTTCATGGAGGAAGAAATGATGAACACTGCACCCATAGCTGCTCTTTCCCTCTTATCAGCACAAGATCTTTCTCTGGAAATAAAGAGGCGAGCACGCACCTTCTTAAAATGTATGCAAACTGAACAACACTATTTAAACGTTCAGGTCTTATATATCAGAGCAAATTGGACATTTAAGAGCCTGCTGACTTTCAGTAAGACCCAGACTCTGATAACATTACCTGTGTTCCTTTGTAGATGAAGATTTATTAACTGACCCACTTCTGCCACCGGACCTGAAAATTAATCCCATCTTGGCTTTGGCAAGTGCAGTGCAAGTTACAAATTCTGCCTTCCTGCCAATGACCACTTTCTTCTTTCTTATCCCTTCAGCATAACTTGCCTGATGTCACGACAGCTGGATGTCCTGACACTACAGAGCTCAAGATCTTTAACAGTGACTGCAGCTGTGTCAAGTAGCAAGCAAACCTGACGTTTTGAGAGGCATCCTCTAATAATACTACACAGGCAAGGGATCTATGCAACAACTGAGCAACTTAGTGCAAATGATTTAGTACAGCGCAGCACTTCCAATAGCCTTGCAAGCAGCAGTGCAGCACTTCAATGCCTTTAAGCACCGCTGCACAGTTCTCAGCAAATGAGAGCTGTCAGGACTACGGCAACCTGTAGCTCTTAATTTTAAAAGAAGGAAACAGTCCTCTGAGCGCTCGCACAAATGGTATCAGATCACTTTTTAAAGGGAGAGCGCACATAACATTTCTGACTTCCAGGTCCTCTATCATTCTCCTCTACCACAGCATCCAAGAGTGCTGAAAGACAAACACATTCTCCTTGCAGAAAGGAAGCACATCCCGCAGCCCCTTCAGTAGGCAATTCACTTGCTAGCACGTTTACATTTCCAAGAAGCTTTAGACAACATTCCTTATTGGAGACTCAAATCATTCCACGAATGTTCAACATTTTATTACAAAAAACCTTCTGGGAATCAAGCCTTACTGCAAGTCATACACCAGGAATTCAAAGAACTGTAAGGTCAAACAGCTGACAGAACGTAGCTGCTTTGAATTTGCACGGTCATATGACAGCATGTTGTAAATGCAGGAAGAAAACACTATTTTAGCTCCCTCGTATCTCCTGCTCCTCCATCATCTGTACTTGGACCTCTCTTTGTCTTTTGATTTCTTAGGACTTCTGCTTCTGTCTCTCTTTTTATCCCAGTCTCTTACTCGGACATCTTCTCTGTATTTGTCTTTATGTTTGCTGTAACTTCTCTCTTGAGATCGGCTGCGACTCCGATGCCTGTCTTTCTTCTCACTCTTCGTCTTCTCTCTACAGCGATCTCCTTCATGTTTTCGATCAGAATCCTGTTAAAGAAATTGGATGGACATTCCATTACAAAAGTGGAAAGCAATACAAAGGCATAAGAAGAACTTCAAAGAGTCAAGAATGGTTGGTTCCATAACTGTATAAAATTAAGCACTACCTGAAACAGATTCACACATACACACGCCTGTTTTGCTTGCAGCAATAGGTGGATGGTACAAAATCACTGACACAGCATATCAGAGTAAAGGAAGGAGAAACGGACTGTCAGATTGTGAAATGCCACACTAATAGATTTATGACACAGAACATGCTGGAATGACTATGTGGTAACACCAACACCCACACGGGCCCCAGCCTCACAGCACTTTAAAACAACAAGATCCTTCTGAAAGTTACCATTTCACCTGGAAAGTCACAGAACTCAAAACAATTTCTTAATAAAAACACTGAGTTTTAACACGTCAATTCCTGACATTTTTAAGTACTGCTAGAAACTATTTTGTTCTTACTATTCAATTAAGGTACACAGGAAGGAAAAAATACAAGAGGCAGTTTCCAAATCCTGCAGGAATATACATATAGAACTTGGCATTAAGAAGGCAATGGCCACTTTTGAAGGTACGACTGCCTGCAAGTTTTGTACCAACACGTACTCTGGGAAGTACAGGTCACATTTAGTGGGGTCGTAATATATTTTATGAGCTAAGAGAAATGTTTACACCACATATATCGTATTTCTTTCTCAGTTTCAGCTTTCATTTTTCTAAATATGTGTAGTAACATTCACTGCAGAGTACGGCTAAGACCTAAATCACATTTACAAACAAGCAAATCCCCTTTATTTAAAAGAACAGTGGAAAGTCTCCTTGGAGCAGGCTTTTATCCAGAAAGGTGGCAACCAGCACGATCCCCAGAGCACACTCCTGAGAGCAAACACTGCCTTCAGGGTTATGCAGATAATGCTGAAATTCTACCGTTGCAATAAGAAATACAAAACCCCAGGAACCAACACACATGCAGTCACAGATCTGATCTTTATCTATGTAACCAAAAATTTCTGCTGCTGCTGAAGACAGTAATCTCACTGGTAGTGAAATGCTTATTCTACATCTTTACTGTTAACTACTGTTAAAACTGCAGTACAGATTTTAGAATCTGAACCAAAAAAATAGATGTTGCTTCCAGTTACTTATAAGAGGTTTGCCCATTCATCTGCAGAATTACACATGACTTCTCTATAACTATTTTACCCAATACGTTACTGATGAACCCCAAACCCTTGGTTTCCATGTTTAAACAGGAAATGGGGTTCCATGCCTCTGTGTCAGGGACTGAGTGAACATCAGAAGGTGAACCCAACCCCCAGCTGTGGAGCGGAGTGGAACAAGACAAAAAAAAATGGCCAGTAAAGCAGGTGGGGGGGCACAGTGCTCTACCATCTTCAGGGTGCTTTGCTGCTGAGGAAGAACACAAGGGGAGTCAAGTGAAAAAAAACAGAACAACTCTCAATATAGAATCTAGAAAACCAACATCAGAGAGAGGCTGCTGGCCCAGCTAGAAGCATAACTCCTCATTTGCAAGGGGAAAAGCTAGTGTAGACTTGAATGTAATGACAAATAGCCTGCCTAGAATGTCATAGAAAAGGGCAACTTGCTGAAAGGATTAAAGAAGTCACATGAGCATGGAGCCAGATAAGCACAACGATCTTTAAAAAAACATTTAAGGCAAAGGTGTACAGGGCATGTCTGAAGCTGCAAGTGCCACAAAAAGGTTGGCACGGCAGAGAATACCACCAGAGACTAAAGAATCCATAGAGCGATTTGAATTAACAGGGTGAATTGCATCTTAATTCTCAAATAAAATAAAATAAAATAAAATAAAGTTCTACTTCCCCTTAAGTAAGGTTCTATCTTTTTCAATTCTTTGGCAGAAGAAAATGTTAAAGTTTCAAAACGCTACGTGACCAGAAGCAATAATAGTATTTGAAATCGAACCCTTTATGCACTATCCAAGTCAGAAAAATGCTGTTTTCCTGTTAAAGGAGGAGACTACTACTTAGAAACAGATTTTTTTCTTACTGCTGAAATCCAGATTTCCCAGCACAGGATCACCGCCTCTGATCAGCCAACAAATAAGCCGTGATCCAGTGCTGTGTTGGTGAACGCATGAAGAAGGGGTTATTAAAAGAGGGGAGGAAACTTCCCTGGAAGTCATGACTGACTTTGCCAGAAGTAGTAATGTGCCAAACAACTGTTGAAAGTAAACCCATCTGAAATACCATGGCTACAAGCACAGAATAAAATACGCTGCCTCTGTGTACATAAAAGCACACTAATTAAAGGTTAAAAGGATCAAACAAATAGAGACAGCCTTTCGGTAAGGAGATTTTGATCAAACCTAATCCAACACTGTCCAATAAGCAGTAAGAGCAGGAGATTAAATACAGAAAGATCAATATATTTTTGCTAAAATGACAAGCTGCAGAAATCTGAAATTCAGAGACCCTATGTCTAACAGAAATCCAGCAGATACGCTATGCTCCTCCACAGACCCAGAAAGCTGCTAAGGGTGCACAGTCATAATGCGGATCTCAAGCAGAAGCAATCAAAATACTCTGCCCAATCCTATTCTCAAACCCACGCACTGATGCAGCCTCTTGCTCCAGACCCACATCCTGTTGCCTACTAAAAGCAGGCACAAGACCCTACCTCTTCAGCCCTCTGGAATCCAATCAAACAGCACAAGGTTCAAAAATATCTTCTTAACATTCAACTACGAGGCTGAAGATTCAGGAAACTGGTGTCAAACTAAGAAAGGGGATGAGTCAAAATATACTACAGAAAAAAAGAAAAAAAAAGGCAAGAGAACAGAAAAACAACTCAACATCATGGAAACTATTCAGAAAACAAAAGTCCCTTTTCTTCAGTCATAGCTGGAGCGGGTAGCACCAACTTCAATTTCGGTTGCCAGAACTTTCTATTACTGGACTCTGTTCTGTGTCATTTAAAATCTCTGCCATACCAGAGATTAAGGATAGAAGTTTGTATGTGATGCACAGTCATTGTGATCTTTGGCAATTGACTGTGCTAGGTTAGCTGTTGCTTTGATTTCAAGTTTTTTACCTCAAATGTTTCTGCTGCTTCTAAGACAGGTTTAAGGGAAAACTGCTTGCTTATATTAAACATGCTACCATTGATCCAAAAAGTTCTGTACTGTTTTGTGCTAAGCTGCCAGCAAAGTTTATCTGGAAAGGGTCCCATTCAAATCGCTCACAGATATTCTATGTGGAACTAAGTACGCCATGCCCATCTGGGGGATGAAGTACAAGAAGAGTAAAATTTCATCACAAATCTGATACACCTTGAGAGCTCACTGAGAACTGCAACCACTGCCATCAGGTGCAACCACCTGGATGATGCGTTAGTTTCACAAAACCAGGGTCACATATCCCACTAGTTCTATGGTTTTGCTGCTCTCTTTTGTAAATGTTTTAATAAAAATTACTAATAATTAGAATAATGGATATAACGGAACAAAAAACTTCATTATATTCTTTTACAACAGCTGCTCCAAAAGTAATGCCTCCTATTTTACGGTGTTGGTACACAACAACAGAGGTAGATGTCAGAGACTTGGCAACAGAGGTTGAACCTTCCCACCAATACTCCAAAACATATGGAGCAAAGGTGTGTTAATGAATGCCTCCATGCAGAAAAACTGACACTCAGCGACACTCAGCAACACTTACTGAATGTTTGCAGAGACAAACAGTGAACGTGAGCACAGTGAAGAGACATCTGAACGACTTTTAGAATCACAGAATCACTCAGGTTGGAAAAGACCTTAAAGATCATTGAGTCCATCCATGACCAAACCATCCTACCCTAACTAACTAACTCCAACTAACAACCCTTCGCTAAACCATGTTCCTGAGCACTACACCCACATTTTTAAGTGTTCTCTGCTGATAACGCATGACCAGCCAGTTCTATATGTGTATTTTCTGAACCTTCAAGTGCAGCTTTTACATCAAAACATATTCGTTGCAAGAATGTTGAATACACATTGTCAATCAGCCAAAAAGAATAGAGGAAGTCCAAACAAACATGAAGGCAGACCCCTTGCAAACATTCTATGCTCCAGACTTATCTGACCAGATCCTTCCCTCCATCCAAAGGATCCCAGTCCAGTTAGTACACAAGCAGTAATTAGAAGACGAGCATCACCACTGAGCAAAAGAGTGGCAATGCAAAATGGCAAAACATTGCCAGTGTTTGTGAGAAAATTATTTTTAGAATCACAGCACGAAGTGATGCAACAACAGAATCACATGTGCCCCGTGCACACAGCACTTACAGCTGTACTCTAAATACATGCCAGGATGACTCTATTTACTGTAGCTGGAACATTATCACTTTCTGCAAAGCTGCCTGAAAACACCTTTGTTCTCACTCAAAACTTGCACTGTTAAAATACTGGATGCATATATTTTCTGCTTAGCTTACCTCTTCCTAGTGCTCAAACTAGTTGACCCTCTTGCAAGCATTCAGTTCCCATGAAACATCAGCATCTTGACTATGTCAGGTTCAGAAAAATGTGCAAATGCTGACCCCACAGAGGCTGCAGTGAAATGAATGAACGGCAGAACCACTGCCTTCTCATAGCCTTCCCCACAGCCTGCCTTACAGCACACTTTATGCTAGCACAATCTGGGTCCAAGCAAACAGGCACACAGATTTTATACAAACACTTCCAAAACAACTTAAAAAAATAAATAAATAAACAGGCAATGCAAAGAGACTGTGTTTCTGATTCCACACGGGAGAAAGCCAACACACAAAGTCTTGGCAAGAACATCGGAAACAGTCTGCATTCATGAAATTTCATGAACTTCTGGTCTATGACTGGGAATAGCAGGTTCAAAATGCTGAAGATCTTCTACCCTATGGGAGGCTACATTGCCACTTAGGATGCTTTGTCAAAAAGCCACTCAGACATGCTTCTCTTCTGAAGTCCAGAAAGACCCAGGAAACCTCCTTCATAATTGTATACTGACATTAGCCTTCTGTACATTTACAGCTGCTGTACTTTGTGGGACTTTGCACAAAAGGTCCTCAGTTGAAAATCAGACTGCTTCTTCCTGGCTCCTCTTACTAGAGCAACAAAATCATTAATCAACAAGATTAAATCATTAAATCATTAATTCAACAAGAGCTGAGTACCTTGTATTTTTTGGTCCTCTTGTCATCTTCTTCATCTTCAGAGTGGTAGTGCTTTTTCTTCTTCTGTTTTTTAGCCAAGTGTGACTGACTTGTTTGAGATTCTTCTTCTTCCTCATCTAGCACAAGGTCATACTTGGCACTGATAATATTGGTTAAGATCGGATTTGTTACTCAATAAATATAGGAACAGAGAAGTTCACACAGGAAACAAACCCCAGTTTACCAGACGGGGTTAACTAAGACATAAAGGTACTGAAAAATTCACCTGCTCCAAAACAGCTGAATCTTATCCTGACAAACTGTACAGCCTGATCTCATTCTTTAATTTTTTTCCTATCTGTGGATCTCTGAACAAGTTACAGTTTTCTGCTTTCTGTTTCCACCACAAGGAAAACAGGATCGCAAAACATAGTTTAGTTATTACTGTTCTTTCACTGTGGATTCAGTAGGTCCCAGGCAAAACCAAAAAACTCTGCTATGCCTTATGCCACTCTATGGCTCTAAATAGGAAACAGTAATTACTTGAATAAAACACAAAAGTGAAACAGTATATTCTGATTTCATTAAATTCACAGAAGTCATCATATGAAAAAGGCAAAATGCTTAATTCTATCTCAAACATGAGATGGTTATACAAAGTGGTAGCAAAAACATCCACTTCGCAAGCTTTAATAATATGAAATCTTTCCCAGTCTGCTTTCATAAGCTCTCCCTGGCACAAAAAGTACCTTTGACTGAAAAAGGATACTCCTGCTTTGGTTTCACCTTCTCTTTTAGAGCAAATTTTGAAGTTTTATCACGTCCCTTTTCATACTCTTTGAAATCATCCTTGGTGTACTGCCCACCTGTTGGCAGGAAAAAAACAGTTGGCAGAACTATACCAAAACATAAACAAGAGCCACATCTACCACTGCGTTCCATCTATGAGTCAGAGGTCTCTTCCTAGCCCTGTAGAGATTCATAGTTCCAGAAGCAATAATGACATCTGGGTGACAGGGTAGAAGTGTGTAGCACAAGTCACGACTCCATGCTTCTCTTGCTTGCAGATCTCATTAAAAAAGCATATGGCTTTCTCCTCACTCATGTGCAGTGAAAATTAATATGAACAGTATCACTAAGCAGGATTTAAAAACTGCTTCAGTCCCTCTTTCTCTACAGGACCTATGTTACATTACTTAGAATTCTGTTTCCTAAAGACTACCTTCATTATTTTCTACGCTCAGGTGCAAAAGGGAAACCTCTGAGACAGCTGAAGGTCTCCATTCTGAATTTACAAGCTATCCAAAAAGTGTTATGACTTGATCTAAGAGGGACACTACAGAGTGCAGTTTCTGTCCCATTCACTTGGCAATAGCAGCTCTCAATACACTATTTCTTAGCAACGTACTGCCATCTCCCGGTCACACCTGAAACCGCACCACTGCACGGCTAGGTTAGAAACAGCAACCAAAGGGGAATGAGAGAACTTTACCTAGGGCATCCTATGGGTACCAGATAAGCCTAAGAAAATGACAGTATAATTAGCTCTCCAGTATTTAAGAAAATTTAGATCTATGATGTCCCGCATAAAGAAATTCCATGTCATTCAGTTAATGCAGGCTAACACAAGCTATACAATAGAGTTTCCCTACAGAGGTGATAATCCTAGCCTAAATACTCACTTTTTGTCCTGTACCTTCAATTGATACACACTGAATAATGAAAAGTACCCAGAAAACAACAATGTACTGCTATACTATGTTGCTAGTAAGCATCTCAAAGGCATCACTTTCCAAGTTTGAGATGAGGTGCTCATGATAAACTGGCAAAAATCCATCTGGTAAAAGACAATCTATGGTAACATAATTTTTACTTTCAGACCTACCCAGTTAATGCAGCAGTAGGAAACCCTTCTACTCTTCCTTTTGGAAGAAGTGAAGTGCTAGAAATTTTGTTGCTCTGTGTTCCATATGTTGCAGGGAAATCCATGTCCTCCAAAATGAGATGATTTAAACTCTTAATTGCTTCTCCTTACGTAATTATTTATAGTTCAGAAGTCACACCTTATTAAATTATGAGTCAAAGAATCACAAGTGTACCTACCTTTTCCTTTCCACTTAATCTTTGCAACAGACTGGCTAAAATCCACATGTATTCGTCTGTCATCTATCAGCACGTTGTCCATTTTGAAATAGGCTTTCTCACAGTCTTCCTCCTGATATTAACAGTTCCGGAAAACACACACTCGTGACTATTTCATAAGAGTATTCACTGGAGAGCTCCAACACAAACTCAACTGCTCACTGGCACGCATTTCCCAAACAACATTCCACAGAGTACTTTGCCCAAACCACAGCAGTTCTTGCATTGTGCCATTTCAAAGGAAATAATTACGCTTCGTCCCAATGTAAACATTCCAAATTCCATCTTTTTTTTTTTTTTCTTTTTCATTTTATTTCAGCACTTTAAAAAGTACGGGTAACACTTAGGGCAAAAAAAGACAGGCAAAAAAGGACAACAACAACGTAGGTAATGGAAGTTCTATTTAAAGCACACAGGCTAAAAAGTCTTCTGACTTCTCCAGTGTTGTCTAGTTTTCCTCAAAGATTAGAGACTATCAGAAAGTCTCTGTAAATAAGTTATACACCATAAAGAAAACTTCTATCAATAATCACTGTAAAAGTAGCTTAAAGCTGACACAATTTACAAACCGAATATAGGGTAGAGTACTGCAAACATCCATCTACCATCTTCAATTCTTTCTCCTCTCTTTATGCAGCACTCCTCCATTTTCCCCTAGAATTCCCTTCTTTTACTCTTTAAAACTGTTACAAAGTGTGCTCTGGGAAATAGAAGGACCTACTCCAAACCCACTGGCTTCAAGACAGGCTAAGTATGTATTGGTATCGCTAGGCTTTCACAGCCTGGTTTAGGGTCTTCAACATCTGTAATTTAGACAGTAAGAGAAAATGATAACTACCCCACACTTGAAGATTTTACTGTTCTTCTTAAATGGAAGTATACTGAAATATATTGAAGTATACTTTCATAAGCAAAATCTACACACAGCATAATGAAAAACTATACTGCATGGGAAATTGGTAATCACAGCCTGAACCTCTGATTAATCAGCTGAGGCAAATGTCGGGTCAGCTGTGGGAGCACAGGTGAGAGTAATTTAGCTGTGCTCCTGGAAGGGGTGGAGCCTGACTCCACCTCCTCTAGACCTCATTTAAGGGCTGACCACCACTAAAGCAGCATCTCTTGGAGACTGCCTCAGCATTTCCCAGTGAAGGCATCTGTATTGGTGAGGTTTTTCCCTATATATAACCTTTTGAATATCTGTTCCCATCTTTGTATTATTCCACCTTGCACATACCTTTTCAAACTCAATGAAAGCATAACAAAGAGATTCACCGGTCTTCCAGTCTCGAATCACTTCACAGCTGAAAAAATTGACATGAAATTAAAACATCAGTGCTTCTGGAGCAAGAAGCATAGGACAGGCAAGCATTGATTAAAAGGAGGAGTAACATGTAAAATATAAAAGTAAAAAAAACCAAAACAGGCCTAAGAAGTATTGTAACAGTTGATTCCGAGACCCCTGGTAAGGTGGTAGTGTTTCTGCACAGAGAAAGCACACATGACATTAATCAACCGAGTAACTATTACACTGAACTCACAAGTTCTTAACTTCAAATGTGAGGTATGGATGAATTGTAGAGCTAGGGATGAAATTCAGATGAAACAATATTATTTGCCAACATACTGCTGGTGATCAAGTCTTTTGCATTTCACTAGTGGAAGAAAATAAACCTCACGTTCCAGTTTTAGAAAGGAAAAGGAAAGTTTAAATAGACACAGTGACAAATTCCTCTTCTTAGAGGGCAGCTCATTAGCAGCCACCTTATCAAGAAGCTCACTGAGCAAAAATATGAAGCCTAAACTACTGGATTAGGAAGAATAAAATGAGAATAATTGTAGTGTTCCATAAGTACCGTCAAACTCTTTCTTATAACATGAGAATCCTGGTCACAGAGTTTGAAAGAGTCAACAAGTACAGTAAATGGGATATCAATGTGAGAATTGAATGTCATTCATCTGCACTGAGCAACTGATACACTAGGATTTAACACATGATCCACAAGATGGTCAAGATGAGAAAAAGAAAAAGGGGCAAAGACTACCCAGACAAGCTATATGAATTCTTTGCAGCAGCCATTAATTGAGAAGAATGAATCCCTCCAGGGATACCTGCACCCTCTTCTTCCCTAAAGTGCCTGTATACTAATGCACGCAGCATGAGAATCAAACAGGAAGAACTAGAGACCTGTATGGGGTCACAGAGCCATGACCTTATTGTGATCATGAAGACAAGGTGGGACAGCTTGTGCAACAGGAGCGCTGTCATGGATTACTTTGCCCTTTTCAGGAAAGTCATGCCAGCAAGGCAATGCAGCAGAGTTGCTCTTTATGTGAGAGAGCAACTAGAAGGTATCAAGCTCCACCTGAGGGTGAACAATGATCCAGAGGAGAGCTTGTGGGTGAGAACTAAGGGGCAGTCCGTGATTTTGTGAAAGCAGGACTTGTGCAATATCCTTTCTCTTTGTTAAGAGGATTTATCTGAAAGTGGAAGGACTACAGAAGAGTTTACTAAACAAACTGATAGAGAAAAAAGCTGTAAAAAATCTCTAGGACATCCAGAAATTATGCTCCGGTTGTAAGGATGGCAACACAAAGCCAACTTCTCACATACATCCTACAGAGTCTAGGGAAGGATCTGGTAGTCTGCAGGTCTGTATGCCTGCCGCCAGTCCTGCACAAACCAGCAGAAAAAGAACACAAGACTGACTTAGTGAGCATGTGAATAAACAGGACCTACTCGAGACCACCTCAAGACACCCAACTAAAGTTTCTTAAAGGCATAGTGATACACTTCTGAAATGCCTCTGGAAATTCTAATAAATTCCTGCAACAAAGATTTTGGGAGAAACTAAGTAATAAAAGCATACAAGATGATTATACTAATAAGCAAGTGCAAGGCATAGTAAATAGTCATTCTCTCTTAGGGAAAGTAAGGTCATTCATGGAGTTTGCTGATAGTATTAAATTGTTAAAGACTAAAAAAAAATATTGCAAAGTTCTAGGAGTCTAACTGAACAACTAAGTAGAACGTGACAATCAGTGCAGATAGATACAGTCAGATGAGTATGGAAGGAAAAATCCTGATTGTGCCTTGTAAAAAAACATAAAATCTGAGCTGGCAATTACCATTAAAGAGAAATACTCTATAATTTGTGTCATTTTTGTGTGCGTGTGTGAAATCAACACCGTGAAAACAGCCCAGGTTTTAAAGCATTCACAGCCCCAGGGGTAATTAGAAAAGGTACTGGAAGCAAAGTGGAGAATATCCCTGTGCCACTAAAACTGTACTTTCTTTAATGCTGTAAGCAGTTCTGGTCCTCTCATCTTGAGGTGAAAACAGAAGAATCAAAAAAAGCTGAGAAGAAGGAAAACAAGGGAAGGAAAACTTCTCTACAAAGTACTTAGAGCTGTACACTTAACCAGAAAACAAAAGCTGATTTGGGATTATATACATAAGAGAGTTGCAAGGCAGTAGGTTTCACTGCACATCTTTTAACTCCAACTTAAGAGGAAACCAACTGCAACTACTAGGAGCCAAGCTCAGAACTGAAAAAGGCAACAGGTATAGGGAACACCTCAACAAACAACATAGTGGTTGCTACAGATGTGTACTGCTTTATGCAGAACTCTACAAACTCTCACAAAGAAAAAAACAACGACCCACCCAGAGGCTGCTTCTAGCTTATGTAGTGGCTGAGCTGTAAGCTACTGAAAGGAGGGAGAGGGTGGGGGACGGGGAAAGGACCATATCTGTCTCACTTGCTCCTGTATTTCCCCTTAAAGCTACTGTAGGGACAGGATCTTCAGCTGGCGAGATGTGACTTTGTATCACCATTGCTGCGGTCTGACAGAGGGTAAATTACTAGACACATCAGAATAACTACTTAATAGCTAGACCTAAATAAGATTGATGCGTATCATGCTCAGTTTTAAGAAAGCTCTGTTTCACATTACAATAATTACCTTTTAATCGGACCAAATCGTGAAAATATTATCTCTAGGTCTTCATCTGTGGTCACGGGATTCAGTTTACAAACAAACAGCACGTTTTCTGGTGGCTTGACTTCTGCATCTGGTAAGTCTCCCACCTGTGGGGTTCAGGAATAGACTTTCATCATTTCTGTCCATAAATTTTAGTTCACCCTAGCTTAGTAAGGATGAGAAATTAAACTCATACAACTTTGCTCAGAAAGACGGAAGGTGCACACTACCCAGCAGTACCCATTACCACACCACTTCACATTCCCCCTTGCCTTTTCGTTGTATTTGTTTTTTTCAAGACAGCTTTACCCAGAAGACAGATCAGTGGCCCAATGCTGATGCGAAACAAGAACACACAGCTGTAGATCTTCTGCAACACTGTGGCTAATGTTAAACTTCAGATAATCCCACAGAAAGAAGCCAGCCATTACACATAGGATTAACATAAACTCAGTGCCACTACTGTGAAGTGTTTATTTCAAGTTTGCTCAGCTCTCTCCCATGCAGGCTAAACCTTTTTGGGGGATTAAGAGACATTCAGCAGTCCATTTATGTATGTTAGTTTCAAAACTGGATGCATTCCTAATGAGTTATTATAAAGCCTCCTCCTGGCCTTGAAAATGACACAGCACTGGTTTTACCAGAAAACCACTTCCTACAAGTCACAAAGATCAAGTGCTCATGCTTACTTCTTTTCATTGTACCACAGACAGGTAATAGCAGATTCTGAGCCATGGCATCATATCAGCTATTTCAAGATAAATAATACACATCTTTCTAGACATAATAGAAGAGGCATGTGCATATACAGAAGCAGAAATAACACCAGAAAGGTAAACAGAAAATGATGCTCACCATTTCCAGAAGAATGGCACGAGTTTTTGCCTCTTTTTCTGCCTGAACTTCTTCTATTTCATCTGCAGACCGTCCTTTCATGTCATCAATTTCTTCATCTGCTCCAATTCTTCCACTCTGAAAAAATTAAGGAAAAAACTAATTAAACTCCTGGCCAAAAGTTCTCAATTTCCAAATATTACCTGGATAACATTTTTTCCCCTCAAGACAAGAGAAATGCTCCAGCGATCCATCTGTGCAGAAATGGTCTTAGGCACCATAAACTACATATGAACTTTCAGGCCCAATTTGAACTGAACACAGTTTGGTCTTCTAAACTCTTTTACACTTCCATCTCATACTCAACAACTCACCACAAATATCAGCTCATTTCTAATCTAGATAGACATAACTCAAAAGAACGACCAAGAGTACTTACACTGAAATACAAACAGCACATTTCTCATAGAAAAGAGAACCAACAACAAGCAATTTCACATTAAAAACCTTTAGTAATATTTGTGTTCTACCAGAGGTGAACATTCTGAATGTTGTGCTTGAACAGTCTTTAATTAGAAATCTGAAATACAGCTTTCCAAACTCGTTCCCACCACAGGACAAGTCACCCAAGTCCCTTCCTTCTATCATTTTCTTGATAGATTAAATAGACATTTGATTAAACCCAGCAATATCCCCAAACAGAAGACAAGCATTTGAGGTATCGGAACTCAAGCCGGCAGAGGAGAAGAGCATCTCTTATCCTCCTATGCTAAAGAATTTACAAAGTATTAAAGATTTTGACAAAGTCTGTGTTGGTGTCTAACAGGGATCTATTCAGTACATTTTTTCTCCCAACCTTTCTCCAAGAAGCCATCACAAAGACTCACATCTAGCTGCTCCTTAGTAGGCTCTGGTGAGCGATCAGGAATAGGCAAGTCAGGTGGATCATCAAATGGATCATCCAGAATTACTGTATGATTTATCCTAAAAGAAAGCAACATCAAGATCAGCTCAGTCACAAGCAAATAAAAAGAAACCAGCCCTGGTGATTCCCAGCTATATCTCAAAAAGTCCAATATAGTATATGCTTGTAAATACTAGAACTGATGATTCTGTAAAGGCAACAGGTGCACCTTTTCATATATGTCTTCTTATTTTAGTACCTGTTTGTTTTCTTAGAGAGCTATTTCCAGTCTATAGTCCAGCAGAGTCTCATATCAAGCAATATTTTAACTTTTTGCTGCTTCCTCATTCCTTGAACTATACAAAGAATTCACAAAAGAATCGAAAGGAGCAATACTGCTTAGAACAACCACCAATTATTCTGGTGTCCATCACCAGCTCAGTGTCTTACAGTTTAGGCTGGACACTTCCAGGCCTGTTCTGCAAGTTCACAGAGGTCTTAAACAACTCTATATAAATCGCAGAGTCCACATGAGAACACGTCCACACTGATTTACAGATTTATGGCTCACAACTCATATTAACTCATTATGTACTTCCATAATAAATACTAAGTTCCTTTTACAAGAAATTCCTATTAAGACGTGATTATGAAGCATTTTACCAATAATACAACGATAATAGAATACTTTAGATACCACATACAAGTCAATTTCTATTGCTATATTCGTTTCCAAAAAGATTAATTTCTTAGATTATGACATATTCCTCAAAAAGTGAGGTTGAATGCAACCACACCTGATATCTTGATACGGAATAAAATCCTTATCCACAAAGGTCTCATTAATTGTCTTCAATACATCCATGCCTTCAGTCACTTCTCCAAATACTGTATGCACACCATCCAGATAATCCAGGTTTTCCCCTGTTGTAATTAGAAACTACAAAAGAAGATACAAAATCATCCACAGTACTTCTTTTTTTTTCCTGGAATTGTTCTTTCCCCACAAGGAAGCTATGGCGATGCTAGTGGGAGCTGCATTTATTGCCACGTGCCTGCATACATACTAGCAGACTGCATTCTTAACTGTAAATACAAATGCCATTGTGCCTTCATAAAGGGCTATATAACACTTTTTATTTGTATTTACTTACAATGCATAGAAGCAGGAAAATTAACTCCAGAGATCACAACAAGCTCCAAGTGGAATAGAACTACAGGGTTTGTTTTTTTTTTAAGTTGTCATGTAAAAAAAATATATCATTTTTCAATTCAAATGTTTCATGTGAGGCATTTTAACCCATAAAAGTGACAAATACATCCAAAATAATTATTGAGAAACAATATCAGTACGTGAGATAGGGCTTGAACACACCCACAGAAAAAGCTTTGCACAGATGAACTGGAAGCAACATCGCTTTCAAGAACTGTTTTATAATAATTTTGGAGAAAATATTAAAGCGTGCATTAATGCGACAGGATCATACATACAAATTCTGAATTCAGTTTCCAAATAAGATGGAACATCAAACAACAGGTTTTTTCCTGCCCACCCCATAGATCAGCTAAATCATATAACGTCATTAACAAAAGTGAATAAACAGAAGGGAAAAAAAATAGAGAATTGAATTCTAACAACATTTATCAAATCTTTCTAGGACAGGATTTGAGTCTGAGCATTTCAACCTCTTCTCAGTAATCAAATAAATATTGGTGCCTGGAACACAATGAAAAATACTCATCTACAGCCTTCTGATGTACAGGCCTTTTGACCACATTATGTCCCCACCCTGGAAGCATTCAAGGCCAGGCTGGATAAGGCTTTGAGCAACCTGTTCTAGAGGGAGGTGTCCCTGCCTATAGCAGGGGGTTGGAACCAGGTGATCTTAATGGACCCTTCCAACCCAAACCATCCCATGATCCTGTGATTCTATGATAATACGTTGTAGGCAATGTTGCCAATTCAAGGAATTTTCATTTTTCTTACTTAGATGTGTACCCAGACTTACTCCCAGCCCTGTACGCTGACCTGTGATCCATGCAGATCGCTGCCATTGTTCACCATTGACACTGTTCCTTTTTTCTTGTGCTTAATTCTTGGCACTTTTTCCGCCTCAAAAAATCTAGCTTGATCACCATACAGTTTACTGAAAATATATAATAAACATGTTACAAAGAGAATGAATTTTTAAAAGTCAGATAAACAAACGTTGTAAAACAGAAAAATAAAACTTTGTTGTTGTTGTTTTTAATATGGACCTTTGCAATAAGGGAGATTTAGGTGGACATTAGGAAATACTTCTTCTCTAAGAGAGTGGTCAGACACTGGAACAGGCTGCTCAGGGAGATGGCAGTCACCATCCCTGGAGCTGCTCATGAAACACTTAAATGCTGTACTGGGATGGTTTAGTGGGGAAATAGTAGTGAAAGGTGGATGGTTGGACTGGATGATCTTGGAGGTCTTTCCAACCTTGGTGATTCTGTGATTCTATCAATACAACCAGAATTTACATTGTATCTGTACATATTTTTATGGACATGTGCACTTATATAATATACTTTATATTACAGAAAACAGTTGTTCTTTTTTTTTCCTGAAGTCTTTCACAAAGGTTTTCTGGAGGCTTGTTTATATGGTTCTAATGCAGCACATAACATTTTTCTAAGGCAAGTAGGAAATACATCCTTCAATAAGAAGGTTTCATCAAAATAAATTAACCCTATGCTGTAAAACCATAACATTTTATGCTTCAAATTTCCCTTCCGTAACAGACAGAAAGCCACTAAACCAGCCTGTACACTCAGGTCATCATACATAGAGAACTGTACACAGTACCTTAACATACATAGGATACAGCAAATCATTACAATGATTTTCATTTTTGAAGTCTATTCTTGATTTTTGCCTCTCTCCACAATTGATGGAGAGGTGATCAATATACACATCTGTCCAAACTTAAGCAATAATATCGTGTTTGAACTTATTTTGCTAAACAGCTGCAAGTCTGTACGAAGAGAATATTTTAATTAAAGTTTCCCTGCAACAGTTTCCAGGGTAGCAAGAACAGTAATGTCAGTTCTGCGGACTTCAGCAGGAGTGAACACGGCTGTTCCCCATGCTAGCAGCAGGACAGTATCCACCACTGCCTTATCACACAGCCCTTCCCCACCTAATGGTCCAAAACCATCCTTCTTTGAACAGCATCATAACAAACTTCATCTACCCACACGCAGAGCAGAAACAGCTTAGGCCTAGTAAGCATACACACCCAGACTTGCATCGGCTTAGCACAATTAAACTGCTTCCAAACTCATGACAGATTCACAAGCTCAAAGTTTGCTATTCAAAAGCTCTGACAGGTCAGACAGAGAAGTCAACACTAGTCTAGCAACACTAGCTCTGTTCAAACTGAGCTATTTATCTCAGCATACTGTGTTCTCCACCACTTCAGGTTTTTAGTTCAGCTCTGCGATTTTCATTCTATTTTTAACAGCAATTTCAAATGAATCCTTTAAAATCCTGAAGGAATCCTTGGCAACTCTGCCTACAGCAGAGGATTGGAGCTCAGTGATCTTTAATGTCCCTATCAACCTAAGATATTCTATGATTCTAGGATGAAACATACAGAACACACATATTTTACAAGTTCCACCATAGCTATGCAAATCTCTTCAGCCTTTACATTCATGACCACTAATGTTTTTAACAAGGAAACTGACTTCCCAGAATACATTCAGCATGATTAAGATGAACTCAGGTAAGTTTTCAGGACAGCAGGACTGCTTAGGGTGTAAGAACGCACAGTGGAAATGAAGCACAGCCTCTGTGTTCTCCACCTGCCCAGCTAAATACATTCTGTTATGAAAAATACATATAAGCAAGCTGCCAATGATTATGCCTTCTATAGAGCATGTAGTTATGGTACTCATCTTACAAAACCAAACCTACTTATCTGGTCACTCATAAATGAATAGAAATTTATATACAGCTTGTTGTAACTTTGTTTCTAAGGTCGGAGATAGAATGAGGTCGGAGATAAAACATTTCTGAATGGTCAAAAGCAGCGTAGGAACTAAAGAAGCATTCAGCTGGAATAGCCAAAGAAGCTTATTCATCAGCAGTTTTACTTCCAAGCAACAGTTCCGCTGAAAACAATCCAAGTGCAACCCTTTGCTCCCTCGCAACTTCTCTGCTGATTAAACGCCAGACGTTTTACTTACCAAAATATGGATTCACCTCCACGGCCAGTTCCCATGGGGTCACCCGTCTGTATGATAAAGTCTCTCTGTCACAAAGCAGAATACATAAGACACCGTCACGTTCATGAGTTTAAACAAACACCACACACAAAAAAACTGAGAATACTCACCTGCACATTATAAATAAGACAGTAGTTGTAGTACTTGATTTTGCAGAGCTTCAGAAAATTCAGGCAAGCTGCAAGAAATGATACTCACATTTAGTGAAGAAAACCCTGGCTCTAAGAAGAACAGATGCAATAGATTTATGACTCGGTGTGTACAAAACTGCTTTTGGGACAGGTGTGTGAAGACGTGGCAACACAGGCCTTACAAGCACTATCAGAGATGTTGTAAGGTCCCCTTAATAGAGCTGGTTACGCAGGAACGCATTTCCCGTCCCCGGTTCCTTCAGAGCAGACAGGAAAGAAGGCCGCTGCTGCTTTTCAGTGCCAAACATTCTCACTGATGGATATTTTCAGTACGTGTTACACGTATAAACACACTGTTAGAGACAAACAAGCTTTCCTTCAGCAGTCGGTGTTTGTGAATGCTTCAGAGACCCACGGATACCACAAAACCTCTGACCCTCCAATGGACCTGGTTCCAGGACGGAGGTCCAAAGCCCGGGCTGGGCACACTAAAGGAAGCCACCAGGCCTCGGACCCTTCCCCACAGGGAATACACGCAGCCGATGCGCGGCTACAACCTCGGGCGCCAAACGGCGGCGTCCCACGCACCGTCCCGGCCCCATAACCCGCACCGCCGCCACCCAACGCTCGGCTCCCCCCGGCCCGGCCCTCCGCGCCCCTACCGCGGGGCCGCTCCTCCGTGTAGAGGTCGATCACCAGGTCGCCCAGCGTGGTTTCCAGCAGCACAGCCATGGCCGCTACCCGTTCCGCCGGCCCGACCCGGCCCGGCCCGATCCGACTCTACCCGCTGCGGGGGCGCCCCCTGCCGGCGCGGAGGAGGCCGCGCTTCGCGGGCTGTGCAGGGCGCCTGGGGTAGGCGGTACTGCGTCAGTGCGCGAACCTTCGAGCCAGCGCCGGCTTACTCTCAGCCTGGGCACCGAGCGAGCTTCGATGGCTGCTTTTGAGCCACCCCGTGCGGCAGTTAGGGAGTACTTAGCACCCGGAGGCCATAAGAGCATGTCTAATCTAAACCTCCTCTGGTGCAACTTGTGGCCACTTCCTCTGGTCCTATTTGTTGCCTGGGAGAAGAGGCCAAACCCCTCCTCATCACAACCTCCCTTCAGGAAGTTATAGAGAGCTATAAGGTCTCCCCTGAGCCTCCTCTTCTCCAGGCTGAACAATCCCAGCTCCCTCAGCCGCTCCTCATAAGGCCTGTGCTCCAGACCCCTCACCAGCTTTGTAGCCCTCCTCTGGACACATCCCAGGGCCTCAATGTCTTTCTTGCAGTGAGGGGCCCAAAACTGAACACAGTACTCAAGATGTGGCCTCACCAAAGCTGAGTACAGGTGATGATTACCTCCCTGCTCCTGCTGGCCACACTATTTCCAGTGCAGTCCAGGAGAGGACAGAAGAGAAGGAGGTGCGAAAGACTGGAAGAAACTGGAGTCCCCACAGGCTCCTACATCACTCAGTGTCTGGCTGAGTAGTTGCCGTGCCATGGGGATTTTTGCCATGTGAGCCTGAGCACAAAACAAATCCTTTTCCTGTTGGCTTTAGGAGACCAAACACAATAGACTCAAATGAACAAACTGAAATCTAGATCTGAGAGAAACTGGAGGATGATGAAGAGAGGCTGTGGAAATGACGACATCAGTGCTTCTGTTCCTTCATCCAGTGCTGACTTGTGTGTTGATGAGAGTCAGTTAATCAGCTTTGTGTTTTCTAATCTCTGAAACAGTACTAGATGTTGATATTAAATGTGTTTTGGAAATAAATATCTAAGGTTTTCATTTAGTGTGTATTTCTTAATCAAGATATTAATCTTAATCAGGATATTCAAGACATTCAAGGCCAGGCTGGATGTGGCTCTGGGCAGCCTGGTCAACTGGTTGGCAACCCTGCCCACGGCAGGCATTTGGGGTTGAAACTAGATGATCACTGCAGTCCTTTTTAACCCATGCCGTTCTATGACTCTATGCCCTACACACTCACGAGTACCCGCAGATCTCGGCCGTTTCCCTTCTCTTTGCCTGAGCCATCTGTACTGTTGCGCCGTTACAAAGTTTCCGCCGGCGTTCTGCCGCTCGGGCTGCAGACCTCTCCCTTCCTGAACCTCTATCACGCGTTTTTCGTTGCCCAAGGAATGCCGTCCGCTCAGCTCCGCAGCGCCGTGCAGCCTTCACAAGACAGCCGGTGCTGGCCGGATCGCTGCAGACGCCCTCGCGTTAGCGTGCGCCCGAGCCCCTGAGTGATCCGCAGCTGTTTCCGAGCAGCGGGAGGGCCCTTCCCAGAGGACCGCCTGCCCCGAGGCCGGGGCACACAGCAGCGGCCTGCGCGCTTCGCATCCCGGCCCCGCGCCGCCTCCTCCGCCCGCCGCCCGGCCCCGCCCCGCCGCTTGTTGATGTTTCACTTTGTTTTAATTCCCGGGTCGCAAGATGGAGGCGGCGCTGGGACGGCGCGGGCGGCGGCGGTTGCTGCCGCTACTATTGCCGTTGATCGCCGCGCTGCAGCTGGGTCCGTCCGTCGCGCTGCCGCTGGGACAGGTACCGGAGGGGCGGTGGGGGGGACCTCGCCGGGAGCCGCCGCCGCGGGTGGAGGAGGAGGGAGAGGCCGGCGGGGCGGCGCGGGCAGCGGGGGCTGCGGGCTCTGCGAGCGCTGCCGGCTGTCGGGCGCAGGTGCGCTGCCTGCAGAGCTCGTCCCGCTGTGCGCGGGCGTTTCGGGCTGGGGTGTACGGGGATAGCGCAAAAGGACAGCCTGAATGCCGCAAACTTGGTTACTGCGTGCCCGCTGCTTCCTGCCGCCCTTCAGCGATTCGTCCGTATAGCGTTTGATGGCTGAAAAATATCTGGCAGGCGGGGGGGGAAGAACGTTATGGCTATCCGTACTGCTGGGCAGGTCCGCCTCGTGCTGTGTGTGTGCGCGCACTGCGCTGTGACGGGCTGCTGCTGTACGGATAGATGGTGCGTTATGGCCACGTCTCCTCCTGGTAATGTCTGTGCTTCTGAACTGAACTCACGGCAGGTTCCCAATGCAGCAGCATCTTCATAGAATCATAGAATGGCCTGGGTTGAAAAGGACCACAATAATCATGTAGTTTCAACCCCCTGCCATGTGCGGGGTCGCCAACCACTAGACCAGGCTGCCCAGAGCCACATCCAGCCTGGCCTTGAATGCTTTCAGAGATGGGGCATCCACAACCTCCTTGGGCAACCTGCTCCAGTGCAGGGCACTGTGCTGTCTGCTTTCTCCTTCCACTGGCTGCGCTATACGACCACTGTACAGTCACTGTCCTGTGGAAGGATTCGCTAGGGCCCCTTTTTCCCATGGGACTGGTTGAAAAAGAGCCCTCTTGAGGGCCTGGCACTGGCCCTGCACTGGAACATCCTGAGCTCGTTTCCTTGTCTCCACTTCCCTTTGCAACCATTGGAAGCGAGATGAACTTAGCTATTCAGGATGGGGATCTAGATCTTCAGACATCAGTGCTCCACGTCAGGTGCAGAGAAGTGTGGAAGCACGGAGATAGCTCCGTCAGTCCTCTACTTTGCTTTGGGTGTAGGGCAGGTATGTTTCAGAGCCCTCATAAAGCCTGACAGTGTGAGCAGGAGCTGGTGGGAGAAGCAGCCAGGACCTTAGCAACACATGGCGTGTGGTCAGAAGGCTCTTTCCTCAGGAGGGGCTTGGGCTTCAGGCTGGCTGCAGCTACCTTTTGGCTGCCGTGGCTGTACACTCCACCATCCTGAAAGCACGGTGGCAGAGCGCTACTGCTGGCTTCGCGTTTTGTCAGTCTTGTGCATGGCAATAAGTTCACCTCCAAGATATTACGGGATCCATAATGGAAGCGCTGAGGAAAGACCTGCGAATGTCAGAGTACGTCCGTGCAATTTCATTTTCTAAGTTGGAAATGCTTTTGTTCAGCTCAGGAATGTGAACGCCTCCATTGTTGTGCAACACTTGCCGTTTCTTAAATAAGCTGTTTTGAAATCTGGGCTGGTTTTTAGTTGTTGTTGGGTTTTGGTTTTTTGTTTTGAAAGAACGTTAGCATGTGTGCTTTAGTTTTGCTTTCCCCCCCTGAAATTTGGACAAGCAAATTTGGATTACAGACTGGGAAGGAAAAAAACAAACAAACCCAAACAAACAGAGGCAAAGAATGCTGCAGCAACAGTATAACTCATCTTTGCATCAAAGCAACGTGTTTTTCTAGTGCTAGGTCAAGAATTAGATTTAATGCCTTAGAGTATTTTTGATGTGCTGTCAGATCTCGCTGAAAGTACAGTGGGATGAATGCTCGGATGTTTGTTTACTCCATTTGCCGTTGAACGTTTCAATTGAGCTGTTTTCTTTCCAAAAGGCTCACTTGCCCACCAGACCTTACGTTCATGCAGTTGCTTGACAGATATTTTTCAGGCTATTTGTTGGCTGCCTCTATGAAGATAGATGGTTTCGTAACAGGAAAAAGTAATCTTCACTACGTCAGCCACAAGTACGTGTGCAGTGGGTGTCATGGATTTTAATCAAAGAAACTTGTTTCTAGTGGCACACTGACATCTTTCTTTCGTAGCTTCATGCCAATTTCTCTATTAACATCTGTTCTGAGTTTTATACTTACAATATACCGCATCATCTTTCTGTATGTATATGATGAAATTAAAGCAGCGTGATGCAGCTGTGTGGATGTGAGATGAGGTGTTCAGCTCTAAAATTCTGGATAAAGTATTTATAGTGTGAGTTGATTTAACAGGGAGAGAGCAAAGGCAACACACGTAGGGCAGCAGAAAGGATGAGCAGTGTTATTCCATGCACAGCACAAAGCAAGGAAGGAATATGTGTGGTTGTTCAGAAAAGAAAAGTAAAGCAAATGCATCACTGTGTTAGACTTGTATGTTAACATGATAGTTGAGCTGTAGTTACCTAAGCAAGTACCAGATTTCACTGTCTTATCCTAAGTATTATCATGCTGTTTAACAACACCAAGCCTTCTTTGAGAAGATTTTGTACTGAAGTTTGGTGAGATATGATAAACATAGCCCTTCGGTCTTGCTGGGGACCGTACCAACACTGTTTCTTACCTCAGCTGTGCCTGGTGGTCAGCTAAAGCCCTTCAGCATAGCTTTGTTTTGCGTCTGATGAAGAAATAAGAACCTGAGACCCTGTGGGGCCAGTTTTCCATGTGAGTGCCAGGACTCAAAAGCGGTGTGAAGCTGGACGGCTGGTAGTTTTTGGCTTGTTTGAACACTCTTTCCCACCATCTCCATTCAAATTTAGAAACAGACACTATTTTTGTCCATTTCTTACCTGCATGGCAACTTCTGTTGATTTCCCATTTCCATACTATACAGGGGATATCCCTGCACAGCTGCTGCAGGGGCTGCCTGTCCCCCTGCTGCCCATGCAGCTGGCTGTGCTGCCAGGAGCTGCACCATCTGCTCCCTGCAGCAGCAGGAGCCTTGTTTGGGAGCTTGGAGAGAGGCATGAGACTGTGTGAGCCTTGGAGGCACTTGGGTGCCACTGAGTGCCTCTCAGGGCAGGGTAACCGTGTCAGGCACGTGCCAAAGAGGTTCTTTAGTAATTCTGCAATCAGATCTGATAGAAGTTCCTGCCTTATTAGACCTACAGCTTTGTCTTGCGTGGCGTTTTTCATAAAAGGCTCCGGGTGGGTGAAGATGTGTGCGGAACCAGTGTGGGGACTCCTTAAGAAGTAACAAATATTGCCTTTCAAATGATGTTGGATGCTTTATATTCCTTCTGTCACCATTCTCTTTGCTAGCACTGTATTGCACTGCCCCAGTGAGCTCTCCTGGGTTCTGTTGCAGCACATGGTGAAAGGATTAGAATATAATCACCGTCTGCTTATTACTGTTGTTTCAGGTTTATCAAAATTCGCTAGTTTACATAAAAGCTGTCGTGCATTTTTCCACACTATTACTGCCCCAGCCTTGCTTTCCTCTAACAGAAAAGCATGAATCTGTGGTGGAGGTGCTGTCCTCTTTGCAGGTACCATGGCCATTACAGCTGAGTATCCCTGCCAGAGTGCTAAAACAATGATAAAAAGTCTTAGGAAAACTCAGGAGATGCATCTGCACCCTATAGCAGCATTAAGAGGGATTCTGAGTTATACAAACTAGGCTTACACTCATGGTTCAGGCTTTTCCAGAAAGCAACAGGGCAAGATTGAGGATTGCTGTGCATGGCCTATATTCTGGATTCAGTAGGTTCATTGCCACAGGACTGGCTTGTTTCCCCTCCCTCCCAGCACAACAAACATTAACATATGGCCCTCAAGCACTTACTCCTGATCAGATATCAATGGAATATAGTAACAGGGGGAATCCTGTGCACCACACGCTTCTGTCCTGCTCCTCGTTGTGGTGCACATGTGTCTTCTGGCTCCTACCCTCGTAGTGTGGAGTGTGTAGAGTCAGGGTGCTTGGCCACGACAGTTGGGTTACAGAGGGCCCTGTTGGATTTTGGGTGCAGTGCTTCAGGAAGGACCAGTGGGAAGACAGCTGTGAGGAACTGATCTCCAAGGAAGGATGAAGTGAGCTGGGAGCATCAATATAAAATCAGGAAAACTGAATTGGAGGGCTGTTGATTTCCCTGGGAAGGTGCTGTCAAGAGTAATGAATGACCTGCTCATAAGGTGCAGCAAGGAAGTTTCAGGTGAGGCATCAGAAAAGCTTTTAACATTAAAGATAGAAGAAGAGAGCACTAGAATAAATAGTTGAGGACAGCGTTTGTTTTTTTGGACATACCAGAAGGCTTTAAGGATTGGTTAAATGAACACCTGTCAGGAATGGTGTCAATATGAGTTGATTCTTACTCTGGAAAAGGTGGCCTTGACGTGTTTCTGTATCAGTTTGGGAACGTTTGAACAAGAACAGTTAATACCTAGCTATCTGCTCACACCAAAACTTGGAGATCTACTTGCAGTGTTTCATAGCAAGTCCAGCACCGATGCTGGTTAAGACTGCTTAGGCAAAACAAGAACATACAAGAGGTCAGGAAATATTCAGATACGAGCGAGTCCCGCACCTCTCCCAGCTGTCAGCCCGTGTCTCCACTGCTTGTCTGCCTCTTGCTTATGGAGAGGGAAATAAGCTGGCAACGAAGTGGCCGTTCTCCTGCCAGCTTAATGGGCTATAGCTGCTCATTGACTTGGCAGAAATGGGAGGGAAGGAAGATGTGCCAGAGAGGAGAGAGCTGCAGTCAGTCTGTTAGTGGCAGAGGCAGCAAGCTGTTAGATCAGCTCAGCTGTCTCACTTGTCTGCATGTGACCATCTATTGTAATTTTGACAGCAGGGATGTGTTCACCTAAGTATTTTAATTTCTTAAGCACACAATGTGCTCTTCAAGTGCCAGATCAATGTGTGCAAGAGAATTCATGACTGTGCCTTTGGGTACCGAGCCAACAGAACCGACAACTTGAAGGTGCACGTTTCACTTGGTGCATACGTTGCTCGTTTGCTGAGCACATTTATTTTGCCTTAAGCCGTTTGTTTTCAGTTACAGCATTTGATTAAAATAGGAGGTGGGGACTTTCCCTCTTCCTAGCAGTAGCTGGCCGTCCGTTGTTTTCTTTTCCTGGCAATCTCTCCACGTCACCTCATAGATGTTGACAAAAGATTGCAAAATACTTTCTGCGCAGAGGAGCTGAGGCGTGGTTTTGAAGCTTAAAACTAAAGCGTTATTAAGACTGCTTGGAAGATCCATCCCGCAGGCCCTTTGAATTCCCATAAGAGAGAAAATAGTAGGAAGTCAGGACACAAAATCTCAGTCATCAAGGGCAGGGAAAAAGAGTTTTCTTTTTGAAGTTGGTGGCCAGGGAATTTTGTTACTGACTTGACAGATGCCTCTGAATCATCAAGGACAAGGAATTTCCACCCAAAAGGGAATTACCTTCCTTTCAAAATGCTGTACTTTGTGAAATAGATGATGAGTATGAATCTGTGTTGGATTTTAAACCACGCTTCCTCTATGAAGCCAGATTTCTGATGAATCAGATTGGGATGTTTTTTCAGTCTGTGGCAGTTCTGGCTACTTATGCGTACCCGCTGTTTTAAGGGGATTCTTATCTTACAGTTGTACTTCAGAAAGTTTCTGCTCATGAACTGGAATGACAATGTAGTAGGTAAAAACATGGCAAAAAAAAAAAAGTTAAAACATCGTTTGTGCTCCACGTATTTCCTACCTATAAAATCTACTGTTCATTTGTTCCTTCATTCTGAATTCTGAGTTCTCCTTTCTTTGGAGACGTGCCTCACTTCTTAGTGGTTTGAGGTGAAACTGTCTCAAACACGGCGCTATAAAGATGCTGAAGGGCAGAGAAGAGATTTCCAGGGGGAAGTGAAACACAATTTAAGGTTCCCAAAAGGCAAATAGAGAATCTAACATTATTTCTGAGGAGATGACTCAGGAAAGCAGCGTGGTGCTCTTTACATGCGGTGCTATACAAAAACCATCCTCTCTTGGACATGGGCCTCGTCACAGGGCAGTTAGGAGATCTCAGGTCCCATCTACAAAAGAACCCTTCAGATTACAAGGATGAAAGGAGAGGACAGAATGAAGGAAACAAGAAATCATAGCAGCTGAGGTTTGAAAGAAGGAAATAAATCCCCGGGGCTTGGAGGAAGCCTGTGTGGCATAAATGATAACCAGAGGAGAAAAACAAAACAGGATCATTGCTGGTGCTGATAAAGCCAGGTGTTCTTTATCACAATGGGCTGACAGCCTGAAGGCTTAATGGAGCTCTTAACAAGCTCGACAGAGATGGAGAATCTGATTGTATCATGCATTGTCTGTTCTGTTTCAGTGAACGTGAGAGTCTTCTATTCCATTTACATCCACGTGTAACAAGTTCTTCCGATAATTTTGATGATCATTTTGTCTGTATTTAAGAAATAAACCTGAGAATGTGCTTTGGGACCTGCATGGGGCCGTTCTGCAGCAGAGCGTGTGAAAGTCGCTTACGGCCCGTAGGGCTTTGCGTGTTTACTCACAGAAAAGTACATCTCTTTTCTTTGTTGTTTTCCAGGAAACAATCAGAGTCGATGTTATGATGTTGAAAAGCAATGGAGAATTTCACAGAGGACAGGTTTGTCAGGTTTTTCTATTTATTCAGTGAATTAATATGCAACGAAACAAAGCCAGCGTGTGGATAAGAATATATTGTTCGGTCTGACTTCAGACAGCGCTAATTGCGTTCCTCTGAGAACTGCAGCACAGGGGCAGGACTGCACATTCATTCCGTCTGTCTGTCTTTCAGGTTGTGTTTAACATCACCTATGTTAACGGGCAGGTATATCTAAATGATTTTCCTATGAGAAGCGGAGTTGCCCACATAACGTGTCAAACAGTAATACGTGAGTATTCCCTCTCTTTATTTTTTTTGTCCTGCAGTATTTTCTTTCCCCGTTATCCTGTAACAAAAGCTTACAGTCTGTGTGCGTACTCTGCGAACTTCAGCACAGTAGAAGCAAATCTCCCGAATCAGGAAAGTTTTCCTGCTGATGTGCATGGAAAAAATGTTACTGCCTTGTACTCAAGTCACATTGATACGCTTGTATCTAAACGGTTGAATCCGGACTCAAGACCCTGCCTGTCTTTTCAGAAGCATGTTTTGCAGGACGAGCTAGACAATGTAAATAGAAGGATGCAGCTCCACCCTGCTAAGGGCCACGTCCCTTGGCTTGTTGGCAGGTATCCAAGCAGAGGCTCAACAGCAAAAAATATGATGATCTTTCAGGAAGATCTCTTTAATTATCTCATTTCTGTCTTTAGTAGACAAAGAAGTTTCTCGTGGACAGGATACTAAGGCACCAGTACTGCGGGTTTGTTGTGTTTTGTAGTAATTCATGTTTTCAAATGGTCTTGGAAAGTGCTGTTTGTTTTTTTTCTCACCAGTTCAATGCAACACCTTTGTGGAAATCAGAAAGCACTGTGATTTTTGAGATGCTCAGAGCATACTGTAATCATTAATTGAGGCCCACTGTATTACTTGCTTTAAGCTTCTGCTGTTTCCAGAACGATAGTCTTGATGGATCAGGTGCAGTTGTTCTGCTGCTTGGTTTCTGAGGTCATCCCCCCTTTACATTCAGTCGTTTACTTAGAAAATACTAATGCTTTTCTAAATGGCTTCTCTGAGCCATGACCTTGTCTCTTGAGCCCTTCCTTCTTAACTATTATCAATTATTAATTTGACATTAGTTCTTTCCTGAAGTGGGAGAGCAGTAATTCACTTCTCTGTCTCTGGGGTAGCTACATTCCTATTGCTTCTGTGTGTTTTATCCTAGGATAGAAAACTAAATGTCATTTACCTACAAGATAACTGACTCTGGAAAAATAGATATGATGTTATTGACTAATTTTGAGAGATGCTGAGCACTCTACCATAGTGGTTCCTATGAATTTCTAAAACCATGGTTGTATAGCTTGCAGTGGCTACAGGACATCAGAAACAAGGAGAAAAATACCGATTTGACGTGGGAACCTGGAATTGTCCATTCCCACGCTTGGGTCTGGGTCCTCCCTGTTCACAATCTTGAATATTAGAGACTAAGAGCAGTGCTGTCTTGACATTACTGTTACGTTATTCCTGGACCTATATACCCACTTCAAGTTTCCACAAAGTCTGTTTCAGATCAGTGAACATCTTTAGCTCCAGCCTGACATGTAAAAGGGTGGGACTGCAGAGAGTTTCATCATCTTGGCATCGTTGGTCTTTTAATATCTGCTTGCTGCTGTAGCTCAGAAAGCATTCAGCAAGCACATTACTGCTTACACCCATGGAGAACAGTCCCTCTTTCTTTCCTTCTGTCACTTATTTTCCCGAAGTCAGACACTCCTAGATGGTTTCAGAAAGGTTTTTTTTTCTATATTTAAAAGTGCTAAATAGCTTTATGAGGAAAAGGGTTGCAGGTGGAGTTGTGTAACTGAGGGACACAAGTGGAGCATTCTCCCTGGGTGCCTCTTAAGCAAGCACTGCAGGTGACACACGGTGCTGGGGGCTTAGGAACTGGGGCAGCAGCGTCTCAGCTCCTGCACTGTGTGGTGGATAGGTCTCTCTGACTTCCACTGCTGCCCTCCAGCTCCAGCATGGCCTCACCTGCAGGGATGCCACACTGTTCGCATCAGTGTGCTCCATGGAGAATTCCGTCGTACCCTGCCTTCTGTTTGGGATGGTTTCTCTTTGAAAACCGTGCCATTGTGTCTTAACAGTGGAGAATGGAAGCGTGGACAACACAGTAGAGCAGCAGCGCCTGGGAACTGTCAGCGTTCGCATCATGGTTCATGAGTGGCCTTTGGCATCCAGTTCTGATCTGCAGCTGATTGTCATTCAGGAAGAAGTGACAGAAATTGATGGAAGACAGGTAAGGAAAAATAACACACTGCTTGTTTTCAGTTCAGGAGAGGCAAATAGGAACTACAAGGTAAAAGGTTTACATGTGTGCAGATGGTGGTCAAGGTCCAAAGTATATAATCTAATGCTCGCTAGCGCAGTGCTGAGGGAGATAAAACCAACCTGGGTCAGCAGAGGCGTTTCATGAGGAGAATTGAAGCTTTAACGCTTACATTCTTATCTCAGTAGCTAACAGTTGGATGACTTTCCATTAAGCTTATTAGAATATCATGAACTTTTCCAAAATGCAAGGAAAGTCAAACTCACAAACAATATTTCATTTTCAAAGTATGCCCCGTTTATTAATTTTGTACACATGCTCGTTCTGAGTCTCGAGAGTTTGCCCATTATTTATTCCAAGCTAATAAAACATTTCAACCACAGTTTGCAGCAGCATTCTCTTAAGTGGGCTTACTAAGGGCTTAGCCTTACACTGTTTTGTATTCAAGCTAATTATCTGAATAATAATAGTTATTTGTTTGTTTATTTAGAGATGAACAGCAAAATAAAAACTAGAAAACTTCTAACTGTGTTTGCACACACAGCAGTGAATGTGAGGGGCTACAACTGAGCTGAGATCAAAATGTGCAGAAATGAGTTGTCACAGTCACCTATAGGTCATACTTTTCCAACCGGAGAGGTTATAGTTAGAAGACGGAGCTGCTGTCCTATATTCTGCTGCACTTTTTTAATAGGAAGATGATGATAATACCATTGATCTTTAATTAAATGCATGCTCATCATGAAGAACTTCTGGCATGGTGTGTTTCTCTGTGATTTTTTTTCCCCTTAATAAAAGCAGTGATCTCACTCAGATTTGAAGCTTTTTTAACGAAGTCCTTACCCCACAGTTGGTTAATATACTTTGGTTTTGTACAGTTGTTAACCAATAGTGTTGTAGTAGTTTAGATCTTAAACTAGACATCAAAATGCATATTGGGTTTGCACAGACACCTGGTAAGAACACAAAGAAACCTCATTCTGTTTCCCTAATTGTTACTCTAAGTCAGAAGCTTTCAATCTTTCTAATTTGGTATCAGCTGACAGTAAGTCATCTTTTTAGTTGTATTGTTCTGCACGTTAAAAGCAAAAGGATAATGGCTCTGAAAGCATGAGTGAAACCACATCATCTCCTGCATTCCTTTTTGAAGACATGTATCTGCTGACAAACTGTTTTACATCAACCTATAGCAGAAGAGTTAAATACGTGAGCACACAGTTACTCTGTACTTCATTTTTGTCTGCTTGGAATGATATCACTTTAAAGAAATATAAGCTAAAGCTAAACAAAAGCAGCAATGAGCATCTCAGCAGCATTTTTTCACTTGTTAGAAGAAGAAAAAAATAAAAGCAATGACTACAAAAGCAGCAGCATCAGTCTCATCTGAGCAACACACTAAATGTTTCCACGTGCCCTTTAATATATATTTGAGTTTTCCATGCTTTAAAGTGCTTTCCTGACAAGAGAAGCTCTGTAAGACCTGGTTGAAAGCTCACAGATTGACTATGACATGTTTTTGCAGGGAGAGGGAGACCTGGTCTATTCAGCACACATTCAAGTTCAGCATTATTATTATTATAATACAGCTGTAGAAGCATTCTAAGTAAAACTAAGAGTACAGATTCATGTTACAACATCCATCTAAATCTTAGTGGCTTGGAGTTTACAAGCACATATTGGTTCTCTTTGCCAGCCTACTCTGTCTTTACTTTAAACTCAACATTATCAATCTGTTTGCATCTCTTGCAGGTTCAGCAGGAAGAAGTAACAGAAATAGATATCTTAGTGAAGGACCTGAGGGTACTGAGACATTCAAACTACACTGTCCCTTTGAAAGAGAGTATGCTGTATTCCATCCCAAGGGACAACGACGTGCTATTTACACTTCCCAACCTCTCAGGAAAAGGTATCTTTCTTAGCTGTTACATAATATTTTTGAGCATAATTCACGTGCTGATTTACAAGGACAAAACAACTGTTATTGTTATCCCAGTGTCATTTTGCACAGTTAAACAGTTGTCAAATTAACCATCAAGTTTTTGTGGATTTTTTTATTTATTTACCATTGAATTCCACTTTTCAATATTCTAGTTATTTCTTTTGTTTTGTTTCCAAATCTGTTCTCCTTTGAATTATTTGGTGCTTGTAAAATCATAGCCCAGGCATTTACATGAATTTCTCTTCCAGTGCTGTCACAGAGATTTCCCCAAAACTCCCCCTTTTCCTGAGATCAAAAGGGAAAACTGTGGAGGAAATACCTGTCTGGGTCACTTCCAAATCAGAGAAAGTTATTAAGCTTGAATAACTTTAAAGACAGAGAAGTTATTGGATACTTTCATCTTATTTCAGTTTGGTTCAATCAAAAACTCGCACATTTCTTAGGAGATAAATATTTTTATCTAGTTTATCACCTTTAAAATCTGCTGACAGCTGAAATTCAAAGCTAAGGGCTGCATGGTAATACTGCGGCTTCTTATCAAGTGGAAAAATGTGTTGGCTTTCTCTGACCTTAATGAAATGCAGCATGTTTTTGCTTCCTAGCTTACAGTCTAATAATAGTAATAATAATAAAATACCCACCCCTCCGCAACAGCCCTCCCACTACACCCAGCTTTTCTTCTTTAGATATTCAAGATCCACTGCAAACTACCAGTCAGTACCTGATCTGGCAGGTAGAAACCACAGTGGATGAAGAGACATTACCCGGCAAGTTACCAGAAACACCTCTTAGGATAGAACCTCAGTCTTCCTACAAGGTAGGGTCCTGTTGTTGATTTTCCCTTTTTTTTTTCCCCTTCCTCTTTTTTCCTCCTCTGTCTCCACAGAAATGGGAAGATGAGTTGGTGACATTCCTAGGAAGACAAATGTGGTGACATGTTGCTGATAAAGCAAAATGTTACAGTTCAAGAGAATTAGACAAATAGACTTCCTCTGTGTTTTCAGTGTTGGCTATAGAAACATGTGCAAATACAGGGTTACTTCCTTCCTGAATGGTTACAGAAGGAATCAAATAAAAGCACTGTTAGGATTCAGATGGCGGGTTTTCCTTGTTTGGCCTCTACACAGAACATTATTTAAAGATGGTAAGAAAGCGTGTACCATTCTAGACCTTTCTTTGGTTCTCTGTTTTTGATTTGAGGAGAACAAATAGCGTATAATAGATTTCTCAAGAGAGAACTGCTATTCCACTTACTTGTGTGAAGTACGTGACAGTAGCTGAAGTCACGGAAATCCCCACAGCCAACCACTATGAATGTGAGACTGTGTCTAAATCCTGCAGTGCTGTGTCACAGATACGCCATGAAAATGAGCGTATATATATGCCATATAATATTTACATTATAACTAAGTATTTACAGCAGTTCTACCCTTTTTTTTTAGCTTTAAATGACACTTTTTTGTTTTCCCTGACATTGCTTAGAGGCAGGTGTGGCCACTGGTTGACGAGCCATGAGTTTCACCAGCTGTAAGAAACACAGCAGCAGCTTGAAAGGCTTCAGTTTCAGATGAGTTTTAGGGATAGGCTTCCACAGCCTACTTTGTAGTGGAGAGAAATGCTTAAAATACGCTGCTGAGAGAGGATGGCGAAAACGGTACTTGGCAAGTTATAGATAGATTAGAGAACGTGCTACCTCCTGCGTTTCAATGACCCCTCCCTGCTGTATGCAGCAGTGCAATCATTGCTACTCAGAGTATAGGTCAAGTAGCCCACCCTTCACCTACTGTGTGAGTGTCCTTTGTTTTCCCAAGTGGCCTTTCCTTGCAGGGAACTCTTTGAGGATGAGTCACTTCTGCACAAATTAAACCTTTACATGGGAATAGTTCAGTTAAAAGGTACCAAACTTTAGAAAAGAAACAAGTCTGAGTCACCAATCGATTACATCCTGCTCTTACCAGCAGCTACAAAACTGCACCTGCTATGTTTTGCAACCAGATTATTTCTACCTGTTTGATTGTAGGTGATGTGCCAGTGGGTGGAAGACTTGAGGAAATGGCTCTGCAGATTCTGGTTTAAATCTTTACCCATTTTCTTTAATCTGATGGAAGTCGTTGTGGTTGGAGTTATTGGAGCAGCGCTCATTCTAAAGGTCTTAAAGGTGATTTTCCCTTCCTGTGAGCCCAAGTAAGTAACTTGTACTTTTTTTGTTCCTCCATGAAGACAAAGCATTACTGCAAAATCTTTTAAGTCAGAAGCAGCTCCGTCCTTTAGGCAGATGGTGGCAATAATTTAATAAGAAGGATGCAGCAAATTATCACTTTAAGTGACCTTTTGATGTATAGGCAAGTCTTTCATTAGAAGCGTCTTTAGCTTTGCTGTGATAATACCAAATTGATGAGGTCTTCCAATGGCTACGTTCTGAGACATCATTAACATACCTCCAACAGAGGAGGGCAGAAGCTAGAGCTAAGCTGTTCCAGCAAATTCCACATCTTTTTGTAGCATTGCAGTCACTACTGCAGTTATGAAAGGCCTCAAATTTGGCTTTGCAAATTCAGATGGGATTGAGGAGGTTTAACTTTAAAGGGTTACCTATCTAGGCAGCTTGTAAGCTGTAGGGAGTGTGGAAGTATGAAATGGCAACTGCAGATAAGATTTAGAGCCAGAATAGGAAAGCATGAATGTTTTTAAGGAACCCAAGTCAACTCAGGAAGCCTTAACCAACCCTTGGAACCAATTGGCTTTTTTTTTAGGAGAAATGATTGACAACAAATCATGCTTCCTCAGTAGGAGCAAGCACAGCTGATGTTCTCAAATACTGCTGACCAGCTGTGCTTCTGAAAGGCCCTGAGCATGGCTAATTCATGCATTCACCCAGGGATAAGAGTTGGCCGCAGTGCTTCTGACACAGCTAGGAAAATGGAGGGTTGGTAAACTGAGAAGGCTGGAGACTGCAGTGACGGAAGATACTGTGCTTCCCCCGACACGCCACAAAGCCTGCTTGTCGGAGTACTGAGTACTTTTTGGAACTAGTTTGTTAGAGTAGGAAAAGTGAAGAAATGGTTTGTAACAGCTGCTCTTCCACAACACTAAGGAGCTTAACGCTGTGAAGCTTTGAAATAAGCAGAACTAGGGAAAAAATAAATCTTACCACCATAAACCATTCAGCAAAGTGATGAGCAATCCATGGCAGGTGTCAGGACAGAACAGAGGAACCAGACTGCGGTAACTTCTTGTCCGACTGGATCATAGAACTTGTGTGCAGCTTGTCAGAGCGTCCTGAGGAACTGAAAGGCTGAACAGCTTTAAGCTGTGTTGAAATGGAGCCTACTCTGTTGATAGTTCAGATGTACAAACTGAATTGGGGGCCTTCTCTGAAACAAGAGCCACTACATTTTAGAACCAGTTTTTCTTAAGATGTTTATTTTACTTTCAAAGAGGTATCGATAGGATAACGCTTGGCGCTTTAACTTCAATGAAAGTTCAGGGTGCTTTTAAGAATGTCTTATTTTTAGAACACAGGATTGTTTTGAGTATTATTTTCTAATGCCAGCTAATCTTACCTTTCAGAGGCATCCTTCTCCTGGATCAAGTGAGCTATTTACCTGTGATTACCATCAGCTTGCCTTCAGATGTTCCAGACAGGAAAAATAATTTAAATGAGAGAACATGTACTTAACGTTGTATTTACTTTCAGAGTCGCTCTTTGTTGTTGTTGTTGTTTGTTTTTAATGAATTTTTAGTTGACTTGAAATTTGGCACTTGATCTTAATACTTTGTTTCCTACTGAAAAAAACTGAGTTGAATAACTGGTAAAGCGATAGTCAGGATGAGGCTCAAAGCTGACTTCCCCGCACCTCTTCAGAAACATGAAGAAGCTTCAAAATCCAACAGCTACCATTGGTTTTAACTTCTGTGAAGTCACTTCTCTGCAGCTCCGACAGGACGCTGGCTGCCCGCACACCTACAGATAAACCAGCTCTCCTAAGTAGCCAGCTGATGAAATTCAGGCTGTCCTGAAGTCCCGAAACGCCACTTTTCAGAAAAGGACAAAGGAGTATCACAAACGTTACGTGTGCCTGCAAGCCAAAACAGAGCAGCCCAACCTGGGTTCAGGTGTCTTAGGGTTGAGCGTGCCTTGCAAGGAAAGCCTCACTACCAAACATTTGTATTGCTCAAGTAATTTGACATATATGCAAAACAGAAATTAAAAAGGTGGATTTATATTTCAAGCACTTTATACTTCTATGACCCCTAATGCTCATAAAAAAAACTGTTAGCACTTGTAACTTGGCTTGTTCACAAGGTTCTCTTTGTATTTGTGACAGTGCTATGCGACACCTCAAAATCAAGGAATAAAACATCTACTATACTGGCTTACTAAGTAGGCCCAGTCTTCCCATGCTGATTTGTACTGTTCATGTTTTTCAAATAAACATTTTAATTGTTTATTAGACTGTGTTGAAGCATACATTTATTTTGCTACATAAACTAGCAGAGATTACGGTATGTGTTAGATACATGGAGCTATTTGGGTTTTTTTAAGCTATTTACTGTTCTAACTTAGAGTTGTTTTTAGGAATGATTGGGGGGAAAAAATCCAGATTACCTGGCATTAAACTGAGCAGCCGTCATTTGGGAGATCAAAATTATCCGTGCTTTTTGTTCTGGCAACTCATGCATTTGTACTTCACAGTTCCTTCCTCAGTGTCACCAGAGAGCAGGATCCCAGCTGTTCCCAGATCACCTGCCCCCTCAGCTGGCCACGTTGCTTCAAGTGGGTGTGGAGCATGAAATGTCCACATAGAGCAGGTGCTCTGCTGATCTGAAACAAGCAGCAGTGATGGACATCACTGGAGTCACAAGCAGTGCTTTTCCAGGACTCTATCCCAAGAGTGCTACCACAGTGATGCCATGACTGGTTAAGACACAGAGCTTAAGGCATCTGAATTAGAATGAAATTTAGTGAAAGAAAACACAACAGAGATGGTTGTCATGCACAACTAATAAGGAAATCACAGACTCTAGCACAATGGTGGTGACTGCACAGACAAGAACTGCTGAAGCAAGTCTCCCACAGACAGACAAAGCCTTCTTCCACACATGTGGAAATGAATGTCCCTTCATAGAATCATCAAGGTTGGAAAAGACCACTAAGACCACCCAGCCCAACTGCCAACCTGTCAGCACCACACCCATGATCCATGTCCCTCGGTGACACGTGTACATTTCTCTTGAATATCTCCTGGAATGGTGACTCTACCACCTCCCAAGGCAGCCTGTTACAGCGCCTCACCACTCTTTCTGAGAAGAAACTTTTCCTAATACCCAACCCAAACATCTCCTGATGCAACTTAAAGCCATTACCTCTCAGCCTATTGCTGTTACTGACCTTCACCTCACCACAACCTCCTTTCAGGCAGTTGTAAGGAGCAGTGAGATCTCCCGAAGCCTTCCCTTCTCTAGACTAAACAATCTCAGTTCCTTCAGCAACACCACATAAGTCCTGTCCTCCAGACCCTTCACAGTTTCAGTGCTCTTCTCTGGACCTGCTCCAGGGCCTCAATGTCTCTCTTATAGTGAGGGGCCCAAAACTCAACACAGTACTCAAGATACAGCCTCAGCAGTGCCAAGTACTAATTTAAGGCTGAGATTTAATGAAGAAAAAATGGGGGAGGGGACAGACAACATACAAGAGTTTTACCTTACTGCACAAGTATGTTATGAATTGCAATGCAGATGGAAATTGAGCAGCTGTTAGTATGTGCTCTTTGCATCCTGACTTGTGAAACTATAAACCAAGCACCTGCACCACACCAAGAAGGTTTAACTGCGCTAAACAGCTGCAGCATAAATGAGTGGTTGAGCCTGAGGGCATTGGTACTGCTTCACAAATTGGCCTATTTCTTGAACAGAAACGTAGTAGTTATCAAACAACACTGCTGTGCTATCGAGCTATCAAACCTTACAAACTTCTAGCAGAGGATTTCTGTTTCAGCATGTGCATGTTTTTCCTGATTCAAGAAATCTCCTGCCTTTCAGAGGAGGGCCAAGTTGAGCTGGAACAAATCTGAACCATTTTGCAAAACAGTTCTAAAGACTCCTTGCCACAGATAACAAGGGAAACGGTCCTGCATGCCAGTTGCTTCAGGTCTCGTTTTCCATACATGAGTTGAGAAGGAGACAGGTGCCATCTGAAAGAAAAATAATAATAAATCACTTTGTAAGACTAGGAAAGGCACATTCCTCTCCTGTTCTTATGAACTGTGGCTCTCACCACAGCTGTCCTGTTGTCTCAGCCTCCAAATGCATCTGTACCTTTAAACACATAGAACTCCACTGGATAGGGGCAGGCATCACGTTCTGCTTTCCAAAACAAAATGAACTTCTGAGCTACGAATTCAGTACCTATTTCTTTTTCCCATGTACCATATATTACATAGCTGTTTGCTTTGTTAACATAGAGTGAACAGCACCGGTTGAGCTAGAAAAACTAAGCTGCTTTTCAAACAAAGTTTTCTTCAGAAGTTCCCAAAATAAGGTTTAATTAATTATTACATTTTTAAGTGGCCCTTTACAGGATTGCTTCCAAGGATTGAAGCTTAAAAACTTCCATTTTAACTCAGATGAGACCGAATAGTTTGGTTTGCTTGCAATAAACTGATTTCCAAAAAGAAATCTCCTCACACAACTGACAGCTGCATCTCCATTCTCATGTATAAACAGGAAAAAACTACTCCACAACACTACAGCTTTGTCTATGTTCTTACCTGAACTTCATTTCTGGGTTCATCACGCCACGTTCACCATCCAGTTCAGAAACTGTTAGCAAGACGTGCATCTCAGTGTCTTAGTACCACACCTGATAGCTGACACTGCTCAAAGTGCCTGTTAGGAAACAAAAATAAATGAATTGTGCCTATCACACATAACATAGGGAGGAATTAAGAATATTAATGATGATAATGGCATTTATAGAATCGTGTACTTCGGACTCACTTGCCTTCCACAAAGACCACCACTTTTCATTATCACATGTCCTTTCAACTGCTTTGCAGCATGTAAGGAAGCATTAGCAGGTTCCATGGCTGGGTTTGTATGGTGGGCTCCTAGAACAGACATATTGGACTCATTGGATAGCATGAAATTTAGCTGCAAGCAGAACTGCAGCCATCTGCTCTGAGATGAGCTGGAAGGAACGTTTCCGAAACAGCAGACATTTTAAAGGAGAGGACAGTAGCGACGGCCGCTACTGAGCAAAATCTAAAATCATATCCTAAATGGTCACGGCAGGACCAATCCCACAGGTCTGTTTTTACAGCCTACTTGGCAGCTACTGCAAAAAGAGATTCCCATTTTAAACTTGTAAAACCAAGATTACAAGCAGAAGTCATCTGAGTACCAAGATATCACAACTGTCCTGGCTTATCAGAACAGCACTAGCAGAACAAACGTGTAGTGAACGCACCAGTTCTTAAGCTCACAGTATTGTACAGTGAAGGAAGGAAAACATGTCAGAAATAACACCAAGAAAGCATTCATTTTCCCCTCAGACTTACAAGGAGACTATACACGACTGCACCTGCGCTGGCTGCACAGTTATTTTATACTAACTGGACGTATATTTACTTAATAGCTGAATTAAGGACTGGTAGCATTAAGGGCTGCTGTTTTAAATCTCAGTCTTTGTACAGGTTCTGTATTAATAGCTTAGAAGTCACTTAGTTCCCCATCCATAAAGCATCCACATAATTCTATTGGCTTATCCTGTTTTCCAGTTTTCAGCACTCATCACTCATTTAGTGTTTGCTTTCAAGACAGCAGTTGGTTGCAAGTTCTGGTATTAAATTTTGCCCCCATTTTAAACTTTGATCCCATCGATGGCTTTTCACATCTGAGAAAATAACGGGTAACTTTTGAGCAAGTCCAAAGAAAGCAACAGAGAATTTGCATTTTAAAAAAATATTTATTTAGGTATTTGTTGCTCTTAAATTACAAAAGTTAAAAAGAGCACGCAGTGCACTAACACACTGATCACTTCTGAAGCTGTTTTAAGATGTAGATGGCTTCAAGGTAAGACAACTCAGCAGGATCCAAATTCAACTATCCATTTCTCGTATTTCTCAATGTCCGCAGCAGATACAGACTTAGAAACCTTCTTTAAAGCTATTTCAAAGTCTTCCATCGTTGTTGGCATGTGCATTTCATCTCGAGAAAGATTTCGTATCTCTTCTGGTGTCAAGCCTTCGATACGCCTTCTCATAGCCATCAACGATGCATCTCTATTAGGTACAGGAAGAGGGGAGGAAAAAGAAGAAAGAAGTTATCCAGTATAGGATGAGGAATTCACTTGCTCAAACAGTTAAGCTGCTGCATTCAAAAAATGATATAAATACTTCTAAACTTTTGTAGGGAGCACTCTTAGTGCTCAGACAGCCTGCAATACTATGCCACCTCTAGTTTTCAACCACTGATGTATCATCGCTGGATCTTCCAATAGCTGTTACACTAAACATACAGGCTGGGCAGAAGAGGTGAAGATTAACTGATTTTCCTAAGGCCACTGTGTGCCTTCAATGCAGCTGCTTCATACAGCATTTTTAAACAGGAAGCAGGTGAAAGAATGCTTCACTACTACCATGTACAGAAGAGATTCCTGGGAAGTTCTGAGTGTTTCCCGGTCCAAACAGGTCTGCTTCAAACACATCTGACTCCAGCCTATACTTTCAAAACAAAACATCAATCTACAAAACCTTCAGCCTTTGGCCCCTCTAACTTCTGGCCTCAATAAGCATCAAATGCATCATTTCTGTACTGTGCTGACTGCATGTCAATTTCCAACACTAATAAAAGAAGTAGCAGATGATGAGCTGAATGCTTTCATAAACGGATAATGCTGAAAGAACAGTTCTTGCTAATTCCTGATTATAAAGCTTATTTTAAAAATAAAATACTTCATTTTGTCTAGCAGCCAAAAAAGGAAGTGTAAATTCAGGTGATATCACAGCCGTATCGTATCATGGTAGTAAGTCAGGATCCAGGAAGAAAAAAAATCTCACAGGGCATTTTAGAAAGATTCTGTCAGATGGTAACAGCATTTTGTTTCAATTTCATCCCGCCAAAGCAAACCATAATTGACAGACTTCTGCATTCTAATTGTGAAGAATTATTTATCAAGTTCATGAATAATACACTAACTAGAACTTTAGAGCAGCAGCAACAACAACAAAGAGCTGCCTTGTTAAATTCCATCTTAGTTAAATGTCACCATGCTTTGCTGTTGTCATCATTTATGAACTACAAACCAGCTTTATACACTCTGCAAAGGAGAAGGGGGGAGTACACTGCGCATCTCATTTACTTTCAGTGCAGCTGCCACCACTTTCTCACATAAAGTCATTTTTCTGACAGTCATTCTAGCTTCAGTACTCAGCACTTCCTCAAACACACTCTTAGTGGCTGGAGAAGCACCAAAGCTATCCTCAGAAAAAATGAGAAACCACCCAGCAGAACATGCAGTGAGTCTGTTCCATTGCACATGCCTTTCAAGCTTCACTTTGCTCAACAAAACAATTCCAGCTCAGTTCCAGCTGCTACCCAGTACACAATTTAGATGCAATTTCACATTTCCTGAATATTGTTATATTATTTTTGCTGTTTTTCTTCCTCTACCCCCCCCTTCTTTTTTTTTGTTCTTTAAATGAAGTTCCATCTTAACTCCGTGCTGACTGTTAGGCACTGCCCTGGACAGCTCTAACTACTTTTCACTCTGGCTCAGCAAACGCCGGATTTTACTTTAAGCTCTTTAAGGTTGGAAAACAATTAGAGCAAGCCAGAGTTCTTGGCTCTCTTTTTCCTAAGTTTGGCTTATGTCACTAGCAAGAACTTACATTCCAGATGTTTGAACTTTACCTGTTTGTACACTGAGTCTGAACAATATAAAAGCCCTGTTAAATCAGCCACCTGTCTTCTGTTTCAGTGTAAACGAAGCAACCATGTCTAAAAACCCATTTTCCCCAATGCCAGCAACAAAGTGTAAATACACAGACTAATTTGAGTATTTCCTTATTTATTTCCAATCACAGACATCCAGATTCCAGCTTCTCTGGATTTCTATTTGCTGTCACCTCGGTCATTCTACAGAGATAACCACAAATGAAAGACCTGGACATCTCTGTATTTGCTTTCCTGTACTATTTGTCTAAATGAACTTTGATTAAAATTTAAAAAGCAACAGTATAATTAGAAGTCGCAAATATTGTAATGATTTTAAACAAGCCTATTAGTATCCAGTGCAGTATGAATTACAAACAACAAACACTGTATCAGGAAAAGCAAAGAGGCAAGAGAAAAAGCAAACTGCAGCTAAACCACTCAAGTAGCAGACTAAATAGAGTCTTGCATCACACACAAACCTCTATTAGCACAAACTACTTTTAAAGTACAACCAATGCCAAAACTCTGCAGAACATCACCACAAATTCAACTCTTAGATGTCCACATGAAGCAAATCTGTACCACACTGACTCAGAGCACTTAGTGCATTCTTTTCCCAGATGCTACGCAAGGATTTTTCTGGAAATAATACCAAGCCTCCAAACTCTTCAGTAACCCTCCTGAGAGCACCTTCGTTGTCAGCTTTGCCTACAGGCTACATAGTATGACATACTGTCCTCTCATTTGCACTGACAAACGCTTGCAGAGCTGTATAAGGAATGAAGACAAGATGTGGATTTGGTTTTGAGGAGAGCGATGTTTCTAACTTGGAACAGTTATTTCTTCTAGCCTGCTCAAAGTACCACCCCACAACAGTTGTGTTAGCATGCAATTGGAGGTCTAGGCTTTCAATGCCACTCTGTAGTGCTACCTCCAAATCCTGAATGCACAGTTACACAAGCGCTTATTAGATGACAAAAGCATCTGGACAAGTGGCAGCTGTTTGTCACCTGTTGCTGGTTCCATAGTTTGTCATCCTATTCCCATTCGTGCAGAGATAACTGGGGTTAGGCTTAGAAGGTATTTATATGATAAGAATGCTAACAGAATTCTTGGTTGCATTGGGCAAAGTATTGTCAGCAGGTCAAGAGAGATGACCCTTCCCCACTTCTCAGGGCTGGTGAGGCCAAACCAGGAGTGCTATGCCCAGTTCTGGGATGCTCAGCTTCTATTATCTGTTACTTCAACAGAGTATCTGTTTTTATGACCTCAATGGAATGAATGTAACCCTGAATTGTTGAAGTCTATCATCCTGTGGATATTCTCCACACAAGGAATTTTGTGTACATAAAGGATTGTAGACTTTTACCTAAATCATACTATGTTGCAACTGCTCTTCATCATTACTTTATGAAAATACCAAATATATGCAAAGATTAATGTAGCATTTCACCTTTTAGCTGTACGTAGAAGACAAGTTACAATCTGTTCTTATCCAACAACTTAAATTAGTTTTGTTACTTTAAAAACAGCTTTCACAGAGTCTGTAGCAGTGATAACACAAATGACGTTATGTTAACATACCTGCATACGTTGGTAATGTCTGCACCTGAATAACCCTCCATTTTCTCAGCTATATTTGCAAGGTCAACATCATCAGCCAGTTCCAGCTCCCGCAGATTTATTCTTAGGAGTTCCTCTCTACCTTTTGCTAATTAAAGAACAGAAATCAAGGCTATACAATCTGTTTTCTGAATACAAATAGTAAACTGAGAGCTAAGGAGGAAGGATGACCAAAGGATACTGCACTTGCTATAAAAGTAATAACATTCAACGCTTAGATTTAACCCGATTCTAAATTCATAAATAACTTTGCATACATGTATCAACAGGATTATTTATTTAAACAAACAAGCGATCAAAACAAAAGAAAGATTGACACAGCTTTGATTTCAGTCTTTTCAGCCCCTCCACTTCACAAATCTTCATACCTGATGGTAACGGAATGTAAATTCTCTTTTCCAATCTCCTTCTCAGGGCTTCATCAATATCCCAAGGAAAATTAGTAGCTGCAAGTACCATGACCATTTTAGAAGGGTCATCATTTTCAGTGGCTCCTCCAACACCTGCATTCGAGAAAAGGAGAAGTAAAATGTACATATGCTCATATTAAGTTTGGCACACATAATAATACCCACGGTTCTATAATATTAAAGCAGCAGATCAAGTGCAAAAGAAAGGATATACTACAGTAAAATTCCAGTTCTTATCTGTCATACTGTAAGTAAACATAGAGACTCAGTTCAGTCAGAAGCAATGACTTTGGCTGTATGGGGTCAGGAAGTTCCTCTCTATCACATCTAGAACATTTCTACAGTAGTTATTCCCATTTCCCATTACAGCTTTTGGAATTTTTACACCAATGTCATGTAATGTCTTGCAGGGAGAAAGGGACCAGCCATGAATACAAACCAACTAAGCACCAGAATCACCTCACCTCGACAGTATTCACTAACAGCTATGCTAAACCAGCATTAATCCCCTACAAAAGTTTCTTCAGTTCTGAATTCAGGCCAAATGTTTTACATACTTGGGTGGATTCTTACAAACTGCTGCTGAAGTGACTGTTCAGATTTGTTGAATTAAATCACAACTTCTTCAAGACCGAGAGACCACTTCAATCTCCAAACTGCTATGGAACTGCAGCTTAATTAAGAAGTATAATGATCATCTTTGTTGAAGTTTAAATTGAAACAGCTGACAGTTATTTTGAACCACTTCTTCAAGACCAAATAAAAAGCAGATAATATTCTAAGTAACAACTCAAATGCTGTCCTGGCTGCTACATTTAAATATGAGGAAGATACTTTCTTCCTTCTGCAGCCTTGAAATCCTGCATTCTCTACTGAATCTTTTTTATTGTGGGTTAATATCTGAGGTCCTTGCTCAGATGATGAAAGATGGTTACATAATAGGTTGTTATTTTCTTTCTTCCATACTGGCAGTTGGAATGGCACACTGGTATGTTTTTACTCCAATTTTATGTAAGCCTCTCAATTAAACTGCTTCTGGAGAAAGAAGTTTGGATTTATTTATTTTCCTCCCTCAAGTTTCCTCCAGCCCTGAGGGATTAAGTTATTTACCATCCATCTGAACTAGCAGTTCTGCTTTCACACGTCGGCTAGCCTCATGCTCTTCTGAAGTTCCCCGTCGACTACAGATAGAGTCTATTTCATCAATAAATATGGTTGTCGGGGCATAAAATCGAGCCTAAGGGAAACAAAAGATAAAGGAGAAAGTGAAAAGGCAGCCTACTCACATTTAAGAAATAGCAACACAAGTCAGACCAGAGTAATGAAACATCCCAATAAATCAGCTCCTAAGTATCAAACAATACCCAGCCTTCTGCCTCGGACCATTGCACACAGTCATGAAGCTGCGTATCCATTAATGACATTTGAGTAGAGTAGATTTTGGCAGTTATAATTGCTAGGAATAGAACAAACATTTGATAAGGCTAAATTTTCACACAATAGGAATGTAATTTCTAAGTCTGTGAAAGATGTCACAGAATATCTGAATAAGAACTCTGATAAAGTTAAGACATAACATTATTCCTAAGATATCATGACATGGAACCTGTCCAAGAAACAGGTCAGCTACAAAATAACCTTCACCTTTCTGAGAATGAAGGAAGTTAAGAGTTTCTGATAGTAAAGTCACTGTCTTGCAGAAGTTATAGTATATATCCTTGTTTACACTCATTTCTGACTGATAGTCATTATATTATTTAACATGGTCACACTGTATTGCAAAATCTTCTCTTTCCTGACTACTGTACTTGCAGCTTTGCTGCCCCTTTCAGCACTGGACATGCTGGCAAACACTGCACGCAATGCTGATAACACAGAGAAAATAGCATTTGTTCCAAGCTGTTTTCAGAGCTGTAACAAGTGTTATGAGCTCTGAAGCCAACTACAGACTTCATACAGTTTAAATGCCACCTTATTTTAAAGTACAACAACAAAAAAGCCACCCACAGCAAAACATGCATAGCCTAAGTAGGCTTCCCATCCAGAAAGCAATTATATTCAATTTCCAGATTTACCTTCAGGTCTGTCCTACAGTACTCATCAGCTCATAGATAGTAACTCTACTCTCTACCATAACAAGATAACTCTGAAAATAAAACGATCCATTTTTTTCAGTTAAGAAGCTGTACACTAACAACCAGATTTTCAACGTATGTAGCCAATTCAGAAGGTTCCAAAGCATATGAAGTTTGGATAGCTTTTTTTTTGGTTTGTTTTTCCAATTTATATATGCTACAAATTCTAAAACCTGCAAGGTTTTACTATTCCAGAAGTAATTCTGTTTCATCATTTCACTACTTATGTTAAGAAATTTCAATCACCATTTCAAAGAGCAAACGAACAAGTTTCTCCGATTCTCCCCTGTATTTTGAGGTAAGTGTGGAAGAAGAAACATTGAAAAAAGTAGTCTTGCATTCAGTTGCTACAGCTTTTGCCAGAAGGGTCTTTCCAGTACCAGGAGGACCAACCATCAGCACGCCCTATCAAAATAAGAGAAGAACCGTAGTTAGGACAAGAATCTAAACAGACAATTCCACAGTTTGATTAACAGCACAATAATAGGAATGCCAGATGTAAAATTTCTGTATTAAAGTTACTCAAAGGTAAGTAATTATTATTGCTTACTTGCAACAAAACAGCTGAAGATAGGAAATATCTGACACCATTATTTTGTTAGTATTATTTGCCGTAATTTTATTATTAAAAAGTTGAAAGAATTTATATAAACTGTAAGACACCTGTAATTTCTTGTTGCTCCAAGATCCAATCCCAGAATCCTACTTATGATCACAGGATCAGATTTTTTCATACCTTCCATGGTCTTCTAATTCCCTTAAAAAACTCCGGCATCCACATTGGTAAAACTACAGCTTCCTTGAGCAGTTTTTTAGCTTCTACTAAATCAGCAATGTCATCCCTGACAAGAAACAGAAAGTTGTTTCACAGATTCAGACAGGCTGCAAAAGAATCAGTCCACAGCTCAAACTGATGTGCAATTGAACTTGTTATTTGCCTGAATTATAGAAGAATCATTCTGTGAGTATAACGATTTAATGAAGTTCTAGTGGCAAAACCCAGCAACTACTGCCAAGAACCAGTTGATAGACTTCAAAAAAGGCTGCAAAACCAAAAAAACAGACATTTGCTATTTCACTCAAACATCACTACTCTTATTCACAGAATGAATAAGCAAAATAAAGCACTTTGGGGAAACTTATATAAGTCAAATTACGCTTTTCTCTTTTGCTGACAGGTTGGCTGATTCCAAAACTTAAATAGCATCTTCTATCAATAAGGAAACCAGGCAGTAAAGGCTGGTAAACAGAGATGAATAAAAAAGTTGAATTATTTTTCAAAGTTACAAGCGTATTAATTCTTTAAAATCTTGCAGGCTAGCCTTTTTCTTCTTGAGGATAACTCTAAGGGCATTCCACTCATCAGCATACATCCAAGTAACATTTTGGTTACAAAACACACGCAGGTGGAGAACTGGTCTCAAATCTGAAGTTGTAATTTAAGATTTAGTATACAAATAGCATGATATATTCACATACTGAGCTGAAAGACATGTCAGCTGTCCTATGCACCCACAGTTCTTAGGGTTTGTGGGAGTGTTCAGGTTTTTTTAAGCCTACTTTATTTGCCAGATTTTTGCTCACTTAATCCCCACAAAATCACTTAAGCTTGGAAACATTCAGAACACAAAACAACCTTTGTATAAGGTTTAATATTTAACACATTTACGTAAAGGCGTTGACACGTGGTTATATTTTATACTGGCAGTCACATCACATCCAGTGAGACCTCAAAGCGTTCCTATATTGACATAGTTTCTTTGTGAATCGGTTTTCTTTCTTGGTATGCCCCTGGGTAGCAAAACCAGTTTTTTAAAATGAATCTTTTACATTGCAAAATATTATCCCCTACGTTAGTTTCGGGACTCTTAGAAGAGACTGGGAAGCTTTTCATGGGTACTTTAAAAAGTTCTAAAAATATTCAACTACCTAAGAGACTTAGCTGACCACTTAATGAGTAATAAAAGCTTGTACGTACTTTTTCTATGTAAAGAATTAAGTATTTAGCTAATTCTATCATATCACAAAGAGGAAAAAGATATAACAATTAAGATCTGGCAGCAGTATTCAAACTTACCATCGAATGTTGGGATTTTGAGAAATTATATCTCTTTCCAGAGCTTCTACTAAATCTTTATCGTATCCAGTACTATCAAATTTCTTTGGTTCAGACTCTGAAATTTCAGATGTGGGTTTGTTCTGCACAGAAGGAACACAGCAGCGTAAATACATAACAAATGTTATAAAAACCCGTTAGTAGCATCACCAAGTCCATGAGTTTTTAAGAGGTGACACAGAGCAGCACAGAAGCTGTGAGGTGTCCATACACTGTACATGCACTACCCTAGTTCAATTTCCTTCTCCCCAGAGACACACGCTGCACTGATGCGATTTCTTTGCTTCAGTAAGTTATACATTCAAAGAGCAAGCACTGACAGAGCAGGGAAAAAAACAGAAACAAAACAAAGAAAATCCCACACCATCCTGTCTCAGCACGTGTATTTTCTTCTGAGTGATAATCACTCAGAGAATGCGATATAACTCCTACTAACTAAAATCAGGGAACTTCAGAGGCAAACCTTCCTATCCTGGTAGTTTACACTGTTTTCATGGGTCACTACATAAGACTGCTGGATCTAAGAGAAACTCCAGCACATGGGAAGTTACAAAATTCAGATTGTGCAAAACACTGTACTTGGAGTCAGTAAAATGTCTTACTTCAATCATCAGCTAAATTGATGGAAATCAGACCATAAGCAATAATCAAAAAGAATGGATCTTGGGTCATTGTCTTTCGTGATAAATGCCAGATTTGTTTGCTTTAAACTGAGAAGAGCCTGGAGCCAGTAAGAGACCTCCACATAAAAGAATCAAAAAATTCTGCCTCTAAGATTAAATAAATTCTGAAATGCTTTTCAGCAAGTATGTCAACTTCAGCCTAAAATATAAACAAGCAATACAAACTCTCAAAGACATTGCATTTGAACAAGCTCCACGGACAATGGTTTCAGTAATTCAGTGATACAATCTCTTAACTTAAAATTATCTCCAAATTGCAGTGAACAAGCCCACATCTAGATGGGTTTATTACTAGGTTTTTGTTTCTTTGATAATCTACTTAGCACCTTTCAGTAAGGTCCCTATAGCAAAGACACTTTTGAAGTTGAGATGGCATGCTGACATGAACAAAAGAAACAGCTTACAAGCATCAGGCTTCATAAAATAGTCAGGAAAACAACTCCCTAAGTACCTAAACCCCAAGAAGCTATCTACAAACTCACCTTCTCCTCTCTTCCTTTATTCTGTTGATCCTTTTTTTCCCGGCCACGGACTGCCTTTCCTTTATCATTGGGATTTCGAGAAGATGGACGGTGAGGGCCTCTAACAGCTGCACTTATACGATTATTGTGACCTCTACAATCACTGTATTGAGCAGACTGACGTTTTCTGGGTCCTGGTGAAGATCTAATTAGTTGTAACACATGCAAAAAGCCTCAGTGTAAAGCCACCAGCGAGCACTAACAACTGCATCGTTTTGCTCAAGATAAGGATCCTTGTATGTTAATATATTTCACTCACATCAATTAAAGGTACCAACAATGTTACAAGTCACCGTACTGAACTATGATGGCCAGAAACAAGACAAACATTTTTACACAGTCACTAAAAATTCACTTTCCTTTTGCCATAACCTCCAAAGCTCATTATGTACTTAAAGCAAACTCTTCTCATATTTCACAAATAAAAGCAATTCTGCCATTATGAAGCCTAGAAAAATGTAAGCAAACACAATATATTTTATCCTCATTACAATTGTCCTCATTTTCCCACCCACATAAACAGAAGTTTCTTGGGAATGACAGCATTATTTTTACATCCTCAACAGGGAAAAGAAAAAAAGGAAGAAAAAAAAATCCAGTCTCTCCCATCACTGTCCATCATCCTATTGATGGAATATCTTAGGACTACAGAAAAGAGAAGACAACCTGCAACGTTACAAGCAGGTACCATTTTTGCTTTAAAGAGAAATGCAGAGAAACAGACACAAAATGATACAAAAAGCATTTCTGAACACAATCAAGATCTCTTATCAAGATTTTCCAAAGGAAGCGTGCACACTGATTTGTCCTTTTCTCTCAAAGTACACTTCTCAGAACCAGCAGCTTAGAAGAGGAAAATGAATATGGTCTCGACATTCCTGTTGTAATTCAAGGAAACATGATTGTTTAGGTTGGATGGGGCTTCTTGAGATCACCTAGTCCAACCTCCTTGACCAACCAGGGTTAGCTACAGCAGGTTGCTGAGGGCTGCGTCCAGCCAGATTTTGATTCTAACTATGGCGAGTACAGCCTCTCTGGGCAATCTGTGTTTGTGTCTGTTCCCACAACAAAAAAGCATTTTGTGACTTTCTGGTGGAATTTTCTGCACTTCAATTTACATCTTACTTTCTGTCCTGTCACTGACTAGACACTACTGAGAAAAGTCTGGCTCCCTATTTTTGCTCCCTCTTATCAGTTATTTATACACATTAACAAGACTCTCCACAGCTTTCTCTTCCCCAGGCAGAAAACTCCCAGCTCCTTCAGCCTCTCCTTATAAGTATGTAACCATCTTTGCTGGTCTGTGCTGGACTTGCTCCACTAACTCCACCTCTCTTATACTGGGAAACCCAGAATTAGGCAGAGTGCTCCAGGTATAGTGACTTGCTTCTAGGTAGGCTTCCTGCCACTGATTACAACCCTCTGAGCTCAGTCATTCAGCAAGTTTTTAAATCCATTTATATTGTTCACTTATTTAACTCATATTTTGACAGCCTGAGATGATGCTGTGGAGACAGTATCAAAGGCTCTACTGAAGTTGAGGTAAATGGCATCTACTGCTCAGCCATTATCCACCAAGTTAGTCACCTCATTGTAAAGGATAATGATGTTGGTCAAGTATCACTTCCTCTTTGTAAATCCGTGCTGATGACTCCTGATCACCTGATTGTCCTTCATGTATTTGGAAATGTCCTGCAGAAGGACTCTCCCTACCATCTTCCCAAGGATTATCTGCCTATGTCCAAAGCACTCTTCCTTGTTCACACCTTAACTACTTGCATAGTTTACTTGATTACTTGAGACTACCAGATTACCAGATTACTTGAGCTCAGCTGTGCTGTCTTGATAGTGGGTGTCAGGCCCTGATATGCGTGAGACTTCCTGTTTGAAATTAGACTGCTCCGAGATTCAAACTTCCATTAAGCACATGCAAATAAACCAGTATCATAATGGACTTCATTTTTATATCCAGGTACTTTCCGAAATCCAGAACATTCACAGATACACTTTTTCCACAGGAGTTCCTAAAATTCCAGCATCAATAAGCTACCAGCCAAGTTTAAGTTTAGGGACATTTCTATAAAACAGAAAATGGAAAAGTGATTTGGAAAGCATTTATCCAAATCAGAAGATGTGTACTGATATTTCATTTAAGATTAATCAGGATAAATTCAACTTTTATGAAGGTAATTTAACTGATTCACAGGAGGAAGTCTGTCAAAAGCATACAACCGCTTCAAGTGAAACACAAGTTAGGGATCAAGAATATGCTAATGGTAAGATCATAAGCATTAAAGTCTTTTCACTCTCCAAATGAAGTATTTACCAACCTGTACTTGTGTTTATGAATATTTAGCCACTTCTGGATTCCATTACAAAGCTCAAAGTAAAGGAATAATCTGTTCTGACACCTCAATTCCAACAAAATTAGTGTAATCTGCTGTCTCAGTATAGAAATCTACAGAAATTATTCCAACACAACGTGACCAGTTTTCACTGTGGCTTTTTCATATTTACAACAACCCAACCCCTAACCAGCTGGCACGGTAAATGGAACAGAAGGAGGTCTGTCCATCAAGACTTTTCCTTTTTAGAAATATGAATTTGTGTTTTCTCTAGAAAGCTTTGAAACACTGAAAGTTCTGCCCCCCAGACTCTAATCGTCTAAAAAGCTTGAATGAAATTGGCTAGAGGTGTTCCAAAGGTATTAAATGAGATAAACAGAAACAACGTGAACAAAAGACCCATTTCTTTCAGAAAGTAGGCTTAAAATAAATCTGTGAGAAATGGCCCGTAAGCACAGAGCCTCAAAGAATAGTCTGACAATACAGCTATGCTGGTCTAACAGTTACTTTCTGTCAAAACACACAGTTCCAAACCTGACTTGCATGCACTCCTGTCCTGTCCTTCATGCTATCTCTACCAGTTGTTATAAACTCCAGCTAACTAGTGCAGAAAGCCAGCCTCAGGCAAAACAAAACAGAACAAGCAAATGAGATTTTGTTGGTTTGGGTTTTTGTTTTGATTAACAAAAACTATGCAGCTGGTGTGTTATATAAGTCATACAAACTCTGGAACAAAATCTTCACAGGAACAGGCTGAAGTCAAAGCACACTTTGCCCTGATAAGTGTTAATACAAGTTTCTTCTTACCTCCGTTCAGCAGGTACTGGCAAAGACCAGACTTCTGCATCATTAGCTGGTAATTCTTGTTGTGAAGCTTTCAGTGGAGTACTGTCTAGTTTAAAACTCTCTAGCGTTTTCATGATATCTTTCACGTGCTTAGCTTCCACACTTATCTCCTGCCAAACCTGATAAATAGGAAAAAAACAAAAAAGTGGATTAAACACAGTGGAACTGAGTAAGTTGGAAGCAGTCTTCTGCGTAAGACTAAGTAATGCCTGGATGGTCTTCACAAAGTTGTGTAAACTACCTGGTCCTACATTGCTAAGCCATTAAAAACATCCTTCTGCTTTTCCCAAGATTGAGGAAAAGATTCTGAATTCAGTATTAAAGAGACATTTGAGAAACTTTGTTTAATAAACATTATACATGAAAAGAGAACACAACTTTGTAGAGGGCATGTCAATGAAGAATTAACGTCTTGTGATAAGGATAAATTAATATGGAAGCTACAAGTCAGTTTCAATTAAGGATCCGTAAGTCACACTACTGAAACAGGGATTATGTGAAATATGATTGCTGAGAACAGAACTAGCTAGAAAAAATCCCAAAACTTCAGCACAACAGGGGCACAGATCAGCAAGAAGATGACCAGGCAGACAGTGCAATGGCTCCTCATGGATGTGTTTCATAGTCTACTTCATCAGTATCAGAGCATAATGAAGCCTAAAATATATACATATTACCATACTACAGTTTATCAGAGAATTATATAAATCTTTTTATACTTCTGTTCACCACCAACAAAGCACTTTCTGCTAGTTTAATGCTTTACCCTCAGAATGATGTCCCAGAAATGGATTATTTACCTGTTGCCATTTCTGCTGCAGGTACGTATCTCTGACAGAGTAGAGGTATTTATTCATCTGGTCAAGAACTCCCTGATAGTAGACCATTGCAGAGTCATAGTTTCCCAGTAAGGCATATTCACGGGCCAGCTTTACATTCTCACTGATCATAACAAGGCTCATGTTCAACATGAAGCTGAAAAAGACAGCAAACACATTAAAGAAAAAATATCCAACAATCCAGGAGGAAAAAACATTTTTACAACTATTTTCATATATTACTGTTACCCTAACAAGCATATCTAAATACAGAAGCAGGAAATACTTTGTTAATAAAAAGAGTTCTAGAATGTATGTCATCCATACAGAAAGATAATTGTTTCTTCATTGAAAGAAATGGAACTTCTCATTTCACGCAAGACAGACTCCGTTGAAAAGTATATGCAAAACATGCAGATTTAATGCATGTTTGCAAGCCAAAACTACAGACTCTCCTTTCCTCTTTGCGGTACTGTAAGATAATTTGGTATCTTACTGTTAGTGCTACAACATCCTCCACACTATAACCATATTAGTTAAAAAAAAAAAAGAAAAAAGAAAAAATAAACAAAAAAAACCACCCACAGCCCAAAAACCCCAAACTGTCCTCCAGATGCATTAGGTTCGTATTTTTGCCTTATTGTTCCACATGCACAAGTTTATTAGTACGGTATATGCAGACCAAGTGGAAAACACCATTTCTTCTCCCCCCCCACCTTTCTTTATCTTTCTTTCTTTATTTTACAGTTCTTCAGTTTTATTAACGATGCAGTGGATCAAGTCTCCACAGTCCACGCTCAGCGTGCCCTTCTATCACCTTCATTTTTTCCCCTTAAAAAGAGACTCTTGAAAAACCTGGGGAGGCTGCTAAGGAAAGGAAAAGCCAGAACTGCTTAGTGTGCGGTATCCCACTTGGTTTAACATCTTGCTCAAACCACGCTAATATTCCCACAAGTGTTTTTTTCTGTCAGCAAACAATACGAAATGTGACCTCTCTGTAGATTAGCACAATCTGCACTTTTAGATTAGAATAGCGCTACAACTATAAACACAAGTACAGCAACAACCAGACTAGAATAGAATATCAAGCAAAAACAGCAGTAAGTAGACTCAGACTCAGTCTTCACAATTCAGCCTTTGTTCATATAGCAGTCCTCCTGTTTTACACATCGTTTACATATCTCATTCCACACCTGCGCCATCTCTATTCCTCCCATCGCTTACTCACCAAGAACTGACCTGCTCTCCTCCAAATTTCCTAGAACCAAGCACGGGGAACATCAAAATAAGCAAACAAACAAGCCTGTGAGAGTCGTCTTGCTCTCATTTCAGTACCTTTACCCGGTACCAGTAAGGAGCAATTGCAGACAAGCAATTACTGCTAAGCCCTGGGATGAAGCATACTTGATACAGATCAACTATTTAAAGAATGTAAGAGGCACTAAATTCACACGCACAATAAAACGACTTACGACCAAACACATTTCAAGACCAGGTCAAGATCAAATCTGGACACATCACCAGAGGGTTCAGAAGTCACACTGCACACCATATAATCCACAGTTAAAATGTGACATCCCCTCTGTAAGGAGGAGCTGCTAAGTACAAATCAAACATTTTAAGGTTTCCACTCCTCCTTTTTCTCTTCTCCTCCCACGTAACTTTATGCATGGATAAATAAACGCTGATCCATTCTTGAGCCGACACAACTTTCTCCTTCCTTTCTCCACCTGCCTGGTTCCCCTGAAAGCAGCCAGCTGCTGAGAAAGGCGTCAGCCCTATCAGCAAAATTTGGCAGCAGAGGAGTTGGAGAGCGGCCCCACTAGCCCATGCGTACCCACGTGCAGGGCCATGCAGGAGGGATGGCACCTGCAGGGCTGGGTCTGGAAGCTTGCTACTAGAGCCTGCACCACACAGCTCATTATGCCCAGAGACTTGCTGAGCCTGCCACAGCCACATCTGCAAACTGGCATGGTTCCCGTGACCAGCAACTACAAAGACTGCCAAGTCCCCGTGTGATTAAGCTCTGGAGACACAACTTGACTTGGGAGTATTGCTGCACTTTTTAACCTCAGGAGAAAGAGCCCGAAGATATTAGTCAACTGCTGCCTGCATCATCACGCAGATGTTACCAAAGTTTTAGTACTATATTTAGGAGCAGGCTTTTCCACCCGTGCTCATCCTACCAGATACACCTGTTTGCCTGTCCTGAGAATTCAAACCCATGACTAACACCTCTGAAATCACAAGTTGAGCAAGATGCTAATAAACATTCTAAAAATCAAGTAACAGCAAGTTACCAGAGCCAAAACAGGCTTTCAAACACGGTGTGAAGCAGTACACAAGTGGAAAAAAATAAAGAAACAGAATAGTGCAGAGCTATCAGAGCAGAACAGCAATTCTGCTTAATATCAGAGATGGGACACAGAGCGTAATGAAACAATGCGTGTGTTGGTTCATGTTGACTCACAAGAGCAGAGCTTGGAGCAGCTCCCAGACGCGTGCCTCCCGTGCAGGACAGCTGCTGGCTCAGCCCATGTCTGGACATGCTGTTGTGGCTTGCAGACAGCAGCACCAGAGTGGGTCCACTAATGCAAGCTCACAGCTTGCTGCAACTGCAGATGCTGAAGTAGCTTCAAGACAGGCAGGAGACGGAGTTAGAGCACTAATCTGAAAGCTGATTAACGTTTGCAGCATGAAGCAGGCTGCGGCAGCTCAGAGTACCATAGAAGGCTCATGTGAGAGAGGTGTGAGCACACACAAACCCAGAGCTAAGACAGACCTGAAGAAACTCAGGAAACAATTTTAGGAAAATAATCTAATTTGGAACCACTTAATTAGCAAAGTGTTCACAAATACCTGGCGCTGTCACGTAGCCGGATGTCAGAGCAGCAGGAACACACTTATCAGCTACAACCTTCCCGTGAATCACCCCCTGCAAAATTATCTACGTTCCAACAGCCACTGGAGGTGCAATGGGCTTGTAAAGCTCATGACACAACCAGACTAAGAACTCTGACTTGTAGCTTAATTCCACGCGTGTACACACACACCACTCGCCCTCTGCACTGGCTGTAAACATTCTTGGTTCCCATAGACCGATACAAACGAAACTCATCACACCTTAACCCACCTCTGGTAACAAAACACATCCATACATTTTATCATCTGCTCTAAGCACCTGAAATATTCCTAAGGTTTGAAACTGTCAAGAGCGGCGTGTGAGGAATCTAACAAAGGTTCAAGGTACTACAGCTTTTGGGAATGACATTTTGGAACAGATTTTTGTGTTTTATGTTGGAGACAGCAGCTTGATTATCACCAAGAAAACACAGGGGATATAGCACACTTCCAGCAATAACTTTATGAAATTATCAACAAGTACCCAAAGTTCTTCACATCGGTACATGAGGATTTAGGGAGTCCAACACGATTTCAACAATGTTTCACAAAGAAATCCCACCGTACATGCACAAAGAGGAAAAAAAAGATACGGAGCTGCCAGGAGGGAAGCACAAAGCCAAAGTCTGTCAGCTGCTGTGGGTCTCCCAACCCTCTGTTGATGCAGAACAGCACGAGCCACACAAGGACAGTATTCCTGCAGAACCCTCCGGTCACACTTACACATCTGGCCTAGACCAGCAGCAGGGCTCTGGCAGAGCACACACTCCTGTTCGCGCAGCCTGCTAGGCAGGCTCTGACAGCACAGCAGCCATGTGTGAGACTCAGAGAGTTCCCTCCACAAACGCAGGGAGGGGAAACCAGCAGTAAGAGCTCTTGGGAACCTAACACACTGTCCCGTAAGTCGGCCCACGTACCTCTGAGATCCCTTCCAGATCTACTACCCCACTCCAAAATGCACGCCGTGAGATACTTCTGGTATCAACAAGTGCTCCTGCTGATTGCTTTAGAAACGCGACGCTCGCTAGGCTTACCCACACTGCTGCTCAGACACTGCGTTTAACGGTAGTGAAAGACAGCCGTCTGAAACTACAGCCGTATGCACGCTCCATATACACAAAACCTCCTCACGTACACGAGCTGTACACAGACGACTTCGTGTTTTCAATACTGAGCTTTACAGAAGTCTCTGAAGCAACCACGATAGTTGCTCCCGTTTCACGAGACCAGCACTCCGAGACAACCAGAACCACAACACCGAACTTCTCAGCAAGACTGAAAGAGCCCGCTGCAAAATGGGAATCTAAAATACAGGCGAAAAAAAAAACAAAAAAGGGCAGGAGGTGGGGAGAAGTGAGCACAAAACCAAATTCAGCTCCTCAGGCAGCCCCGGCCAGGAGCCCCACAGAACACGCAGCGCCCCTCGGCCGCCCAAGCCACGGCAGCGAGGGGGAGCGGCGAGGACTTCGGGGTGCTCGTAGACGTCGAGACAACAACGACCGCGTTCTCCGCCAGTCCTTAGGCCGGACGACACGGGCGAACCTCAGCGCCGGCCGAGCCCCCGGGAAGGCGGGGCAGGGCCCCGAGAGACGAGACGCCCCTCGCCACGGCCCTGCAAGGGCAGCGCGAAGGCTCCGCCACGAGCGCCAACCCCGGCCCGAGCCCTCCGGCCCTACGCGCAACCCCGGCCACGCGGCGGCAGGTGCCGGGCGGGGCAGCCCTCACCTCGGGGAGGCGGCCCCGCGCGACGGCCGCCAGCGGAGGACGGGGACGCTCCGCAGCGGAGCGAACGCCGCGGGTCTCACCCCCACGGCTCAGCAGCAGCTCCCAGCGCCGCCGCTCGTCCCTCCGCCTTCCTTCTCTCCTCCGGCTCGGTAACCCCGCCCCGCTCCGCCCGCCTCCTGCCGCCGCCGCCGGTTTGAAGGCAAATCCGCTGCGTCACTTCCAGGCGGTGCTACTCATCGGTATCGCGTTAGCGCCTAAAGAACATCTCTGTTTCAGCGTTTCTGCTAGCTGAGAGGAGCTTGCGGGGTTTTAAAAGGAAAAAAAAAAATAAATAAAAGAATTGAAAACACAGAAAACTTTAAAAGCTTGTTTGCATTGGCCGGGAATCGAACCCGGGCCTCCCGCGTGGCAGGCGAGAATTCTACCACTGAACCACCAATGCTCACCGGCTATGAGCTGCCGCGCTACCTCAGTTGAACACCGCGAGAGCGGGCCGGCCCTGAGTGCACCAACTTTACAATGGCGCCGCCCCGCCGCAGCCGTTTGAAAACTCGCGCCGGCCGTTGGGGAAATTAAATCATTCTTCATCGTAGTCCGCCACCATCCCCCCCCACATACAATTTACAACCTAGGACCCAGCTGCCCCTTTATGAGTCGTTTGTTTCGGCTTCAGTCCCAATTTCTTACTTGACTGTGCTGATTTATAAACTGACTGTTTATGTGAGTATAGAGCATATCTATTTATTGCTTTGTGACAACCTACAGCTCTTCTGATTGTCTTTAATGTGAAAGAAACAAAACATAAGAGCTGAAGTAGTCACTTCAGAGAAGGAATATCTATGCGTAACAACATTGTAAGTGATCTTGATTTAAGTGGCAGCAGAATGCAGGGAAAGCACCAGTGAATTCAGCTCTTGAACAGCAAATTGCATGCTTTCGTGAACAGGTTACAAACATTTATTTTGTTAACCAGCAAATCTGTTGTAGTAGGGGGGATTCTGGGGAGAGAAAATGGAAAGAAAGCAACAAAACAAACAGCTGCATTTGGATGACTGCTGTATACATTTCACATCTGATTAATCAAAACGGAAAGCTGGTTTTCAGTTACTGTATTCTTGTACTTTTCACTACCCCAGCAGGTGTCACGCTACAAAAACTGCTTCTGAGAACAGAACCAGTTTCTAAACTCTGAACGAGTGTAACTGATTCCTATAAGCTGGCAGTTTTACTGCCCACACGTTCTGAAATTCTCTTGCTCTGCTGTAACTTTGCATGAAGTGTAGTGTTGTGTCAATGCAAGCCCCTGCTCACAGCGCCCAGACTGGGGCAAGCAAGGTTCACTCAGTTCTTCATCTATCTGGTACGGCCAGAGAAACAGGAAACCTGTCATCCTGCACACAGGAGGACGGTCCAGGATTCCAACTGTAAAAGATCGTGTAGAAGATGCATATTCTTTCCATGAAAACATCAAAGGACTCGGTGTTTATAGTTCAAGCCAACATCACGTACTATTACAAAGCCCAAACATACTGGTAGGCGTTTGGATATCACACACCAGAGGACTACAAGTATGCAGAAACCTGTCAAAAGTGAGCATCCAGGCTGTGACGGAGACAAGCACAGAACACTCAAAGAGTGGTAAGTAACTTAGGATGGTCATGAGATAATGCAAGACTTAAGTTTACTAACAAAACACGTAATAAATAATTTGCTCGAGCAGAATTGTGCAGTGGTCTATGTATTTAATTGAAGATCCGAAGGAACTGTGACAATCAGAAGAATGTTTATAATACAAAAAAGACATTATATATACACATATACACACAATATATCTATATATGTGCCTATATAGATATATATAAATCAGTAAACTTGAATAGTGCCTTTATCAAGAGCATCTTAAGGCATTCAAATGTTTTACTATCACATTGACCCAATTTAACATCTTTTTGCTTTGGCTGAACTAAAGCAAACATTAAAAGGTCTGATCTGAAATGCCAGAGACATCTGAAACCAATGCCTAACGGTATCTTCAGTGACAGCAGCAACATCTAAGAACCCACCCACTGCACCGCCTATTAGCTAAACAATATTAAATGAGACTAAATCATTCCCACTCACAGCTTAGAGCTTTGCAACAGCAGAAGGCAAGTCAGCCTCAATGATGTCCTAGCCATATATTCTATAGAGTCTATTACAAACTGAGGATAGAAAAGATACAGCAAGAGGGCCTGCCCTAGGATAGAATGCCACTGAATATCAAATAGTATTTACAATACAGTATACGATTATAGAATATCTTATAAATACAATTTATATGTATACAAGGACACACACGAGAAATTTATTTTCATGCTTTACAGAGAGAAAAGTAATCTGAACTAAAACTCACTGCATAATCCCACAGCTGCTGGTTTCTCTACTGCCAGTATAAACCAATCCCCATGATGAGTAGCCAGTGAAATACCCATGTTTTAAGCAGCAGCTAGAAGAATCTCAATAGACTCAAAGTGTGTGAAACGTGACGTTTCAAACATGGGTAAGGCATAGTATGTTGGAGTTGAACCATCATTACATAAGCAACTTTTCCTTCTCAGAGAAGAACGTGGACTGAAACACACTGCATTTTTGCAAAGAAACGTTTAGCATACAGATGGCAAAATTCACACAAGGAACATCACAACTTCTAACACAAGGGAACAGAAAATGCTAGAAGCATCTACCGAAGTCTAAAAGCGTGAGCTCTATGTTTGTTTTGAAATGGTAAAGCAATATTCAGTATTTCAGTATTTGCATGTCCTTGAAACACTCAGTTTCTTTTAATAAAAGCCATCGTTTTTGCTCATACAGAATCGCGGTGCCTTGCAGGACCCTTTTGGGTTTTTGTAATTGGTGGCTTTGTTTTTGTATTTTAAACTCACTAGCTAGAGACCAGTTACAACATTAAATAGGAATACAATAACATAATATAAAGCAAGCAAAAGAGAAGTATACTCAAATAATAAAAAAAAAAACAAAAACAAACAATTCTAACAGTCAATTTAATAATGAAGAACTGACATTATTTTCTCTGCAAACTTCACAAATGGTAAGGTGGGTTTCATTAAGTTACCTTTAACTAGTAATATATTATACTTTACTCCAAGCAAAGTAGGCCAGTTTTACTGGGATACTTACTATGAAAGAGGATAACCTTTAAAAGTTTATTTACACTGAAAACCATCCTTTTTACATAAAATGGAGTAGCTATACGCTGCAGCCATCTTGTAATATTCAAACTAAAAGAAATTAATCTTAAAAGCTGTTCCGTTTCCAACAGTTGTAGAACAGCTGGACAAAATGTGATTTGTTTTATTAAGCTACAGCCCATTTTCACTGTAGAAAATAACTACTTGGTTATGAAAAGCATTGTTTTTTCTGTTTGTTTTTTTTTTAAAGCATGTTCTAATTCCAGGCACTTCTAAGGACAAGGGTGAATTTAAAAGAACGTCTTCTCACGTGACAAAGCCTGTTTATGAAGTTTCCATGCTGCCATCCCTGCATTCAATGCAATTCACTCCTCCCTCAGTTATGCCAACATTAGCCATTTTTTGGACCACACTGGTTCACTTCAATGAACACACACTACAACAAACCTCCAGATGCTAAAAACCGTTTTTTACGCCAAGCAAACAATCAGCATTGTAAATAGTTGCACTGGCACAAAAACAGGTACTGAATTGGAGCACAGAAAGGCAACAAATGGCTGAAAGTGCACGAGAATTTCTTAGACCAAATTACTGAGAAAACTGAACTAGTAACTGAAGTTTGCTGCAAGAATAGTCACAAGGACAATGCAGTGGCACAAAATAATAACTTAAGAGAGCACCGATACTATACAGGTACACTTTAACAAGTTATTGGAATTCAATTCCAAGAAGGATGGATTTAAAAAGGAATGAAGTTTACTAAAAATAGTGCATTTTCTTTACTGCTGTGTTAAACCCATAGAACAGAGCAAGATGGAGAGAAATAAAAGCGTAATTCTTTCTGCCTCTCACCTGAAACTCCAGGTGTTGTCTCAGGGAATTTTTTGTCACAGGGTTACCTCGCTTCCTGCTCCTGGCAACCTCAGCAGGTTCACTGCCCTCCCACCATGAGGCCAAAGGGACACCTGCTCACCCGCTGTGGGAAGTTGTGAAACAGGAATGCAGAATACACAGCAGACAGACACAGGTTACTAGTTCTCATCTGAACTGGGCTGTGAAAGATGAAAACGTACCAAGGAAAACTAACAGCTCAGATAGATGGGTGCATGACGTTTCTCACTGCCAGTGTCACTAGGAGGAAACTCGTTAAAAGCAAATGAAACTAGCCTCTACGAGAAGTCTCAAAAAAATATACTTTCTGCTCTTCTCTCATTACTACTTCAATCCTATAATAAAGAAACTATTCTAAAATGTAGTTTTCAAACTAGAAATTCCAACTAAGGCCATATTTTTTAAATGCACTTTACAGTTCTGTTGTAGTTGGAATTTACAGTTTGTTGGAAAATTTAAAACTAGATTTCAAAAAGTATTTTTCCTAAAGCTTGCTTCCTCTCGAAACCTTAAGAGAACTGATGACACGAGACAAGTTGTTTCTGAGTGAGGACCTCTGCCCTGAGTGCACTCACATACTAAAAGCATTACTAGTGTCAAATTCAATTAAGTATTTAATAAAAGACCAGTTCTAATGCTTTATCACTTCACAATGATAGTACAGCCAAGACTCTTTCCTGTTTGAAAGCTGAGAACTATGCCACGGTCACAGCAGCTGGAAATGTTTCACTAGATAAGATGGCTCAGTTTTCCCCAACACTGAATAAATACACTAAATACAGAGAGCAGTGAGGGTTATCGGGAAGGGGAGGAAGAGGCTGCCAAACTCATCAGATAAGATTTATTAGTGTGAAGTTAGTTTTATATTTGGTCAATGCGAAGGAAGAGCTGTCATTAAAAAAAAAATCTGAAACAAAGACTTGTTTTTTTAAAAATTATTTAGTATATGTACAAATAGATATCAGGCATCATTTCAGGGTGGAAAAAAATAAACCACTATTTCCTATTTGAAGTACTTAGAGTACAGAGATCAATGATAAAATTCAAGTGATAATTTTTCACCTAACATCAAATCTCTTCTAAATTAAACAATTAACAATGTTGGAATAAATTAAGTTTTGAAAAGGAATTTCCTGGATTTTGGGGGAAGCAAAATGTACAGAGATGGAAAACTGAAGACAGCTTAGTGTTTAAAATAACGTGCATATATCCACCCTAGCAATCTTCTCTCAATTCTGTTCAGAGAAAACACTTCTCAGAAATGTCAGCTGCAAAATAAACCGTTTATTTAGTGTTCGCTCCTCTACTAAACATAAACTAGGTCACGATTTTGAACCCCTCTACCTGCTTGTTCTTCATCATCAGACTGCTGTTCTGAGTTCTGCGAACTACTATACTCGTACTCAATGGGCTTTGGATTGTTGTATGGGTAGCCATTGTCATCAAAAAACCTTCGGAATGTGAACTCATAAAAGGCATGTTCAGGATGTTTTCCGTTTTTGTACCATCCGTTAAGTGTATCGTTTACGTTTCCTTCCTTATCATCATCACTCCACAATTTATCTGGATCGACTGGATCAAAGTTTGATGTGTCCGTAGGATGAGCGATTTTGGGAATGTAGAAAGCTGACTGCCGCCGCAGGTCGCTTGAAAAATCAATAGTTTTAAAAAATGGATGAGCTTTTATTTCATCTGCACCATTTTTGCCCAAACGATCTTCTGGCCCTCGGCATAGCTTAATAATAAGGTCAGAGGCCTCCGGAGTCAGCTTAGCTTGAGGTGGAATATGAAGGGAAGTTTGCCAGTTGATAACCTTTAAAGTAAGAAGATGCGTTATTTTATTTATGACTTCATAAAAAAGAAAATCCCCTGTGAAAATTAACAAAGTCACTCAACAGAAGTAATGTTTTCAGACTAATGGGGGAAAACGTGAAGCTGTTTTTTCAGAAACAGAAAGAACATTTTGTGTGAAAGTTTGGCAAAATGTTAAAGTTTGTTCACAGTCCAGATCTAAACTAGAGTCTGGCATGGAATATGCCTGCCATAAACACACAAGATATCATAAAATAAACCAACAACCGGTGCCTAACAGGGCTTACAATCTTAAAAGAAGGTGAGATGAATGAATGTTTAATTATTTCACCTATTGTAAAGATGAACAAATTTGAAGTTACACATCAATACAGAAGTACATTTGGGCCAACTATGGGAGTTGAATGCTGTTACGTAAAAATGGCACTGCAGAATAATGCATTAGCCTCATAGTCCCTCAACCAGGTGAGGTCAGGGAAGGGAGAGACCAACAGCTCTGAGCTGCCAGCAACCCTAAGCAGACACACTCCTCCACTCTCACATGCCGAGCACCTGCAGATATTGCAAAAAGAAATCTTCTGCATGTAAGTGAGCATGGAAGTCAAGTGGTAGCAGAACACCACTCAGATTGCTGGAAAATGATAAAAAAAGTGGAATTAATAACTTCCTGCACACACTTCTAGTTATAGAGGATGGTTAAGAAATGAAACGTGATTTTACTTGGTACAACTGCAGCATAACTAGATAAAATACACAAATGTGATTCTTGAAGTCCCCTTACAAAATAAGCATACCACCACATTTAGAATCCTGCTAGCTCTTAACATCGTTAAAACGAGCAGCACTCTCAAAAAAAAAAAAAAATCTCCTTTGATTCCATTATAAATTAAAAGGATCGCATCCACTTCAACTCTGTTTTTTTTCAGTTTTTTCTACCTGCTGCCATGAGGTGTTTAAAATTACCTTCATTTGCGTTTCCAGAGGTGTTTGTGCTAGGAAAGGAGGCTGGCCCACTAACATTTCAAAGAGAATTACTCCAACACTCCACCAGTCACACAGCTGTGTGTAACCTGAAGGAAAAAAAAAGTACTCAAAGTCTCAGCATGCATTTAATCCTGCAAGTTCACCAGATAATTCTATTCAATACATTTCAGATTTCCATATTAATAGCTACTTTTTAATCAAGATACACACTTGGGAAAAGCACTTGTGTAAGAAAGGTGAGGCTGCTACTGGAACGCCAGTTATGTTGCAGAAAGATTGTGATAAAAAAATAAAAATAAACACATTACCTGTTCGTAGCAGTACTTCTGGTGCAATATAGTTAGGTGTGCCAACAAGGGAATGGGCCAGACAGCGCTGGTGCTGACGTGCAGCCCTACGTTCGAGTGGCTTCAGCCGATCTCCACATCTGCAGTTTGCTGGGTCACCCCATTCATTGCTGAAATCCATGCTGTCCTGACGTGCGTGATCACCTGCAAGTGAGGGAGAAAAACGCCAAAACTGAGAAAGGCTATTTCAGAGCTCAACTAGAATGAAAGTCTCTTCATTTATTATATTTTTATTAGAAAATAGAAACTATTTCACCACTCAAGAAAAATATCTGAAATGTCTTAAAACATCAGGATTTTGACTTTTTGCTTATGATACAAACCACATCTGAGAAGTTAATTTGCAGAATAATTATGAGAAAGTTTGATTCTTTTTTCTTAACATAACCATACTGACTATACAACGTGTATATTGTTTTTGTCATTACACAAAGAGAGAAAAACAACATTTAAAGCATCAATTGATGCTAATTACCAAAAATAAAAATCAATCAGGTTTTAAGCCTTCCAAGGCATCAGTTTCAATCTCTTATCTGGAATAACGCAAACACTTCTGCTTTCTCTTGAGGGACTCCAACATAGCCTGGTCTAACAGTAACTCAGAGATTCTTTTTCAAATAAAAAGAAGTCTCCAAGAATCAAAAAGTTAATTTTCAATTAATATATGATCTATATTTCATCACTCATAGAATTGTTTTTTTTTTCCTCTTAACTTTTTTAAAACCACTGTTTTAAGTCATCAAGTAGGGTTTCAAAAGAAATCAACAGTTACAAAGACACTCAGCAGATTTTCCAAGAATGATCAACCTAAAACATCAGCCCTACCTTCAAAATAGAGTTAGAGTTGTTATCTATGCAATGATGCTGCTACATCTTTCCTCTCCAAGTTTCAGGATGTAGTAATGGGAGAAACTTTCAGCACCACAGTTTATTGCTTCTCTCTTAAGGAATCAGTGCCTACCTACACTCAGAAAGGCTCCCTAAATGTCTGTAATTTGAATGGTGTGTAGAAACACTGTTAGATGCTTTAATGTTCATGTTTGTAATGTTGCAGCCATCTTTTAACTCATTATTTAATTTCTTCAAAAGAATAACATTGCAACAACAACAACAAGTTTTCTATTTCTCTTACCACTCTGGTAGTATTTTGAATCATGGGTCCATCGAAAACCTGTACAGAGTCCAAAGTCAGTCAATTTAATATGACCGTCACGGTCTATCAAAATATTGTCAGGTTTAATATCTCTGTGGATGAAGCCCATTTTATGAACGCTTTCAACTGCACAGGTCAGTTCTGCTGTGTAGAACCGTGCCAGATTTTCCGGAAAGACACCCATTCTAATTAGGAGACTCATCATATCACCTCCAGGAATGTAGTCCATTACAAAGTACAAATTGTCCTTATCTTGGAATGAATAGTACAGACGAACCACCCATTCATTATCAGCTTCTGCAAGGATATCCCGCTCAGCTTTAACATGGGCAACTTGATTTCTAAGCAACACATCTTTTTTTCTCAGAGTTTTTGTTGCATATAAAGCCTTAGTATCCACTTTTCTTGCTAGGCAAACTTCTCCAAATGCACCAACTCCCAGGGTTTTAATTTTTACAAACATGGACTTGTCCATTTTAGCTCTTCTTAGCCGAATGTAATTAGACTCCTTCTGGCACAACATTTTCCTCATTTGATCTCGGGCTTCTGGTGACAATCCAACCTGTGCAGCAAAACAGAATTACATTTGAAGAGTGAACAGTACTCTTAGTTCTAGGTGATCTTCATATCATTACAAGACTCAAGCAAAATAAACAAAATACTTATATATGTGAGACTAAGAAGATCCTTTTAATCTTACTTCATAACTTTGTTCCTCAGCTCCTCCTCCTAAAAAAATAGGATTATCTCCTTTGTGAAATGTTTTACAAAATTCTGTTAAGTATTACCTGCCCTGTTTTTTATTAATCGGAATAACGATGTGCATTAACTGTCTCCCTGATTCTTCATGCAGAGCAAAAGCCAGCCAAGACATGCAGATAAGCAGTAACCCACCGAGAACTAACTAAGGAGCCGCAGTGGGAAAGGCTTCTACACTCTAGCTGAAGCAGTGTTACTAATCATCCTGGCCACATCAGCATACTCTCAGTTACAGGAGGGGATACAACGCTCCCACGCTCATGTCTATCTACACCAGGTAGAACCTTAAACCTTGGCACTGTTTCCTATTGCCCGCCCAACCCCCAGGGCACACCTCCACCACAATCCCAGGCCCAGTCTTCCCTCCCTACCACAAGTTCCACCTGTCTCTAACAGGGCCTGGATCACATTCTCTCTGCTGCAAGCTGGACAGAGCAGTTTCTTGGAAGTGGCTCACTCCTCCACCCACTGTCATTTCCCAGCAAGTATTGCTATCTTGAATGAACATACCTGGCGTTCGGTCAATACCACTCACTCTGACAGCTGAAATACTAACATGCCACATGAAACTCACTGCCTAGAGCACAGAAACCCTTATCTACTATAACCACACTAAGCATTCTCATCGTATTCCAACCCAGGTTCCTCCTACTGGTGCTTTTCTGACTTCAATTCCTTTGAAGCGTTCCAATAGCACCTACTGAGGAGAATTTCAGGCCCTGGTATCAGGGTATCTCTTCGTTTTGGTTTAACATGAGAAAAATTTCTCTTCAAATTGCCATTTCCTTTGTGATGTTACTGCCACAGGGCTTTATGCTCATTCCCTCTTTTGTTTTCTGTAAACATTTTCAACATTTTTTATGTTCCTTTTTTTTTTTTTTTTTTAAATAGTATTTCAATAGTTTTTCTGCCCATCTGGCTTGAAACTGGCAGCCAACAGCACTGATTTGCCAGTGCAACCTACAGATTACTTTCTCCTTTTTTAGTTCCTGGACACTCCAATCATAAAACGGAAGATGGCATAAATTGAAACCCTGTAAACAGAACAACAGTAACTCAGCACAAGTTTTCAATTTCCTAGCGTCACAATATTTTACTGATGCTTGATACCAGATGTTGCAACTTCCATCCCCTAACGCTACAATGATTAAGTTACTATCTGCGCCATACTACTGCAAGACCATCACCAAGATTAGATAACCACTAGTCAAAGGTGTGTATAAACTGTCTGTTAACAGCTGACTCCTACGCTTTGCCCAACTGTAAATTCAACTTGTGACAAAACATTATATGTGATTGAGGAAAAAAAAGGAGTGATTAAAAGACCAATTAGGTATCACTCAGTATCTTATAAATGCCTTCGGTATACCACATATCAATCCAAACCAAAAATCCCACAGTGAGAATCACAGATGTTTTCTTACAAGCATCAAAAAACAAAAAAAAACAAAAAACAAAAAAAAACCACCAAAGTTTTATCAAGAATAGCAATAAGACGTAAATAGGGAAGGTTGTCTCAAATCTGAGACAAATTTTTTCATCAAAATCAGAAAAGCGGTAGCTAGAGCTACACAGAGCTAGCCTTCAGATTAGATATGGGAAATACGTCCAACTCCCTACCCCAAGCACAGCCAAAGCACACAACTGACCTCTGTGTTACCGTAGGAATACCAAGGCAGTGGCCTTGAAAAGAGAGACAGAGTGGAAAGTATCTCAAGTTTTCTGTGAATGAATGTGCTTCAGGTACAGTTCAGTGCAGAAGGCGGCATCTCTGAGGAACTCAAAACGTCAAGAAGACATTTTTTAAAGCTCAGACAACACAGTGTCAGCTGCTCAAGTGCCCCTGCACCATTAAGTCTGCTTCAGGGCAGCTCCACTTGTACACAAACAGAATGCCACTGGTCAGTTAGAAAACTAGCAAAGAAAATGGTCCAGAAGGGAACAAAACACTAGGAGGGAGTTAATCACAGTGAGACATACAAAATACAGTCTCCAAAATCCCTGTTGCTTTCTCATTGTTGCATTCTAACAACTTTGTTGTAAAATCCAAATTACATAGCCTAATTTAACATCTATTCACCCAAATGCAGTCTTCACTTTTTCCTATGCCATTCGTTAAAGTAAACGTTCATCACAAACTGACCTCCCTCCCCCTGCACTGCAGTAATCTCCTAAAAGTTTTCTCAGCTATGGCATTTACCAAAAATTAACTACTTTTGTCATGTGCACAAACACGGACGCACTCATACCTCCTGGAACTCCTATTCAGCATCAGGCACAAGTTTGAACTGCTATACAATATCACACCACTTACTCTCATTTTACTTCCTTCTTATCTGTGCCTTAGATCACAACTACTGAAGTTTCTCTCTGCGGCAGAGGTATCCAGCATAATACTTGAGCACAAGTGGAAGGGAAGTAAATTCACCCATTTAAATTAAATATTTCTGACAGACCTCCATTCAGTTCCCCAAAAGGGCCAAGAGAATACGAACGCATCACCTATCCTAGAAATACAGCATCTCCTGAAGGCAGATACTTCTGCTGAGATACTTTCTGTCCTCTTTTTTGATTTTCAAAATTCCTACCAAGGAGAAGAAAATAGGGGGATCGATACCTGTTTAATCCTCTTAAACTTCCTAACAATATGCAGTGAACTAACTACCCTTTCTCCTTCTCACAAAGACCTCAAATATACTTCACTGTTGTGGAAATTCTGTCCTTTAACCTGATGAAAGAGGAGAGGCTTGCTGCAGTGTAATACTGCGTTTCCCCTGCTTCAGTCTGCAATCAAACATCCCAACTTTTAATCTAGCACAAATATTATAAAATGTCACATAAAAAAAAAAAAGACATTCACTTATGTGCTTTAAATGTACAAAGAAAACATTCAAGAAAACTTACAATCAATGTCTTTGCTTAAGTAAGACATGATTCTGATACTACGAAACAACACAGGAAGAAGGGAAAGTGAAGTTTGCAAATCAACATGAGTTATAATCTTACTTTTCAGTACTCAAAAATAGTCAAAATAAAATTCATGCTTAATTTTGATGCAGGATTGCATGCAAAGACCTCTAAAAAGGGATCATGCTACTCTTTAATAAAAAATACTGTTGCTCCAAAAATCTTACTTGCCTACACAGGGATGGAGGCTACAGAGTTCAGGAAAGCTTCCCACACCTTAACAGTTTAAATCAGCTGTTAGTGGAAGTGAAAAGGAAAGAGAGAAAACTAAGAATAAAGGTCTAGAAAGAACTTCAGGAAATCTTGCTAACATTCACATATCTTATGATTAACCAAACATGAAACACTGTAACTTACAGAAGGAATTTTCAAAGAGTAAACACTTCAATAAAATAAAGCAGCATTTCAAGAAAGCATTAGCCAAGTACGTTTTTAAAAGGCACGTCCCAATTATGTCCAATTTTCAACTACAGCTGCTAAGAATATATAAAATGCATCTCAAATCTTCATTTCCGCAGGTCTCAATAATCTACTTCTCATGATGTTCACTTTTGAAGTTACACATACATACATCACCTGCTTCTTTCACATTTTAGACATAGTTTCACAGAACACGAAATCTCAGGAACAGACCACTGACTTCAGGTAAGCGCAAAGAAATTGCTTCTATATACTCTTGCAGGTGTGTGTTTGTTATCACCCCATTCAGTTACACTTTGTTAAAACAGACACACTTAGAGTCTGAGTTATAAAAGATATTTTAGAAATATACACTTTTTTGTGTTTGTTTTTTAAGGTAGGAATGTCAAAAACCATCTTAGTGGGAACAAGCTGCAAAAGATATCGCTGTTCAAGTGACTATATAAAAGGCGAACCAACTCGGCCCTGCAATGTTTGCTTACACATATATACATACCATTAAAACATTGCACAGAGCTCATGCAAAATAAAATCAGGATTAAACAGAATCCATAAAATAAGCTATAAGCCAAGTAGTTAAATCTCAGTTCATACAGAAATTCTGCTGCTTCTGCCTTACCAATTATGAGCCGTGTTTAGACATACAGAAACCACATATCACTAAACTAATTTCTAAGAAGACAATGAAGTATGTAAGCAAATAAAGAAACTGTCACATCTGAAATACAGTAAACTAAGAACAGCCCTCAGCACCATGCTGTACCACAATGTTCTGTGTACCTGTGCTATTTGTCCTACCATGAAGACAATTCTAGTCAAAAACTTAGGAGAAAGGGTTTACCCGCATCATTTCATTCTCCAGTTGTTTCTTCCGATGTAAACGCTGCTGATGTGACTTGAGTATATTCTCCACATGCTGCTCCATGAAGAACTTAAAAGCCTGAGGGGAGTAGCTTTGAATACGAGACTCTCGCCGTTCTTCATCTTTCTTGTTTTTTCTAACAGGAACGGGCGATGTTGTAATTTGTTTCTTTTCTTTGTCTGCTGAATCAACACATTCATAATTCTTTTCGTTCTCTTCCTCCTTAGATGAAATGGGTGGTTCCTCTTTGTTAAGCTTGGGTCCAGTCTCATAAGGATGGACAGACGGACTCTGGTGTAATAAGTGTTTGGGGTAAGGTGGGGGTGGACCTTGGTAATTTGGAGCCTCTGCCACAGGTGGCATAACAGCCATGTTTGAAGATGGACCCTCGGGGAAGGGAATGGGCTGAATGGTTTGTACTGGTTGTGGCATCCAGGAAGGGTGAGTTGGTGCTAAGGCAGTCTGCAGCTCTGGCTTTAACACACGCATGCTTTTCACTGGCTGCTGAATAGGAGCTGGTGTGATAGCTGTTACTGTAGTGGCTGAAGGCTGAGAGCTGCTAGCGTGACCCTGCCTATTTCCATGATGGTTGTTGAAAGAATTTGACCGTGCTGGAAGGTTGGGTTGCCATGCAGGGATTTCATGCCCATTGCCAGGTGATGACTGTGGCTGCACAGGTGGAGGCTGTGACCAGGATGCAGGTATTCCAGCTACATTCGTATTGTAAAGTTCCATGTTGTGACTATTTCTATTCGGCACCAACATTGTTGGAGGAAGATTCCCATTGGTGTATGCTGAAGGGGGAGCAGATCCCCCTGCCTGCATCTGTAGTGCTGTTGGACTCTGCCTATTAGTTGAGTTCATGGGGTATGGAGGTGGCTGGCGACTCACCGAGTTCCCAGACACAACATTCTGGTGAACTATGAACTCTGCTGCACAATTACCATTTTGCATTCCAGCCCTTCCTGAGGGAAAACTAAACTTGCTGTTGGCAGAACTCTGCATGATTATTGGTTGCCTTCCAATGGGGACAGCACTCATGGCTCTCTGACCCTGAGTGGAAGAATTCATGGGTGGCGGATTCATCGGCGGAGGTGGATAACCATCCTGCCATGCACCTGGTGGCACTGGAGAAATACGGCTGATGACATACTCCATGTTCCCAGAGTAACGCTTTGTCTGAGCGTTCGGTTCCCAGGAAGGTGGCGGTGGCGTGGTTCCTCTGGGAGGGGGTGTCTGCCCTCGAGGTGGTGGAGGAGGTGGCGTGACACTCCTGATCTGGGGGAGTGGCGGGGGGTTCACTCTTTGTCCATTGCCTGGGTGAGCCTGAGCAAATGCTGCAATGCCAGATCCAGATAGCGGCCTTCCTACATCAGGCTGAGAGCTGGGACTTTCTGAGCGATAAACTACTCCATCCGCCAGGGAAGGGCCGTGTCTCTGAGGAACTAAGGATTCCTTAGAACCCTTCCAGCTCTGCTTGCGGTTAACCGACTGCTGCACAGTCCCTGCTTTTACAAAAGACAAAAGAGCATTTCTATCAGTTCAGGAAAAGAACATGCTAACTATGATAACTTTGCGAGTAATAGTGAAAATTATAACTCAATGGTAGCATTTAGCTAGCTGCTTCATACAAGCACCAACTAGTTTTGCTTCATAGACTAAGAATAAATGCTGTATGTTGCTACACTTGACTTATCATTTTTTCCCCTCACACCTATACTGTGGATTTAAAACAACTTCAAAGAGATGACTTGAGTAAAGTTCAGCATTCAACTTTAAATCAAAAGTTCGCTGATTTCTAAATGGTACATGACCGAGAAAAAATACAAGTATCACAACAACTAGGGGCAAAAATGACTGAGATCTGAGTATCATTCCTTGGATATAATACAAGGATATTGTTTAGGTGTTGCACTGAGGGACACAGGTTAGCAGGAAATATTGGTGACAGGTGGACTGGATAATCTTGGAGATTATCTTTTCCAACCTTGGTGATTCCATGATTCTGTGATTCAAATACTTAAGACAAAATGCTAAAAACAATCAGATAGTTAAAAAAACCAAGTCATAAATTCACACCAAAGACACTCATGTTTCAGAAGAATTCTATTATACACAAATAATCTTCAAAGCAAAATACTGTATCTCAGCACCTCCTCTCTTCTACTCTAAGCACATGCAAGAGCGTGCTAGGTTATAATTTGCTATTCTGTATTTTTCACCAGTAAGAACACAGTTAATGAGCTGAAGTGCCATGGATGCACCTACCTGGTGGTTTCATACCTGCATTTACAGGCCTTGCTGCAGCTGCAACCATCTGCTCCCGACGAGGATCCTGGTAGCTCATTTTACTAATAAATTCAATGGCTGCTTCTATACTACGGTTGTTAGTTTGCCTAAGGGCTTGTATAACCATATCCTACAGGGAAAATTAAATACAAAAAGTTACTAAAAATGGCAAGAATAATAAAAATCACAAGAATTTAGTCAAATATCCTCCAGAAATTTTCTCAAAGTACATGACTTCTCTCAATCATCTTAAAACTACGATGACAATGTTTCCTCCAGAACAGATCCTCCAAAAAAAATTAATAGCCTGCATCTTCCAAAAAAACCAACTATATTTTGATATTAACTGCGTCACCATGCTATTCTTATAGTTTGTCTATCTAGGTATTTATAAGCTATATGCATTACTCAGATAACAGTTAGAGGTCCCATCTAACTTAATTTATTCTATAAAAGATATACAAATGTGATTCAGTACTTAGGCATTTGCTCATTTTTCTTCAAACTTGGAATATCAACAAATATCCTTTAGCTTCTCCTCCAGTATTTTTTACTAGTAAATATCACAGTATTGTCAGAAATTCTGTTACTTTTGTGGTGGGGATTTGCTGCATCCTTAAGAGATCCAAAGAGAAGCTTTGATCAGATGAGCAATCCCAGGTTTGTCAATGGAAAATGCGTTATGGGTCCGTGGCGTTTCTCTGGACTTGATGAGATGAGGTCAAGAAATGGGCAATCAAAACAGTCAGGCACTCCTCTCCCATTTTTATTGAATCGTACTTTGCAGTTGACTTAGAATGTGAAAAAAATATACACAGAGTGACTCCCTTTAATTAACTACTCTGCCTTCCAGTGATCTGTTATGGCCATACTTTGTCATACCAAAGCCATCATTTCAGTTCACATTATTTTCGAACAAGTCACCAAATTACAGCAGTATATGGCAGGAGGGCTGGAACTGGATGATCTTTATGGTCCCCTCCCAACCCAAGCCATTCTATGATTCATCCGCCAGTGAAATCAATGGGAAATCCAAAAGGGCTCGGAAGGGAGGAGGGCTCACAAGGGAGGAGGTCAGTATCAATTTCAAATTCAAACCCACATTTATACTTCCACTACATCTGAATGTTTTTGGCACTGCAAATGTACAAAATATGCAGTCTTCAGAAACAATAACAAAATGAACAAAACAGGAAAGTACATATATATATATATACATACATATATATAAAACAAGATAGTCTTGATGCTCACAGATTAGGTGACGTTGCTAGATCAAGAAGTTACAGCATTTGATCTCATAACTTCTTCATGAGACACACCTGCAACATCTCGGCTACAACATCTCAACTATTACAGGCAAGACTGACTTGTTGCAAAGAAGGCACAAGCATACCTAATGTAAGTGAGAAACAGCCCAATCTGGCCAAACCATAGGCAGCTAAAGCACCCAACTGCAATCCCATCCAGAATACCCAGTTCAAAATACCCCCTGTTTTCCTTCCTACTTCTTGTCTCAACCCCCTCACTCTGAAAAATGCTATCAGCTGTATCCATTCCCTGGTGCTGTCCACAGGCCACTCCTATATGGACTATTGTGGGAACACAGCTGTGGGTTAACACATGGCACAAACTGCTTATGCTGTCTCTGCATCTGATGAAGGGGTCCATGTAAACGCAAGTGCCCTGTAAATTCTTGGTTGCATCTAAGAACAAAGGGTTGGAGAGCAAAAGGCTTCAAGACACAAAGGCTCCAACAGAAATACCAACTTGAGATGGTTTCCTAGTTTACTATCCAGCCACAAACCATCTCACAGCTTGTGAAACTGACTGGAGACCCGTTCTGCAAAAATGGATGAGAGCGAATCTATTTTAAAAACCAAAACCACTCCAGCAGCAAACCACAGATAAGGAACAAATCATTATCAAATCATTTCTCATTAAGAAATCCTTCTGTTCTTACTGAAAATCCAACTTAATCTTTGCATTTGGGCAAGCCAGAGGAAAGTGCATTTTTTTCCACAAGCAGCACCCGATTCTGGTACATTACTGAGTAAATGCCAATTGATAGCTCTGGAGAAATTCACTCCCCTTAACCTCCCTGTGAATACCAAAGCATCACAGAACTTGTGAGCTGGTTGTTAGGGCAAGTCAGCAGACTCCTGAGAAGGGCAGCACCCCAGGGTGGCAGAGTGGTTTGCTAGCTCGTGTTTTGTTTTCATCTGCTTTTCTACCCGGGTTTACAGAGAAGGAATAAGTATAACTTATGTAGATGTGCAATCTGCAATAAAAACACAGGAGTTCTAAATATACTTATTTTATACTCCTAGAAACCACATCTCTAACTCCTTTCATATACTGAATGAATGGAAGTAAGTGCACGATTATCTAATTTTTGTGTGGTATTTTTTTTATGATGATGACAGCAGAATAGTGACTTGTACCCATGATTTTCAGGTGCTGTGATCTCAATATTTTTGTCCTAAGAGCATACTGCAGAGAAGATAACCTGCAATTGCTTTTATGGTATACCCTGTTAAATATTTTTGGCAGGCAAAAAAAGAGAAAAAAAAGCTCTAACATTTTTTCCTCACTCACTTCCTACTAACAGATGTGAGAAGGTCATTAGAATTTGTTCCTGAAATACATGGTATTGCCTTTCACTTTAGAATAGCCATACTTTATCAGTGTATTTTAGTTGGGCACAATTTAAAATCCTGTTGAGCATCAAAGGCAAAATCCATGTTCTAAAGTATCCGGCTCTCTCTGTCTAAAACGATTTACAGAATTAAAACAACCCTCACCATGTAAGAACACAGTGAAAATGGTGCAAAAAATGAACAATGCCTCTCTAAATCTGTTCCCTTCTTCATCCCAGCTTCATTAAGTTCTAATTAGAACTCTGCCAGATTTCAAAGCTATTTTGCCCATCATACACTGTTTAAACATTCCATGACCAACACCTCATTCAACACACTGACAGTTTTTAAAACACTAAAACTCGAATAAGAAATACTTCACCTCATCAAAGCCAGCAGCTTGTAGGTCTTGCAGCATTTGTCGATTAACTTCTGATGTTCCTTTGACAGCTGAAGTAGTTTCGTTTGCAAAGGGCAGCAGCGAGTTTCTTATCTCCTGCAAAACTTTATGATATGTTACAAATTTGGGGGGATTTCGACCTTGTCGGGGATCTTCAGATGACATCTTCCCCATGCTGAGATCAGCCTTAGCAGCATCTGAGGGTTTTGGTAAATTCCTGAGGCTCTCTCGTATTTCCTGTAGCATCTGCTGGCTGCTGCCAGTATAGTTACTGGCAGGAAAAGTCTTAGGCCTCATTTGTCTATAACCTTCTGGCTTCTCACTTCTCTTCATGAAAACATGTATATATGCAACCTTCACCAAGGATTCGTGCTAACGCAAAACTCCAGGAAGGCTGGTTGGTAGTCTCAGAACACGTGAAGGCAGCGACTGTTCACTGCTGAACCATGATTCTCGTAGTGCTGACGTGTGCCACAATCCAAAGCAGATACCCTGTTAAGAAAACAAAACAAAAATCCCATTACACATCCATTGGCAAAAAAGCTAACAGAGCAGCACTAGTGGCAATAAAACATTGACATGCAGCGCTGCAATCGCAGTTAGTAAAGATATGTTACCCAAAATCTTCAGGGAGTCTTTATATAACCCAAACTAGAAGCTTTGCTGGGTTCCTAACAGTCCTTTGAGGAATGTCATAAATGCCTCAAGTCTGAACAGACAGGAACTTAGAATGAGGTTCAAAGCCTAAGGAGTAGACATGGCTGCTAAGCGTGCTTCCCCTGCACTGCCCCATCACTGCCTCTCTGCCCCTCCGTCTGCTGTTCCCAGTATGTCACCCACATTCTCTCCATTAGCACTCAGGACAGCTGGAAGGTGCCTGCTCCACTTGCCAAGCAGTCAGCTACAGCATGGACCAACAAGCTGGCTGTTCAACAGCCCTAACACCAAGCTCCACGAGCAGGTGGAAGCACAAAGTATGCATATAACTACCGTGATTTTATCACTTCTCCACCAGCCACGTATGTAAAAAATGGCCAGTCTCTTCACATGCAACTTTATGATTTCTTCCACCATCTTCCACCTAATCTCGTTTATGGTATCAGTTTTCTAAGGCTGCTGCAGTCTCTCAGCTTGAGCCTTCTGGATCCAGTTGTATTTTGTTAGTAGTCTGATATATATATATATATATATATGTATATCAGATCTAATATAGAGATGAGTGCAAGAGGATAAAAGAACACCAAAACTTTCTTACTGCAATATCGTTTAACAACTCAAGCATTAAATTCACTGAGAACATAACTGTGACATTTGGTAAGGAAAAGACAAAATCCTGCCAAAAACAAATAACTTCTGCATTTTGAAGGCCCTGACTCATCAGGGAAAGCACTCTGTGCTCTGAGAGGGACTAAAACTTCTGCCTTTGTGCTGTTCATCAGCATGTACTGTAACCACTATGGTAAAGCTACAGAAACTAAGGTGATACACTGTGAGGTTACACAGCCTCTGCCTCTTCAGAGTATCCTAGAATAAACCTTCCGCAGTCTGTACGGCTCCACAGAGGCAGATCACATACTAAAGACAGTGGAAGACACAAAAAATACATGTTTTAACACTGTCTTTGCAGGCAACTGTAAGAATGATAAAGCTTAACTCATACTGCTCTTATACCACAGTGCAACACCCAACAGTTGCCTTCCCAGTTTTCTGACGGATTCTTTTTGAGGTTCCAGATGCTCGCGAGTGTCACTTTTCTCTTGAGGTAGGGTGTAGGTGTTTCTCATGACAGACATCCGAATTAAACACGTCTAAGGAGTTAAACACGGCCCACATAAAAGCCACTCTTTCTTTACCCTGGTTTCACTGCTGTGATATTTGCACTGCCATAAACCAATTAGTGTTTAACAACTGAGGAAGATATACGACAAGTCGCTAATAGGAAAAAAGAGCCTTCTGATACCCATCCAAATTATACGGGTGGCATACGCATGCTACCCATACATGAATGAAACCTGAAAGCTTATAGAAAGATGCAAGCCAGGCTTGCAAGAAGAAACAAAAAGTGCCACCACCCAATGCCATTTGCCTTGACAAATCACTTTATACTGTAATTTCTTGAAGGAAACTGCTTAAACCTTTGGCGCTACAACTGCATCCAAACTTTCCTTGCTCTGTAGTAGGTGCAGAACTTTGAATGAAGACAGTTAGGAATTGATATTGAAGTTTTCTCCTGCTGTCAGGTAGTATACAGCTCCTCAATGCTCACTGAATAAGGGAAAGATTATCAAGCATCTAAGTGAGTTTCAATAATAAACAGCAAGGTTTTGCTCAAGGTATTAAGAAATCTTGATTCAACAGAAAGCATGTCATGAGAGCAATTATTGTGCCCGCTTTCAAGATCACTTTCAAAACACGCAATGTTTAAGCGGCATTGAAAAACACCTGGCTAAATTCACAAGCGCAGGGATGCATGCTCATAGCATCCGAAGGAATCCTCACCTCCAGAAAAGCAAAATCTCCGTGTGAGTTCATCCAATAGCATTTAATGACACAGCTCAGTAATTTCGGTTACTTGTGCAAATTCATCCACAATTAAGAGCGATTAGTTCACCATTGGCAGCGTTATCCAGCTGCAGCTCCACCAGCATGAAGCAGCCATTCTGCTTACCTGCCACTGCTCACCTGGGCCTGTGCAACTGTGTGTAAGGCCGCACAGAGAAAATCAGGCTGGGACAACTTGCCCAGCCAAACAGTCACTTTTGGGTGGGCTGTCTCTTTTGAGAGCAGTACTGAGTAATGTTAGATGCCTATGCGAAACAGCAGTCTTACTTGCTTATGAAGCTAACTAAACCCACCCCCAGTTTAACAAAAGTCAGAGAAAGCAAGTGTTACATTGGCTACACCTGAACTTCAAAATTCAGGTCACCTCCTGGTGGAGACATCTGTATACACTGTAAAACAAGAACATTTTTACTACCCGGTAAGAGATCGATCAGAGTCATTCACCTCTAACCAGAAAGAGCTGACTGCACCCAAGGGAAATGACACGCACCTAAATAACCACAGCACTGCACTGCTTGGTAGGGACCTCTGGACATTGTCCAACCGTCTGCTAAAGCAGGTTCCCTACAGCAGGTATTCCCCTTTGCCCTTGTGTGTCCCTAAACCTAAATGATACACCTGTTTGTTACTACTGCTTCCACTAATGAAGCTCCCTAATTCCCTAAACTAGTTCAAAGACAAAAAATAATAAGAATAATAAAATAATAATAAAAAAAGATCACCCTGAAACTTTGAAAATGAAAGGAAAGGTATTTTCTACTATGGGTCAAACTGTAAGAAAAACAGCAAACGCTTCTCTTTCCACAGACAACCATGAAAGGCTGGGCAGCAGTATGGGCATCTGCATGACAACCCAGCATAGCTGCACGCAACTGTCAGCACCTCCCAGCTTTTTGCTGAGGGGAAAAAAAAAGCACCACACAACTTTCCAGCAAACTTGTCACATTTTATATCTAAATGACTTTGAACCACGCAGTAAGCCGACTTTGGTTCCAGCTCCATACCCTGAATGCAGTCATTTATTTGTGATCTCAATCAAGACTTCGCGGCTAGGAAAACCAAACCAACGCATGAATTTGGGAGCCATCGACTTCAGTTAGCAGGCGCTCGATTCAAACCACCAAAAGGCAGCAACGTTCTCCATCGCTTACAGCCACCGAGCCGCCTCCCGAAGGACGCGCTGCCAGCGCCGTGCGCCTCCAGATGAGGAGAGCGCCGCGCAGAAGGGCGCACTGCACAGGGCAGCGGAGCGCGGCTCACTGTACGCGGGCACACGGCGCCCTCAGCCCGCCCCGTTATCTCCTCCAGCGGGACGCGGCTCTTCCCGCGGACGGACGCTCCCCAGGCGCTCCTGGCGGCGGCAGGCCCACGCGCTGGGCAGGGCGGCAGTCAGCCCGCCGCCTCCCGGGGAACGGAGGGAAAGAGAGGCCGAGCGGACCCGCGGGGCGGCGGGACCCGGCCCCGGGCCCGGCTCGCATTCCCCCGCGGAGAGCTCGCGGCCGTCCCCGCGCCGAAGCCAGGCCTCGGCTTCCCGCTCCCTCCGCCACCGACCTACCTGCGGCGAGAGGGCAGCAGCGGCAGCGTCCCGGCCCCGCCCGCGCGGCGACGACCGCCGCGGCCCTCCGCGCTGCCCGCCGCGGCCGCTCGCTCCCTCCGCCACGGCCCTCTCAGTTCGGCGCCGCCATTTTGTCGGTGTCTCCGCCGCGGACGGCTTCCCGGATATGGGCAGCTCCCGGCCGCCCTTGCGCGCCCGGCGCTCCCCCCCCGCGGCCCGGGTTCGGGCGGGGAAGGCGAGGCGGGATCCGGGCCTGCCCGGCGGGCGTTTGTGCGCTACCGCGGGCGGCGCAACAGTTGGCGCCGGGGGATGCGCTTCTCTTGTCCGGCAGCACGCTGCACTTCCACGCAACGCGGGAAGAAAAACTGGAGACAGTTTTGTTGGCAACAAGCCCCGGCGCCCTGCCGGATGCACTAGAAATTCAGATCGGGAGATTCTTAGGACAGGACGCCAAGAATGCCTCCGCTGCACAATTGGAAGTAACGTACCGTTCTAAAGCTCGTTTGATGGAAAACGCCTTTTAATGTCCTGTCATGTCATCTGCTGCTGCCCCAGTACCAGCACTGCCCTCTGTAACCCAGATCCTGCTCCCAGAATCTGTCCCGGTGACTCATTTACCTTCCCATGCAGATGGCTACAGGTACATCTATTGGAACTGATGTACAAAGTCAGATCACCATCCTTGTGCAAAATATTTATTAAAATGAGAAACTGTTCTCTGCAACAAAAGGTAGACGCGACATTATTCATAAAGTCAACCTTCCAAAGATTACAACAGACCAGATGCGAAATGTTGGCTGACAGGACTATGTTCTAAGACTGAGGAAGTCTCAGTCTCATACCCAAAAACACAGCCAACAAGTCACTCACCCATGAACCACATAACTACATGAACAGTCTTCTGTTGAGAGAGTAACCGACAGGTTATCACGATCAAGTTTTAACATGGGACATTTTAACATTCAGGCTTTAACATGCAGGACAAAGCTGTAAATAACCTGAAATAACGCTCTTAAAATGTTAAGATTCTGACACGACCTTTCACATTTCAGAGCTCTAAGAGCCTTCCTCTCTAATTCTCAAGCCTTAGGATAAAAAGTTATGTTCCCAAAATACATTAAAAAACCCCTCAGATTAAAAAACCCTATCTGTCTCAGATGGCATCAAAAGGATGCCAAAAAACCCTACCTTTTGGCCTTGAATTAATACTTGAAAAAAAATGTCTTTATGCTAAAAAAATTAACAAAAAGAGGAAACAAGAGAGGAAACAAGGAAAAAAAAAAAACAAAAAAGCTTGTGTTGCCTTTACTTTACCTCGGGTGTATCATGGAAATAATCTTACAACATCTATTTTGGCCCTGGCAACTACCGTGCCTGCTTAGCAAAAGCGGACATCAGGTTAGAAATGAGAGGAAGCTGACATGTGAATTTGCTTAGCTACTCAAGCTGGAGCATCAGCAGTGAGTGAGAGCTTTCATAATCTGGAATAACTTGCAGTCCTGCAATGGCAGGACCAAGCGGAAAGCCTCTCCTCCACATGCTGATAATACTCAGCGTAGTGAAGAACCCAAATCAAATGGACAACATTTCTCTGTAGTTAATCAGCACTTGAAAGGGATACTGGAAGAATGTCATGCAAAAAGTTGTCTGTTCACATAAATAGCCTCTGCATCAGTACCGTACACTAGGCACGGTCCTAAAACATCTAAAGTATTCACAGACAAAGTCTGATTTGGAATTAGGTTGGTGATTTCCATTCGGTCCTTGGTTGGATCGTTGCTTAGCCAGGCACTTACTACAGACTGGTTAATGGCGCTGTGGGAAAGATAAGCAGTACTTCTTCCTCCTAAAAGAAAGCAAATAGGGAAGACAGGGAAATCAGTTTATAAAAAAGGGGAACATTTCTCCACTGTTTACAATTTGAAGTAGCAAACAATCAAGGAGTCTTTATGAGTGTGAAATGTAACTATTAAGTCAGCATCACATCATCAATTAAAATCCTGCACAACACAAAGGGATCTGGTTTCATTCCGGAATAGTTCTCCAGCCGTGACTTTGAAAAGTTTACGTGAGGGTAAATTCATAATTCCACTATCTTAATAACTTACCGTCTATTTTGGTATTATACAACATCATACATCTCCCACAGAGACTGAGGTCATTTAGACTGCCTTCATGTCTTTTCTATGTATGTATGAGTTTGAAGTGAACTCAGCCTATCTTTGAAACACCACATGTGCCTATTTATGTACAGGACACGGTATGGAAAGGATAAATTAAAAACACAGAAGAACCTGGTTTGCCCTTCAAGCAGTTGTCCTGAAGTGCCTACTGGTGCTTACTTTTTAAGAACGTAAAGCATTTTAATTTTCTGAATTCAGATCGTATTAGCAAACAGATAATATAACTAAGCACACCGGCTTTAGTTACACTGCCACCTGACAAATTAAATGCGATCCAACTTCAGACGCCCTTACCCTGATGAAGAAAAGATGGTTTTTCAGATACATCTGTGGAAGTGTCCCAGTGCCAAAGAGATCCATCTTCAGAACATGTAAATAAGTGATCCGGGTTGGAGGGGTGGAAGTGAACTTCCCACACTATAAATATTAAAAAAAGCATACTTAAAAAGCTTACCCGTGCTCCTAAATATTTCTACATTGCAACGATCCTAAAAGCAGTTTGGTTCCTCCATTACTGAAATCCAATTAGTGATTATGAAACCGTAAGAGCTCACTTTTGGTCTTAAAATAACCGAAATGTTATTAATGAAAGGAGAAAGATAGCTTTGCAACTGTAAACCAGGATGGCTTCTTTCAGTAAGGATAGTGGTATGGATAATAAAGCCACCACCATTTCCAGCCATTTCAAATGCATTTCACTTATCCTTCCAGTCTGGAAGAGCCTCAAAGTCCAGTGTGGTCCTACTGTCTCCACAGCAATGTAGGATATACAATTTAAAACTGCAGTGTTTGCACAAATAAAAAGGAGTGTACTTAATAGTAATATGCACCAGTGGGAGCAGCATTATTTAGCTTGGTTGTATGCAGAATGGAGTCACTCAGCAAGTGCCTCCTACAAGTTTACTTGCAAGAAGGGTGGTGAGACAGAACCATCAGCTCCAGGAAATGAAAAGAGAGCTCCAGTTAAACAGAAGGGTGCTGCTGCTTTAGGAGAACTTAACACCATGGGCTAGTGCAGACAGCCTGGACCCTCAGGGTCTGGAAAGGAACAAAACCATTTCAAAAGTATCAGATATGCAGCTCAATGTCCTTGTGTTAATAGGATATGGGCATGCACTCAGGCTCCCACCAAAAGCTTCCATTCTCAGCTGGTGTGGTAGATAGGTGGGGAGAAAGGCCCCAAACCCCACCTTTAATTATTACTGCAGTAATAACTCCCCACAGGAGTAATACTCCCCGCAGGAGAGGGGAAAAAAAATATCAAATAGCCCATTTTCAATACTGTGTATGTTGCCAGAGGTTACAATCTTCTCTAAACTCAGGCATTCTGTATAATTTCTTATGCCACCTTCTCTACTATTGTTTAAATGAGCACACAACACATACTCCTTCCCAGAATGCACGTTGGTCAACTGTGTCTAAATACTACAAATGAGAAAAATATCTGACAGTAAAACTTAACTCAAAACTTATTTCTTAATCCTTAAATAAAACTGTGGCAGTCAAGAAATGAAAATGAACAGCACAAAATGAATTGCCATTATCCATATAAAACAAAGGTGAGCTGTTTCAGCACTGTGACATCACCAAATGCATGTGTACTATCTTCATTTCTCCCTCCTTTATGTTTTTAAGCTTATTCCCACTTTACTGCTTTATGCTGTACACTGCATACTGCAGCATCACTTTCTATAAGTAGAAACTATTAACATACTTGCTTTGTAAGAAATTATCTTCTGATCATATGCCTCTAATGGCTAACAAACAGCTCTTACTAATTCTTGTTTTAATTTAAACAGTTGCCTGTTAGATGAGAACAATTTCATATACAGAGAGGGAACAAAACAAAACCAGTTGGTTATGTAAGCAATACTGCTGCTGCTAAACATATTCAAGATTTTATCCAGGATTTACAGAACCTTTTTCTAAGACACCTTCTCTCTTCCTTAACTCAAATACTTACTTTCTGCTTCGTGAGCATTTAGCAAGGACACTGGCATAGTACCCTGCCTGATGTCCCAGATACTCAACATCCCATCCTGGCCCCCCGTGGCCACAATGTGTTGCTGATTGGGGTGTCTGTCCACACAGTGCAGTGGAACTCTGTCACCGGTCCTGTAAAGGAGAAGAAGAAAAAGAAATGTATACATTATATCTTCATTCAATTTATACTTTCTCTTTTTTACACTCTGTAAGCATTGACTGACAGGGCAACTGTGTCAACTGCAGCCACATGACACCTACTGGAGTGAAGCAGTAACAGGCTGCTATGACTGGAGGGCAGCAGGTTCTGTGTGCTTGGGCACAAGGCACCTACACAACATGCAACAGCTTTACAAGAACGAGAAAGCCTTGTGTACAAATATTTCAGGTATGCCTACAAGGAGGTTATTCTGACATTCATGTTATAATTACAGTTGCAACATATGCAGCCAGCTACAGATGGAGACCTGAGTTAGAGAGGGAGATAAGGCGCTAACCAGGTACCAAACACTAAGCCTATTAACAGCAATGGGAACTATTCCATAAACAACAGGATTTGAATCTAGCTTTGTTTTCTCACAATACTTTAAAAGGCATAAAGTTATCCTTCAGAAGCATTTCAAATGTCAGCAATTTTTTATAGGCTTTTTGGAAAAAAACAGATGTATAATTAAACAGCTAAACAGGAAGAAGTGCTTTGCTTTTCTCTTAAAGAACGACCATGCAGATACAATAGTCCTTCAGAGTTAAATCACAAAGCAGACCATTACAGCGTTCAGTCACAATAGTAATTAAGCAGACTCTGTTTTTGGTACTGAAATACCAAAGCAGTAGAAATATTCTGGGGGAAATAAAAAGTTATTTATCATCCCATAGCCAAGAATGAGGTGGTAACTTAAATCAGATATAGAGTAGCATGCACTTCTCAGTAAGTGACAAAAATTAAGGTCTTACAAAGAAAATATCTGAGCTGGCTCATCTCTTTGCTGTCTGAAGTCCCATATTTTCAACTGTCCAATTGAATTTACCGTCAAGATCTCAGTTGTGCGAAGGAAAGTCACAGCATGGAGCGTACTGCTGTCTGCATTGTCTGCAAGAGAGGTTAGCAAAGCATTAAACTACAAATTCAGGTAAACCTACTGAACGCTTAACTCCATGTAACAAACACAAAACAGCTCTTCTAAAACCAGACTACACTTTCAGGGTCAGAGATGGCCCAGCGTCATGGGAAATCTTAAGTGTTGCAAGAATAACCTTGCTTCCTATAGAAATATTATCTAGACAAACCTGTAAGAAGCTGTATTTAATTAGATCCAGTTCTTACTGACTCACTTGCTAATCCATAAGTTTTCTTTCCAGAGTACCTAAGAATAATCAATTTAGCCGAGCCTGTGACTTTCCTGAGAGTTTTCTTTACAAGCTCTGCATCCACAAATGCAAGAAAGGCTACGGAGCTTTTAAGAATGCTCTTCTCCTTTCTGTTTCTCCTACAAGAAGTTGTAACTCTCGCTGAGAACACAGAACAGTGATACACAGAAGCACTTATTTCAGCAATCAGTGTTTAAAACACTTTCTTCAGGCATTTTCCAAGAGCAGACATCAATATTATATTCATCCTTAAAGACAAACAGAAACAATGCTTTGCCTGTTAATCTTAACTAACTAGAAAGCCATTTTCCAGGTCCTTTTCTACAGTGCTCCTTCTGATCAGTTTTCTATAAGTGCCAAGAACAGTTCACAGCACTGACTTGAAACAAGACGCTTTAGGAGAGACTAAAACAAGCACTGAATCCATATAGAATTGCTCTGTGTTATATAAATTTAGTCTCCATTATGATGGGGTAACATAAAGTCTACTTCCACTCCAACTATTTAAACACTAATTAAAACCAAAGGTGATTTTTGGTTGCATAATAGGAATACCTTTCCTGGTATTGAGACAAAATTTCCATTAGTGCCAGGTTACAGACATGAGGGACTTTTTTCTGCTTACTATTTAAATGAGAGCTGCAGCACAGTCAGAAGAAATGCTACATGATTGAACACTTGTATGGGAGATCGGTAATCACAGCCTGAACCTCTGATTAATCAGCTGAGGCAAGTATGAGGTCAGCTGTGGGAGCACAGGTGAGAGTGATGTAGCTGTGCTCCCGGAAGGGGTGGAGCTCGACTCCATCCCCTCTGAGACCTCATTTAAGGGCTGTCTCCCACTGAGGCAGCATCTCTTGGAGATTGCTCACCAGTGAGGACTGCCCCAGCTTCTTTGGCCAAGGCACCACTGGTGAGTTTTCCTTTGCTTATTCCTTCTGTACATTTGTTACCATCTGTATATTAACAACCAATACAACACTGAAGTGGTGATGGGTTTCAAATTTTCTGGCAGAGTAACAGTAAGTGATTTAGCAATGGCACATACTGTTGTCTCCAAAAGATTTTTACTTCGTCTCTATCTTTTGAGATTTTTTCCACTGCAGTTGGGTATAAACCTATCTATTCTATATAATGCTCTTCAATCCATTTAACAGTAGTAGAAATATCAAGGTACTTCTGTGTGAGTATTTCACAGGGTGTAAGAGTTCCACTGGTGTGTTAAAAAAGCAGAGAGCTCAGTGCCAGGGAAACAATTGGATGTTAGAATTGGGAATCTGCACTATGGATTGCTTACAATATTGAACCCCATCCCAGGCAACTTTAAAGCATCTTCCTCTTTGCTCCCACTCCAACTTTTACTGTAAAAGCACCTCTAATCAATGAGCTTCTGCTAGTCCTTTCTGCTTAAGTCCAAGTAAGATCCACTCACCAAGTCATACGCTTGACTGAATTATTTATGCTTTATTTACATTTTACTATTTCTGTTTCCAAAAGGATATTTCTCAGTTAATTCACATGTGATTTATTTTATGCATATGTTCCTGCTGAGCTCAGTGCCTCAGTGCAGTCTCAGCTTATGTTACCACTTTTTACATAATACATGTAAACCTTTTTACATAATACCATCAGTTGAGCACTAAGAAAACTAATGACTTGCATCCTGCACATTATTAAATCTGAATACAATCAATTGAGTGACTGCTCAGAGAAAAACAGAGATTTGTGTGGACATTTCCCTCCTGAGTCAGCAAAACATTCTGTTCTATTAAACCTGTACTGAAACATTCTGTGTTGGTATCTGTGTATAAATGAAAACTTGAAATTAAAGTAAACCTTTATAACTAATTATTTTTTCCCCTTAGTGCTGAAGAGTTACAGGTTTTTTGCGTGTTACTACTAAAACTCTGCCCTGTGCAACTTCTGTGTTTCTTCCTATGTTTTAAAATGACTTCCTGCAGTTCTCAGAGAGCTTCAGTAAAGAACTGTATGCAATTAATAGGATTTGCCCTGTGTGTGCATGTATACAGCCATGCACACACAAGTACCCCCCTCTAGAAATCCCAGGGAGCTTCATTCCTTAATTGGCTTATCACTGTCTAAGTTCCTTCATCTGTTCAATCTGAAGCAAGATTTCACTTGAGGAGAAACACAGGCAATGTGTCAAATTGAGGTTTCAGGGAGAAAGTTCCATTATCAAGAATGCTGTTACTGTGCTTCACATCATTTCTGCTTTTAAGATTGTTTTCCACATCCTACTCCATGAGGCTAGCAAGATGGAAGTGCTGAGAATAAGCTTTGACACCTTCCACAAACACCTGTTACTCTATTAGTTAATTCTATCTCAAGAAACATGAGCCCATTTCACTAAGCGAGAGATGATGGCTGTAAGCCGTGGCACCTGGGAGAACAGGGGACAAATAGTCACTTCTGGCTCCAGGTGCTCCTTTAGAACACACAAATTCTTTTCCACACAGCTTAATGGTTTTGAGTATGGATAACACAAGGCTTAAGCTTACTATAAATAATGAACTGAAATGACAGTAGTTACTGACCCCTACTTATAAACAATTGATGACATGATGCTTCTGGCAATATAACTCTTTCATGCATTCTATCATAGCATTTAACGATTCCAGATCAAGCAGAAGCATACTGGGAATGTTAAATCTTAAAACGTCCCCAACAGTTAAAACATAACTTACAAACATTTGAAGTCTGAATTGCATACAGAAACATATCTGAAACATGCTTCAAATACTTGGAAATCTGGAGGAATGTAGGAATGACCTGGAGGAAATATATTCACCTTGGAATATTTAATTCAATTCTCAATTGCTTTCCTTTCTGTCACACAACAATATTTTGGCTAAAATAAACATTCTATTCCATACACCAACCAAGCTGTTCCAAACCAAAACATGCTAAGCACTGACTTGGCGTACCTATAGTCCTCACGGCATCCTTTTGGTCAGCTCTGAAGAGATTAATTCTACCATCTTCTCCAACAGTGACAATTTCCGGGTTGTTGCAGATGACTCCGGTACACGCTGCTCCACCACAAGCTGTGTATTGATCTGTGTGATAATGGGCGTTCTCCCACCGGTGACTGGCAGACAGAGTCTAAGTAGTAACCAGACATGAGATTCTGCTAGTCAGTAACGATCCCGATTGAGCGAAGCATTCAGAATACTCACACTCATACAGCTGGAAAGAAGCTCCAGGAAAGCCATACTACCTCACTGCAATAGGAATCCCCTACATAAATAAGAACCAGAAATCTGAACTTCCCTGGACTCGCTTCAGTGAGGCGCTGTCTGCTCTGGACCATCCTTTTCACACGAGAGAGAGAACTTGGAATTAACAGTATCTATGTCTGAATGTGAAATATCTCTCACTAGACTTACCCTCCAATCTTTTCCTAGGACAAAGAACTCAAGCCTTTGCAAAGTGTAGGATAAGATTTAGACTCTGATTGCAAGAATCTCAGTTTATCCTAAGTACCATGTGAAACTATTAAAAGACATTAGTCTTTGTTGTGCCATGCAAATAAATAAAAGTACAAGTTCATTCACTCCCACTCCCTGAAATTATTTATTCTCATATATATAACCGCATAAAAACTCAAGTACGTTTTTAGTGAATGGACTATTGCTTACAACACATTAACAGAACCCAATCTGTTCAGTGCTGGAATCTGATTAATGCTGTGTGTGTCCAAGATGTTTTTCTCCCCGTGCAGGTACAAAACCAAATCTTCTTCTAAAATGCTTTGAATGAATTTCTTGCTGTATCCGGATGTCTCCTGCTTTTAATATGAGAAATCTCACGCTGAGATCCAAGTGACCCGCACTGCAGACTGCAGCTGGAGGTGCCTACCTGGTTGTTCTGATGATGACGGAATACAGTCACACTTCCTGTTGAGGAGGCAACAACAATTCTCTCTTGATCCAAAAACTAAAGAGATTAATAAGCACGTTATGAGTTGATAGCAACACCAGGATGATGATTTTCAATTCAGAGTATTCAGATGTGTGGGTAGGAGCAGTAAAACACCCACAAAGCGATACTCGTTTATTTTGCCACTCTTCGTAACTTTCTTTTTTAGAAGCCGGCTCATCGTCACCCCATTTGTCTCAGATGACGATCCCTTACAGAGCAGCTCCCTCACCTGCATGTCCATCACGTCTCCGTTGTGCCGGATGTCGCACAGCAGCTGAGGCTCTCCTTGATATTCCCCATTGAGGCCCGCGCTTCCCGCGTCTCCCACAGACCAAACGGAGATGCGGTTGTCCTGCAGGGAAACGACACGGCCGCTTTTACCTGGAGGCCGCGTACAAGGACTCCCCGGCGCCTGCCCGCGACCGCTCACGGCGCCTGAGGGGCCCGAGGCGGGGGACGGCGGAGACCCGCCCGGGAGGGCCGCGCCGCGCTACCTCGTTGTCCCAGGAGCCGGTGGCGAAGAGGTCGGGGGGCTGCAGCGCGGCGGCGGGCAGGGGCCGCCATCGGGCCTTGCTGATCTTCTGCGACACGAACCGCGCGCACACCTCCTCCATGGCGCCGCACGGCTCCCGCCGCTGCCACGCGCCGCCTGATTGGCTGCGGGGCGACGGCGAGCGCCGAGGGACAGCGCTGGGAGCGGCGGCGAGCGCGGCCGTGCGGGATGGGGACCCGGCCAGGCGGGCGATCCCGCACGCAGCCACGTGTTTTCTTTTTCCCCTCCAAGCAGTACGCGGCCGCACGTCTGTGTGTCACGAGCAGGATCCCCAGCGCAGCACTAACAGCCCCAAGGCAGCCGGAGTTGAAGGAGCGTTTGCATGACACGTTCAGACCGAGATAGGGCATGAATGTGGGTGGTGCTGCACAGCGCCAGGCGCTGGGCTCTATGATCCCTTTGGGCCCCTTCCAGCGACCGAACGCCAGAGCTCTGAACAACTGCTGCACACAAAGTTCAGGGGTCAGCTGTAAAGCGAGCTCCGGGCTGACAGGAGCCGTGGCGCCGGGATGGGACGGCGCTGCAGCACAGTGTAGCCATTCCCACAGGCACCTTCCTACCCGCCCTGCCTGCTTTTTGCTGCATTTCCCCTCAGCTCGCGCTGCCAGCTGCCTGGGGCTGTGCCAGCTGTGCTTACCGGCACCAGCAGCGTCTTGGTCAGACTTCCAACTCTGCTTCTCCTGCCAAAGCGCTCTGACTTGTTTTACGACGCATTCTTGATCTCCTCTGCAGCATCACAATTGCTCAGATGCGATACAAGATCAGTGATGTTAGCCCGTGTGCTTTGTGCATCACTTCAGCTTCATTCGTGGCAGCATCCAATGCATTCAAAATGCAGATGTTACGGTAGTCTCCATACTACGAACCTCAGGACGGCTCTGCTGCTCTCTGCAGTGCCACGATTACTTCCCAGCAGCATCCTTGCAAGTCACAGCCAGCTCCATCGGTATTCCCTGCTGATTCTCCTAACGCCTGTGAGAAGGGTCAATGGGGAGAACGTGGAGACAGACTGGAGAACTCAACGAGGAAGAGATCACACCTTGACATGATTGAAATGTTTGATGAGACAAATAGCTTTGATGGTTCCTTCATGATATTTGTGTGTTGTTTTTTCATTTCTGCTTTGCTCCTGAATGGTTCTTCCCTTTGCTCAGGAGCGCTTGATTGAAAGCATTTGGGAAGCACTGAATTGAGTAGGTGTGACACAGACTGTTTATATTGGGATGGAAAAAAGAAGCAATTTTCCTTCCCTGTCTTGCTTTTTTAAGATCCTTTTGGCAGCGCGCTCTGTGTTGAATCTAGGGCTGCTTTGTAGGCCTTTAAAGATAATCTCTGCATTTGATCATTGTAAAAGATGGGCACTGTGTTAGCACGTTATTGCAGTATAAGATCAAATTCAATTCAACAAGTGAAAGAAGGAAACAAAGACCACAAGACAAAAAGCCTCATCAAGTATTCGTCAGGTTGTCAATAAGGACTTTAAGAGTAGACAAAGCTGGTTCTGGGCACTGGGCCCAAACATACAGCAGAGGCAGAAATGACTTTGTATGGGTTGTTCTCATTGTGACTAAAGTTAGGAGTGTAGAGGGATGAGAAGCCAAAGCACGTCTCTCTCTGTCAGAGGCTGCGCAGCCTGGCACCTGTCAGTCAGTGGATGTGCAAAGGCAGGATGAAGCCAGTTCTGAATTCTATCTGCCAATAACCTGCTTTCCTCTCATTATCGCACAGCAATCTTTTCAGAAAGTTATTTGAAGATTGTGTGTTTCCTGCTGGTCAGAGCTCCTGGAGCTGCGCCCGCTTCAATCTCCTGAACAAGCACAGTTGTCAATGCAGGGCACTGCAGAGCAGATGTAAGAGCAGAGAGCTGGGGCCGTGAGCTCACTCATAGCCCTCGCTTGCCCTGACCTGTGGAGGCAGAGTGCAAAATAACCTTAGATGCAAACATCTGAAATGGAAATATAAAATGAAGGCTGACTTGGGACAACAGGAAGAGAGAAGAAGATGAAGGAGAACGATTAAGTTAAAAACAGAAGAGAGGCAGGGAGAGGAATGAGTGTAGGTGTAGAAGCCAATTAGTGTGTGCTTTGGGACATAGCTGCGGAAATGCTCAGCAGCAACATTTCATAAAGAAATTTCTGCTTGCCGTATGTATATGCAGAAGCAGATGGGACCAGACAGTGATGAACAACTTTTCATATGCTTTTGAAATTCAAAGGCTTTCAAAATTCTAATGGGTGCATGAGGTGGGAGGGAAAGGATAAAACAGAAATAGTAGCATGGAAGGGTTTATATATAAATGTATAAGAGACTGAGATGTGGGTGAATGTGCAGAAAAGGACAGAGAACCAATAGGGATGCATGCTTAAAACTACTGGGATCTCCATGTCAGAGCAATCACACGATGGCCCACTACTGGCATTCCCCTACCCCTTCCTTGGCAGGGCCTGGAGGCACTGGGCAGGTGGTCATACCTCTGGAAGGCAGAGAGGCTTGTGGACATCTGGGGCATGAGGTGTTTATGCTGGTTTGGACAAGCGAGGAGGAAGATGAAGGAACCTTGAGTGTTAGAGCCGGTGAAAATGTGCTGATGGACAGAAAACACTTTCAAAAATTATATATATTCTTTCATGGGCTTTTATTGACAAGCATGCTCTTAATAGGTTTTAATAACAAACTCATGGCCTGGGGCTACACAGCAAAAAGTGCAAGTGACTCTCACGGCTGTTTATTGCACAAAAGGGCGCATCCTGTTGCCGTTGTTGCACTGTAGTTTCTGTGTCATTTGAGCCCAATTGGCTTGTCTTAAAGTTCCTGGAAATCTGCACAGCCAAACCATTTCCTTCACACGTGCCTGTTACCACCCCAGATATCACATACATTCTTGTCACTATCTGAGAAACCATGCCAAGCACGGTGCCAATAAATGGCCAAGGCCAGCCTGAAAGCTGCAGGGTAGGTTTGTGTGTTCCTCGGAGATAAGGTTAGGCTCTTTCTCTGTTCTCTGACAAGCATAAGCCTAATTCAAGCCTGGTGCTGGTAGGAACAATCAGGCTGTAAGAAAATGGCTTCTCTGGTATTTCTGGTCTCCCAAGGGGGTAAGTATCTCTGGAATGCTTTTAAGCATGGGTCAGCTAGTTTGTTGCTAACAGCCTCTCTATGTGAAAGCAATGCAGCTTGCTCGCATCTGACAACAGAAAATGCCTTTTGCATTTAAAACAATGAAGTATTTTTGTTTGCGTGTTTTTACAGTGTCTGTTTGTTCTTTGTACTTGCTGCCCTTTGGGAATTCTTGTAACTCCACAGCTTCTTTCCTTCCTTCCTGACCCACTGGACACAACAAGGAGTCCCTGCATGCTGTGGGATGGGTTGAAGAGCAGTTTCCAGACCGTGCCTCAGAGATGGATGCAGAACACAAAATGAAGCAGCAGATCCATACAGGAACCAGATGGGAAGTGTGTGGGGATTCAATGCACGTGATCCTGGTGTGTGCACTGGGCAACTACCAGCTTTGCCTTTCAGGGGATGCTGGCCAGAAAAGCAAACTCCTGCACTCACCTCACTTCTCTTACCTGCATTAAGGATCACGGGATGCAGTGCAATGTGCTGTGGAGATGGCGCTGTCTCATGGCTCCCAAGATGGATTTTAACACAAAAGGATGTTATCCGCATGTCTTGTGGTGGCATAAAGGCGGTGTGTGTCCTTGTGCCCGGAGTGCTTTCAGAGAGAAATAAGATATCTCAATTAATGACTGACAGCTTATGTTCTCCAACATTCATACTACAAACTGCTGACAGGACCTGTCAGTTCGCAGTCTCGTTTCCAAAGCAAAGAACTGCTGCTTCACTGTGCATGTGCAGGATCAGAGCAAACCTTGTGGTATTCATTACACTCCAAGCTAGCGATTTGGTAAGCCGGACACCTTTTAAAAGGAATTCAAGCGTGCAGCTTTGCCCTGTACCAGCACGGCACGGCGGCAGCGCTCAGCCGCCAGAGCAACACCCGCTCCCGCCAGCCTGCAGCCGCAGCGCCGCGGCCGTTTGACGATGGCTGAGCGGATCTTCCCGCCCGGCCACCGGAGCTCGCGACAGCCGACCAATAGTAGCCTCCGACACGTAAGCTCGGCCCTCACGGGCTGGCCGCGGCCAATAGGCGCATCTCATGCAAAACACCGCGCGGCGAGGCGGCAGTAATTGGCTGTCTCGTGAGGGCGGCGGGGCGCGCGGGCCAATAACGGCCAATACGGGCCGGGCCGGGCGATGTGAGGCGGGGGCGCTTCGGGAGAGTGGCCGCAAAGGGTGGGGGGGAGTCGAGCGGCGCGGCGCAGTTGCAGTGCCTCTCTCGTTAACCCACCTCGTAGCGAGCGCCTGCCGGCTCCCCCGTCGGACATCTTCGTAACCAACTCCCGTTAACCGGGGAGGGCCGCAGCGCTCGCGTTAGGGCGCAGGGGGCCGTTCCCAACGCAGCAGCCGCGTCCTCCCGCGTGCGCCGTGTATCCGGGCACGTCCCGCGCCTCCCTCCGCACGGCGCGCGGCGCCCCACCCCGGCTGGGGGAGCTCCCCCTCCCCGAAGCCCCCGCGCGTCCCGACGGCGGCGGCGGCCGCGCATGCGCGACCCGCAGCGCGGGGCGGCGGAGCGGCGGCACCGTCCGGAGCATGTCGGGCGCGCGGGGCGGTGGGCGCGTGGCCCCTCCCTCCGGCGGTCGCGCGGCAGCCGCAGCGGCGGCGGCGGGGGGAGGAGGAGGCGGCGAGGAGGCGGCGCCTGTGTCTGCGCTGGAGGTTGTGTCCTTCCTGGGGAAGCTGCTGTGCGCAGTCGCGGCGCTGAAGGCGGCTCTCTACCTGCTCCGCAGAGCGTGCCTCGCCATGGCCTGGAAGTCGGGCGGCGCCAGCCACTCCGAGCTCATCCACAACCTCCGCAGTGAGTCTGCGGGGCGGACGGGGCCGTCTCGGCCGCGGGGCGGCCGGTAACGGGCCCCGCTCGGCCGCACGCGCGCGGAGTTCCCGCGGCGCGCGCCCGGCTGCCAACTGTCAAGGCAGGGCGGCGGGGGGAGGAGGCGAGGGCGGCGCCCGGCAGGGGGGGGTGCGGCGCCGCGTCCCCGCGCTTCCCGCCCGCCGTGCCGGCCCGAGGGCGGTGGCGGCCGCCGGCGCTGGGCGGGCCCGGGCCGTCGGTGCGGGGAGAGATGCGGCGGGGAGGGGAGGCGGCCGGCGCCGGTCGCGGTCCTGCGGGGAGCGCCTCGGGGCTGCGGCCGTCGTCGGCTTCTTCTCGGATCCCCTCTCCCGCACCCTCGTGCGGGGCCCGGCGGCGTCCGGCGCGGCACGTCGACCGCCTTTTCGGCGCCTCGGGGAGGTTCGAGGGGAAGCGGGTGCGTCCGCTGGGCGAAAGGTGCGCAACGGCAGCTGGGGAGGTCCGCAGGGCCGCCGCGGCCCCAACGCCCGGGCGGCTCTTCCCGAGGGTCAGCCGGGGCCGCCGGGGGGAGGGGTGGGGCAGAGCCGCCGCCGCGCCGTCCGGTTGTCGCTCCGCGCCTTTGCGGAGGGTTTGTGCCGTCCCCGTGCTGAAGGCGGGCGGCGCTGTCAGGATGCTCCGCGCCGCTGTGCTGCCGTAAGGAGGGAGCTGCAGGGTCACGCAGGGAGATAACCGCTGCGTTGCCCCGGGCTTCGTACCTCGCTTTGCCCCGCACTTTGTTAGGTAGATACTCCCGTAGTGTCCCTCTTGTTTACCCTTGGTCGTTCCGTTCCTCTCTTCAAATGCCCAAATTCTAGTCATAAAAGGATGTACGTAGACTTGGAGCCTGTGCTGTGGCAGCTGTCTCCTGTTTCAGTGCTGCCGGACCTCGTGCAGCTTGGTCTACTTAGTCTCCTTGTTTAGAAACGAGGGAGAACTATCGTTGCTGTCTTCTGTAGCTTGCTTGTGATAGGTGCTCTGATCCTGAGAGCTGTTCCAGCATTTTCTTTTGCCGCTATTGAGAACTCTTCCGCTTTACAGAGCAGTACTTGCTGAAATGATTTTTCCATTTGATGGTAAGAACTGCCAGTTTAACAAATAGATAGCAAGTCCTCTAGTTGTGAGTTGTGATGTGATGCCCCTCATCTCTGTCTCTGAGGGACAGAAATACTGCCTTCATGAAGTTCTTGCACGAGGTCCATTACGCAGCATATAGAATGGATGTCAGGCTTCCAGATTATATCCAAATCAAGTCATTGTTGCCAGAATTGTTTACAGCTCTGAGAACCTGAAGGCAAAACCAATTTCGTTCCTGGAGAAAACACTGACAGTGCTTCAACACATGGAAGCCGTTCAGGGCTTTACAAATAACATATTTCTTAAGTTAAAAGCCACTATGAGGATGCAACAGCAGCAGCTTGTAGAGGGAAAGGAAAGTAAGCTGGAAGTTTAATGCTGCGATCTCCTATTTTGTAGTGGCAGTAATTACCTGAAAAGATGCAGTCTGTAATTTTCCCCTCTGTTTTGCTTACGTATCTCAAAATATTTTGAGTGATGTTAAAATGGAGTGGAAATAAATCACTGCTGAAGCATGGATGCTTTTGATCTTGCAGCGAGGTTGTGCTGCTGGCAGGTGCTCTGTTGCCTCCAGTGGGACTGCAGTGATGCTGTAGGGCTGTACCAGTGCAGAGCAGTGATGGGAGTGAGACCAGGAATTTTAACTAGGAGCTCTCCAGGTAAGGTGAGAACTTGTTGCTGGAAGCTGGGGAAAAGTTTAGAAGAAAGTACCTTTTGATATGGTATGTGCCTCAGTTAGGCATGGTTTTGACAAGCTTAAAAATCAGCGGTTGCTGAAAGACTGAAATGGTCTGGAAAATTCTATTTGAGTAGTGGATCCCTCGGCATATTTAACTATTTGCTCTAAAAACAGCTGAGCAGCGTAGCATTTCTGTGTAGAAATAAGAATACGAATCAGATAGTTAGCTTGATGTTCTGTGAGTGTGTGGGGTGTCGCGTGTGTGGAACTTAGTAACTGTGTCATTTGCATACGTTCATAACTCCAGTTGTAGCGACACAGGATGTTTTCTTCTGCAGCAAAGGCTGAGTTGTTCTTGCTCCTGCCCTAGTGCCACTGGTTGTCTCCTTCCCCTGCCTATAGAGCCACGTGTGGGGGAGGATACATAGTGAGGCTGGATCTCTTTCTTATCCTTTTGTAAGGGTGAGCTTTTGTGATGTTCTCTTCTGTCAGGCAAAAAAAAAGGAAAGAACAAAAGCGTTTTAAACTCCTCAATGTTCGTAAGCTGCTGTACTGCTATGTTTGGAGAAGTAGTAAACTTGGCTGTGGGCGTAAGTGGGCTGGGGAGAATGGGAACTTCTTGTTTTACTTGTATATAAAAGCATCAATGGGATACTCCCATGAGCTACATATTCTTGTCCTTTAAGCCAACTATAAGGACTACTCTTTCATACAAGTTGTTAATGATGGTTACTTATCTTCTATTTTGTGGTAAAAGAAGTCTAATTTAATGAAGATATATCAATATATGCTTATCCCAGTGTTGCCTTTGCTATAAAATTAGGTTCTTCTATAGAGGTAACAACAGTTTAGAGCTAAGTGGGTGGACTCGGTGATCTTTAAGGTCTTTTCCAACCTGAGTAGTGCTGAGTGCTTGTGGTGTTTGCATGCAGATTTAGGCAACTGTTGTTCACAAGCCTTATTTTTGTTTTCGGTCTTAAAAGGAACTAACTAATGAAGAAGGCTCTGGAGCTTGGAGTATTTTATAGTGCATAGTTACAGACAAGTGGCTGAAGAACATTCTGTGGCTTTTTGTTGTTTTGATTTTAGCTGCTGGTTTCATATTCTTATCCTGTTGATTTGCGGCATCGGGGATGTACGATTTGTGCAGTATACAAAATAAACTTGCTTAAAAAGCCCTCACGGATCCAACCAGAGGACTGCCCTTGAATTCATCACCTTGTTCCATTAAGGTGTTCAGCTACTTTGTTTTCGAGTGCTTTTCTGTTTTGATTCTTCAAGCATTAGGGCTGTTTCAGAAAGTACTCTTATTTGAATCTTTGCTGCTTCTCAGCTGGAAATAATTGAGTTTGTATCTTCAAACTTGAGCAAACTTCACCTCGAAAAATATTTAAACAAAGTGTAGGCAGCTCTTTTGGGAAGTTATCTAAAGCCAGATTATTAGAGAGTTATAGATCATATTCAAGGTTGAACTAGTTGGTAGTGTTTAAATTCACAGCTATGACCAAAGTTCCTTTTTGTTGTGAAGCTAGCATATATGGATGCTGAGAATTAAGAAAAGACTTAGGAATTGATGGATGGCTGATTTATATTGCTTGCTTGAGAATCTTTGGATTCCAAATCTCTCCTCACTGCCCCCACCCCTCCTTTATCTCCAGATAGCCATTGCCCACTTGCTGCTGTGTCATTTTAACCCCCCTTTGTTGTTCATACTTAGGCTCTTGCCAAGTCCTGTTACTTTATGCACCAACATCTTAGAAATCAGCTTTTCTTTTCCACCTGCAGAACTCAGTTTGGCTCCTGTCCAACTCACAATCCATAAAGTTAATTAGGTTTCTTTATCACACCTTTATTTCTCTCCTCCAGACAATATGGTGTGCTGCCATATGACAATCTTTCTTTGCTTGTTTTTCTGGTTGCGTTGTGCCAGTGCTGTTACAACCAGATATATGTATTTTTGAATCCACAGTTTTGGGTTTAAATGTGAAGATTAATTAATTTGAATGTGACTAAGAGCTTCATAATGTTGTTAATCATATTTGTACTTGTTTCCCGCTATATTCAGTTCTCTCCCTCGTTCATTAGATCCATAGACTTGTTTCAGAAAAGTTAGAAACTGTAATTTATGGGATATTGTGGATTCAACAGAATTTAATAGCCTGTTTCAGGGAAGTGCCGTGAACATGAAAGTATTGCATATGGCCTTGCTAAGCCTAAGCTTGGTTCAGCAAGAACTGAGCACAGTTGTTTCTCAAGTTTGGGTTCTGTGGGTTTGTTTGTTTGTTTATTTTCCTGCTGTGTCGTTTCCCTTGGGCCATCCAAACCCTTTCCACAACTGACTCATTTTGCGCACAGAAGAATAATGCAACTTGGATGAGCATGGACAAGGAAAGTGGCAAATAAAATAAATTGTAAATAAACCAGTAAATGCACCCCAACTTTAATACACGTGACCTGCAAGCAATTATGCTGCCTATTGTTTGTATTCAGCTAACAGCTTTCTCTTCAGCATGTGCGCTGTGTTGAGGTTTGAGTGACTAAGCATTGTAGTTCATGGCAGGAAAGTGGAGTACCTGGAAATCAGTTGGTTTTTTATCTATGTTTCTTGCTACTTGTTTATATCACAACGCTTCAGAATCAGTCATTTTAATCTAAACACGTTTAGTACTTCTGCTTGGTTGAAGGTGTGTTTTGTCTCTGGTTGGGTTTAAAGGCACGGTACAACTGTTGTAGTCTGAAACTACCTCATAATCCATGGCAGAATGGAAATAATTTCTGCAGATCTCTCCCTTGCAGGTGATTACCGTTGCTTGTGGGTATGTTAAAAAGTGAAAATCTGGTATAAATCCAAGCCTTTATTTGATTGCTGCTGTTATTCTACCATGGCATAGCATGGAATGCTCCTTAAGATCTGTTTGCAAGCTTGGGAATAAACCACGTAGTGCTGGTATTCCTTAGGATGGTCGTTTATGGACCGTAACACCTCAAAGTTATGTTTGTTAGTGTTATGATGGTAATGCTTACAGTAAAAAACTGTTGAAAGTCAAAAGCTCTTTCAGTGCTTTTAATTTTGATGGGTGTAACCAAGTTTTGGCAAAAACACAGCAAACTTTTTCAGAGACTAAGGCCAGTAATTGTCCAGAGTGACATCTTTCCTGAGTTGACTTGAGTTGCGTTCAGGTTCTGGAGTCTGAAAACATAACATTGGACTTGAGCACAAAGTGGATTTAAATGTTCGTACTGTTGAATACTAAAAGTGGTCATCGTGCAAATGTAGTTTTGGAAGTTCTTTGTTTCTGCTAGTGTGACAGCTTTTTGTCATTTTGTCTTAGTATGTTGCTTGATGGTCAGTAAACATTATGCTGTTATGTGTAGCTCTGTCTCTTATGTTGGGATAGCTGTGTAGGTAGCGGTGCTTTGCGCTTAGCACAGTGATTGGTTCACTCAAGGGTTTTACATGTGTCAGCTTGGTGGTCCTCTATGGAGTTACCATGGAACAGTAGGTGCTATAGGAACTTGTCATGGAGTTATCTAGATCAGTCTCTGTCCATGACAGGGGGCAGTAGGCCTCTGAGGCCTCTGGCCCCCAAAAATGGGAAGGGAAAAGGGGTAGGAAGGTGGGAGCTGGGCTCAAGGAAAGAAACAGGGCTGTAGCAACAATCTAAGGAGGAAAACTTGTTTTACTAACTATGATATTGGAATGCACAATAACACAATATAATACAGTCTAATTGAAATTGAGGCTAATAAATCAAGTAAAATGAGAGAGAGAAAGAGGTTTCCAAAGACCAAGAAGCCTACTTTGAAATTAAAGACGCCATAAAATAGTTTCTTTGTTATTGCTCATGGTTGCTCCTGCTTTACATTGAACCCTTTAGTTTTGACATCCCACGTGCATTTTAAGTGAATCATAGACTCACGCAGTATTGGAAAGGACCTACAAGATCATCTAGTCCAATCGTCCTCCCTTCCCTATACCTACAGAGAACCACTAAACCATATCTCCTGGCTCCCTATCCAGAAGCTCAGCCCTCTGAAAGGTAGAGAGATAAAATGTGCTTACAGGTGAAGTCTCTCACTCGGGTTGTCAAAATTTATTGTAAAGTGCTGTTCCATGCTCTTGCAGGCTGAACCCAACCGTAAAATCATTCTTTCATGCATTCTCAAACAGCTTCTTCACTTGGATTCTGACACAGATCTAGATGAACTTAGCAGTTCAACAGACCTGACTGTATTATGGATGTTTCTTGTAAAGACACACTGTAGCGCTACAAGCAAAGAAATAGCCTGCCTTTCTCTGTCCCAACCCAGGAGGAGAAAATTGTTGGCATTTACTTTTCAACATTAGATGTATTGTTCCCTCCTACTGAAAACTATAGTTAAATATGCCTAAATTAGTTGTTTGTAGGCTTTCAGATCCATGAAAATGAATAGAGAGCTGCTTATTTGTGATACCAAAATGGATAGGTTGGCTTGAAAATGATTAAATAGAAATGGAGTACTCCCATAAAATAGAAGTGAAATTTTTGAAGGTACATTTGCATGTAACAAGATCTTGAGGATGTATTTTTTTCGCATTGAATTTAGCTTTTGGTTCCTATGTGGAATTACCTCTACATATTCTGAGCAACAGTGTTTATTTCTGGATTCCTAAACTAGCTCTGTTTATCCCTTCCTTCCCTCAGTATTTTTGTCATCATTCTCTCTCTGAACTACCCTCAGAATTGATTTCTTCTTGTGAGCTATATATAATATTCTGTTTGGGTACTGTGTTATTGCTATGACAAAGCTTAGAAATAGCAGACCAGCAGCTGAACATTTGAGGCAGATGCTCTGTAAGTTGTCAGCAAAGCACCGAGAGATTTGTATGTATGTATGAATGGATTACAAAATATTTGTTTGCGAGCATGTGCTTTGTTTCTTTAGCACAAAGAACTTTGTATGTTTTGGGGCTGGTGACCTTTATTGGATCTCAAGGTGCTGATCCATCATTTCTTGTTGGAAGTTCAGTCATCTTGTGATTTACAGAAAAAGTTTACAATGCTTATTACTGACATAAAATTCTATTAACTGAATTGCTTTCTTTCTCATCTTTTTTCCTTCTTCTCCCCAACAAAAGGATTACAACCTAAGAAGCTCAGTTGATGAGCTGCTTAGAACTAACTAGCTTTGCACTGTTTGAAAATCAAGACGTGATTCTCATCCATTCCATTTGGAAGTTGCTATATGGTTTGTCTGGTTCATGTAGTGATGTCTGAAACTGTTAGTTGTCACTTGAGTAATCCTAATCTACTTGACTTCATCTTTTGCCATATAGTGCTAGGTTTGCTTTGTATCAAATGTTAAGACTTCTGTATTATCATAGTATCATAGTATCGTGTGAGTTGGAAGGGACCTTAGAGATCATCGAGTCCAACTTCCGGGTTTCGAGCCCTCTGTGTAGCGAAGCGGCACTTCTACCCCCTGCACCACAGGGGGGATTTGAACCCGGGCCCTTCGGTGCCGCAAGCAGCACTTTATACCACTGCGCCACTGTTTTAATAACATCACCGTCAAATGGAAAAGTTGTCTCTGCAAATGAAGTACTTTTCAGTAGATACAGTGAAGGTAATTGTGGAAAAACTGAAGTGTGTGGATAATGAAAAAAGTTCCACTGTAACAGTTTTGGCATCTGTGTGATTGTTTGGTTTATGTAAACTAGAAATATGATGTGTTTGACCAGCTGTTACTCAGCTGAGCCAGACCATTGCAGCAGGACCATTTAAGATTTGTGTTGTAGGCGTGTGTGTGTGCTAGCCTCACCTTGAGCACTGTGTGCAGGTTTGGGTGCCACAATGTAAGAGGAACGTAAAGTTATCCAGGAAAGCTACTAAGATGGGAAGGGTCTGAAGGGCAAGGTGTATGGGGAATGACCGAGGTCCCTGCGTTGGTTCAGCACAGAGCAGAGTTGCTGAGGGGAGCCCTCATGGCAGTCTCAGCTCCTCACAAGGAGCAGAGGGGCTGCACTGAGCTCTGCAGTCTGTTATATCATGCAGCGAGACATCCTTTCTATGATCTAAAAACTAGTGTTAGTGTGAGTGTTGTCTGCTAGTATGTTTTGAGCACGTTGAAAACTTGACTGATCAATGGTCGGAATTAATCATTCATGTAGGCAGCTCTTTTTAATTAACTTTGCTGAAGATCTGTTGCTCAGTAAAAGGATAAGTTGTTTACTTATTGTAAATCCATCTTGTCTTTCCAAGCTTTCAGCTTTTTCATTGCTCTCCAACACTCAACTGCCTGGTTTCGCAGGTTATGTTCAACAGTGGTAATATTTACACCTTCAGACCTGAGGCCTGCTGTGTGAGCTCTTTTCCTGTTTTCACCATGTTATTCATGGAAAAGAAGCAGACTAGAGTTTTCAAAACATGCTCCAATTATGTCAAGCTGTTGGTGCCACAGCTTCTGCGTGACATAACTTTTGAACTCTGCAGGTTGTGCTTTTCTTAGTCATTAATTTTTGGCTTTGTCCCTTTGGATCTTGAGTTGTGCCGATATCACTAATAAGTAGAGCTTACATTTTATTTTAAGCAAGCACTGTAGTTTAGAGCTCATTTGCTTACAAGCAGTTAATAATTTAATGTGATTTAGTTTTAGTACTGATTATGAGTACCTCAGAGCTGAGCAGTTTGTTCAGCTAGCAAGTCTTCTGTGCATGCTTATCACTGGAAAGGAAAATCAACCTCTATATACGTAACCGTAAACGTTTTTTCTGTGACGTAGCTCCCTTCTAAGATTTAGAAAACATTTTACTTTGGAATGTTAATAATAAATAATTTAATTCTATTGTTTGTGGTTTGTTTTTGTTTGTTGTTGTTTTTTAATCATATAAAGATGGTGTGAAATTAGAATGCAGTCTCTGCACTATTTTTTTCAGGTGATTTGTGCTTTCTTAGCAATTCATAATCTGAGAAGAGACTCTTTCCAGGTGAAATTAAGATATTTGTTGTTAGTCTTCTTGGGATTGATTTCTGCAGTAAGGAAGAGGCTTTCATTGGTGTTCGGTACCTTAACATTGCTGTGTTTCTCTATATTTAATCACAATTCTAGGAAAAAGCCTATTATCAACATAGGGGAAAAATACTACAAAGTCAATATTAATTTTACTGTTCAGATCTTGATTGCTTTTCTTAATTACCTCCTAGATTTTATTACTTCTACATAGGACTGAATAGCACTTCTACAAGTGTGTTTTTGTTGTATTCTGGTGTTCTCCAAACAAACAGAGAAGTCTGAAAAGCAGGGTATTTTTATTTTTTCCCATGGGTGATAATATAATGCCCTGTTATACTTGTGCTGAAACAGAATTTGGGGTTTTATTTTGTACAAGTAGCCATAGAGCTCTTACAATCTGATAAGACAAAATAGAGGGAAGAGTGGATAAAATATATGAGAAATGTAATGTATTGCAGGCAGAAGAAAACTTGTAAATGCTGAGAAGGGGATTTAATTGGCAATGCTTTAAGTAGGGAGATGACGAGAGCAGATGAGGGAACTTGCAGGCATGTGGTTTTGTAAAAGGAAAAAGGGAGAGGTGGCATCAGGGCAGATCATGGGGTAGTGTGAAAAAAGAGGTTTGAAAAAAATCTAGTGGTTCAGGAATCACAGAATCACAGGAAACATCAAGGTTGGAAAAGACCTAAAAGGTCATCCAGTCCAACCGTTCACCTGTTACCAATAGCTCCCACTAAACCATGTCCCTCAACACAACATCCAATTGTTCCTTGAACACCCCCATGGTGGTTCACCCACCACCTCCCTGGGCAGTCTATTCCAGTGCCTGACCACCCTTTCTGAGAAGTAATACTTCCTAATGTCCAGCCTGAATCTCCCCTGCCGTAGCTTGAAGCCTATCCCTCTAGTCCTATCACTAATGACACAAGAGAAAGAGGCCAACCCCCAGCTTAGTACAACCTCCCTTCAGGAAGCTATAGAGAGCAATGAGGTCACCCCTGAGCCTCTTCTTCTCCAGGCTGAACATTCCCAGCTCCTTCAGTCTCTCTTCATAAGGCCTGTGCTCCAGACCCCTCACCAGCTTTGTTGCCTTCCTTTGAACACACTCCTGGGCCTCAGTGTCTTTTTCGCAGTGAGGGGCCCAAAACTGGATGCAGTACTCGAGATGCGGACTTGAGTGCTGAGTACAGAGGGAAATTATTGAGAGGATCCTCTTAAAAACTGGAGGAGGTTGTTTGCTCAATCACAAGGTGTCCCTCGAGACATTTATCAGTTCTTTCAGGCTGGAAGCTTCATCCGTTTATTCTCTGTGCGTTGGTTTCCCCAGGGTGCAAAAGGGAAGAACAGATGGTTACCAATGCATCTGTATGTGCAGTATGTCATAAAGGAGTAAATAGCCAGTTTAGATTTTTCCTCAGTGCTCTTCGGCTGCCTGTTTGTATCTCCCTCATCCCCCCTCCCCCCCGAACTTTTTACTCCTGTTATAATCAACTTTCCTGCCTCTCTTTTCATTTTTAGGTACACTTATTTTAGAAGAGCTACTTTCTTGGTGATATCTAATGAGATGCTGTGTGTGTATTTTTTCTGCTTAGTTTTAGTTCCCAGAACTGATATATATAACTGATTTCAGGTGGTTGCGGGAGCTCTTTTTATTTTTTTTCTCACGCTGTAGAAGCATAGAATCACCAATGTAGAAGACCTCCAGTATCATCCAGTCCACCTACCATCCTATCCACCTACCACCACTGTTTCCCCACTGAACCATGTCCTTCATTACAACAACTAAACGTTTCTTGAGCACCTCCAGAAATGATGACTCCACCTGTTCCAGTGCTTCCACTCTTCTGGAGAATAAAGTTTTCCTAATGTCCAACCTGAATCTCACCTGGCACAAGTTAAGGCCATTCCCTCTTGTCTTTTCACTAGTTATGCAGGAGAAGAGGTCGATTCCCCACCTCACCAACTGTTGAGAGTGAGTGGTAAGGTCTCCCCTGAGCCTCCTCCAGACTAAACAATCCCAGCTCCCTCAGCCATTCCTCATAAGACTTGTGTTCCAGACCCTCCACCAGCTTTGTTGCCCTTCTCTGGACACACTCCAAGGCCACAGTGTCTTTCTTGTAGTAAGGTGCCCAAAGCCATCTGCAGTGCTTGAGGTGCAGCCTCACTGGTGCTGGGTACAGGAGGATGATCATCTTCCTGTTCCTGTTGGCTACACTCTTTCTGATACAAGCCAGGACACCACTGGCCTTTTTGACCACCTGGGCCTATACTGCTGGATTGTGTTCAGCCAAACATCAACCAGCACTTCCTAGTCCGTTTTTAGCACACAGTCTCCCAGCCGCTTTGCCCCAAGCCTGTTGTGATTCCTGGGGTTGTTGTGGCCAAAATGCACATCCTAGCTCTTGGTCTTGTTGAACTTTATCATGTTGACTTCAGTCCAGCTATCCAGCCTGTCCTGATCCCCCTGTAGGGCTTCCCTACCCCCAGGCAGATCAACACTTCCCTTCCAAACTTGGTATCATCTGCAGACTTACTGAGGGTGCATTCAATGCCCTTATCCAGGTAATGAATAAAAATATTGAAGGGGACAGGCCCCAGTACTGACCCCTAGGGAACACCATTTGTGACTGGTCACCAGTTAGGCTTAACTCCATTCACCACCACTCTCTGGGCCCAACCATCCTGCCAGTTCTTTAGCGTAGAGTGTACTTGTTCAAGCCATGGGCTGTGAGCTTCTTCATGGGAGTGCTGTGGGAAACCATGTCAAAGGCTTTGCTGAAGTCTAGATAGACTACACCAATGGCTTTTTCCTCATCCACCAAGTCAGTTACTCAGTTGTAATATGGGTTGAGGATGGTCAAGCAAGACCTGCCTTTCATGAACCCATGCTGGCTGGGCCTGGTTCCCTAATTGTCCCACTGTGTTAATTTTTTTTCTTTTATTTTGGGATATGATTTTGTGTAAAATATCACCAAGGTTGAAAAAGATGTCAATTTATGAACTACTGCTTCAACTACCTATTGTCTCTCAGATTAAAAAGCATAAGTTGAAATGAGGGGTTCCCTCTAAGATTACAGCATGCAGTTCTGAATGAAGTCAAAGCGCAAGGGTTGTATAATGTATGCAAACTGCAGGTAGCCTATGCTTTTTCTAGGGTATATCAGGTAAAAATATTGTTATTTAGGACCGTTTTTATAAAGCATTGTTATTTTCCTTAATGATTTGATGGCATATTGCTATTGCATTTCTAACTGATACTTTGTCTTCAGGACGAAGAGCACAATGTTTTGGGGGGCGGGGGGGCTGTCAATTTGCTCTCTATTCTATAGGCTAATGAAACTGGGCACAGGTAGTGTATATTGGGGATGGGTGTTGAGAAAAAGAAAACGCAAAAAAACCTTGCAACTATGTTTGATAAGAGTGGTTGAGTGGTTGCATACTGTAAGCAGTCAGGAAGGCCTTTGCAAATGTTAGCCGTAGCCTAGTCTCAGATGTCTGAGTGTTGGTAGATCTCTGAAACTGATGCAACTTCAGTTTAGATACTCTTTGAAGAGCTCCCAAATCTTACTTTTGAATTACTGCATTTTGTGTTAGGTTTTGAAAGCACTCAAATTATTATTTATTTTTTCTTGCAAGTAAAACTTTCCAATAAAGTTAACAGCTAGTAAGTTACTTAGTAAAGCTTCCATCATTGCAATGGCTGTTATTTGGAGTTTATCCTGAATCTTTTAAAGAAAATGATTGGTTAGTTTCTTTCATTTGCATTTTCTGTTGTTTGTAAGTATCTCTACAGACTTTAAATGTATGAATGTTAAAAGGAAAAAAAGTAACTGCACAGTGTTTCTGATGCAAAAAATCTTAGGCTTCAGCCTGCCCCATCATAAGAATTCTGATTCTGTAGGGATTTCTTCACAAGGGACTTTTTTCTTTTGCCAACGCAAAAGAGAAACAGAGCTTGAAAATAAAATATTGAACAGGGATGCTGTGGTTTCTGCTGACCTGCTTTTGTGTATTGTTCAATAATTGATCCTTTAAATGGCTTAAAAAAGAAGTGAATCTTGTTTATTGTATAGAGTAGTATGAATTTCTTATGTTTTCAGAAATATCAAAGCTGTGTGTGAAACTGAGCGATTCTAGGAAGTACATCTTTGCAAATGGTCTCTGTTATTTCAGAACTGCATCTGTAACTTCTGGGAGTGTCTTGCTTATGATTAAGCTGTGTATGTCGTAGCTTCTAAGATGATGAGTCAGAGTACTAGAGAGAGTAAGGTAGCATGTTTTCTCACAACGGTAGGAGTATATTAATGTATTTTACATGTTCTTGCATCACGGAACAGAATGCCTTCAATGTAATTTGTTTTATTTATAGAAAATGGAATAATCAAATCAGACAAGGTGTTTGAAGTAATGCTGGCTACAGACCGATGCCACTATGCAAAATACAACCCTTATATGGACTCTCCTCAATCTATAGGTAAGTCAGTTTCATAAAATGCTCTGTTCTAATTTGTGTAACAGTGACTGCCTTTGAAATAGATGTGCAAACTTATTTTTATATTTGGAAGCATCTTAATTCTCTATCAGTTTATTCAATCTCCATTAACTACACATTTAAGATATGTACTCAAAAATTTGTATATTTCTACAGGAACAAATATAACCCTGTATTCCTAGATTTATGTGCTGTCTGGGGGGAAAAAAAATGTCATTGTCTTCAGAGGTCCCCATGAGGTGACCATGTAAAGTCACTAACAACTCTGGGTTTTTATATATGGTCCATGAAGAAAAAAAAAGAAATGGGGTTATTCTGGGAAACAGAGCTCATCTGAATTCAACATACTTGATAAAATCAAGGAGACAGAGTCACAAAATGGAAATTGTAACTGAGGTCAAGTATAGAACTGTTTTTATTTCCTGTTCAGAGCTATGAAGGCATAGCTTACAGATGATGTACTTAATTCACTTCTGAAATAGAGTGCTTACATAACCATTAGTGTGTGTCTGATATCCTGAATGAGGCCGACAGAGAGGATACCACATTTTTACAGTCAAGATCAATAATGATGGTCAAATCTTCTGCTTTCTTGTTTTACAGGCTTCCAAGCAACAATCAGTGCTCCACATATGGTAAGCTTTGAACTTGTGTAGATGATTATTTATGATGATACAAATGTTCCCAAAATAAAAATATTTATCCCAACAAATTTAACTAGCAGTTGATGGCAGTAATGTGTTGTGAACTACCTAATAGGAGTGTGCAGAGAAGGAGCCAGACTTTTCCTGCAGGTGCACAGTGATAGGATGTGGGGCAGTGGACAAACAGTGAAATTCTGATTAAATTATATCTTGATGAAATCACACAATATAGTCAAGCACTGGAGCATTTCCATTCTGTGATGGAATGACTGCATCTGTTGACAAGGGAAGACTTAATGATGTAATCTACCTGGACTCCTGCAAGGTCTTTGGCATGGCCCCATACTATGTCATTATCTCCAAGCTGGAGAGAGATGGATTTGGCAAGTGATGAATAGTGTCAATCAGGGGAGTAACCTGTAAAAGTGTGATAATGGCTATCTGTAAAACATTAAAGTACTAGAGGTAGAATGATTCAGTGAGGATGACCTTACAAAGATCATCTATTCTGACTGTCCAAGCACTTCAGGTCTAACCAAAATTTAAAACATATTATTATCAGCATTATCTAAATAGTACCTCTTGAATGCTAACAGACAAGAGGCATCAACCACCTCTCTAGGAAGCTTGTTCTAGTGTTTGACAACCTTCATGGTGAAGAAATTTTTTTTAATCTCTCCTGGTGAAGCTTTGTGCTCTTTCTATGGGTTCTCTCATTGATTACCAGGAAGAGAAGAGACTAGCACCTCCTTTTCACCTTTCTCAGGAACTTGCAGAGGGTAATGAGGTCACCTACTGATCTCCTTTTCTCCAGGTTGGACAGCTCAAGTGTCCTTCCTAAGTCTCTCCTCACAGGACATGTCTTTCAGCCCTGTTGCCAGCTTTGTTCTTCTCTTGTGGATGATTTCAGGTATCTTAACATCCTTTTTATATTGTGGAGGCCAGAACTGTGCTCAATATTCAAGAGGAGGCAGCACTACCTCTTTTGGCTGACTGGCTGTCCTGTGTTTAACATACTCCAAAATGCATTTTGCCCTCCTGTCTGCCAGAGCGCTCTGCTGGCTCATGCTGAACCTGTTGTCACCAATACCCCTAGGTCTCTTTCTGCTGAGTTTCTCTGCAGCCATTCATCTCTCAGTCTGTATTTGTATTTGGCATTACCCCATTGCAGTTTGTAGTACTTGGCATTCTCCTTTGTTGAACTTCATACTGTTGCTGATCACCCAGTGCTCCATATACCTAGATCCTTGTGCAAGGCCTCTTGTCCCCTTGAGGGGAACAGCAGCTCCCAGTTCAGTATCATTAGATAACTTGCAAAAGAAGCGCACCGCTCCTGCATCCAGACCATTGATATATTGAACAGAACCAGGTCTAGAATTGATTCCTGGGGAACGCTGCTAGTGACAGACTAGCTAGATGTCTCCCTGAACGCTACAACCTTTTAAGCTCTACTATTGAGCCAGTTCATTAACCAGCATAGCATGAACTTGTTTATCTCACAGCTGGACATTTTGTCCAGATGGATGCTGTGAGGAATGGTATCAAAGGCCTTACTAAAATCCATAAAGACTGTCCATTGTCTTGCTTTCATCAACTAAGCAGGTGACCTATCAAAGAAAGAGATCAGAATACTAAGGCAGGACTTTTCTCTGCATGAACCCGTGTTGACTGTGCCTGATAATTCACTGTTCTTTAACTGCCTTTCAGTATTTCCCAGGGTAATCTTTCCATAACTGTTCCAGAGAATGAGGTTAAACTAACTCTGTTAGTCTCAAGAATGAAATGATTGTCATATGACAGGCTTAGTTTGTGCGCTGGTCAACTGTGTGAAAAAACAAAGCAGCTCGTGATGTATCTGTAGACTATTAAATATTCATATGTGGGTATTTTGAATATCAGTCTTTGTAAAAGCCACCTTCTTTTTCCCTTGAGTAACTGTGTGCAGGCAGTATTAACTACAATAGCATTTTTCTTTGGTCCTCTAAAGCTGGTTTCTGTCTCAGGCTATTCAGGCGTATATGGTGTAATGATAAGGCAAATGCTTTTAGGCTTCTATCCACCAGAAAACTGAGAACTGCCAGACCTGAAGAGAATTGAATTTATTCAATTGTCGCTCTCCACAAACAAGAAAAAAATAAATGTTTTCTCGAAGTAAAAGAAGTAATGGTGATTATATCATATAGCTAACTCCACTACCTCTGGAGTTTTTATGCTGTCTTTATGTAATGAAAGCATAATTCTGAAATTTCTTGGGTTAATCTTCTATACGTTGCCTCAAAACACTGAAGAAATGAAGCTGTGTAGGATAAAATGAACACTGTGTCATATTTTGAATTTTTCTGTCTCTTTCCCCTAGCATGCGTATGCTCTTGAACTTCTGTCTGATCAATTACATGAAGGAGCCAAAGCACTTGATGTGGGATCTGGAAGTGGAATCCTTACAGCATGCTTTTCGCGAATGGTGAGAAACCTAGTTTAATCACTGGTCCATCAAAACTGTTTGAACTGCAGCATAAATGAATTAAAGACAAGGGTAAAAGTGAGCTTCTCACAGTGGACTGATGTTGATTACACAGAAAATGGACTACTCTCCTGAGTGTGGCTAGTATGCACTTCTAATCATATTGATACTTGAGGCTTGAGTCCAGTAAATCCTTTAGTGTTGAAGAAACTGCCTTGATGGGAAGTTCTTTCTTGATTTAATGGTTGCTGTATAACTTGAAGTAAGGTGGTGTTTGTCCCATTTAGCCCAATTTTTATCTTATTTGTGTGGCTGTGAACGTTCTCGTTGTGATAATCGTTTTTCTGCTGTGATGAGAGCTTAATGAGACCTAAAAGAATCCTGTTTCCACAGGTTAAGTATATAACTATGTGCATAAATGGTTTTTAAAATTCATTTTATTTTTTCTTTTTATTGTACTATGGAAGTACCAGTGCAAGTACCTATTTAATCTCTTTAAAAAATAGTACTAATTTATATTCTTTTTTACATCTTTTCCAAGTAACTTCTTATCAGATTGTTCAGCATATGCTTAAGGAATTCTCAGCAAATCTATTCTATTTTACATCAAGAGGAAAACAGATTAAAAATTTTGTTTTACTGTTGGCCATAGCTACGGTTTTTCTTGACTGATTTATCTGGTGGAATATGATCAGTTCTTCCTTCTCCGTTATAGGACTTTGCTTTATAACTAGCAGAGACCTTCGCTAAACTGCCAGCCTGGTGCTTTTTTTGTCTTTCAGGTGTTAATTTGGATTATGGTGATGCACATGACAAATGCTCATTTGTTCTTTTACTTAAATTTTACTGTTTTCAAGTGTTGATCTGTTGAATCTTCATGTCCCATATTAATAACTTGATAAGAATGTTTAGCATTATATAATGCATTAGTGAAAGCCTCTGTGCATTTGTTCAAAAATGCTAACTACCATGTTAAAAAGGTAAATTAAAAAAAACAGTGAAATAAATTCATCAAACTGCTGTCTACACAACACACTAAATGCCATTTCTTTAACTTTCTAACTACTGTTTTTAGTCTAACTGTAGTCAGTCTAACTTAGATAACCAAGTACAGCAGGTGCTAGTAGCATGCATAAGGAACCTGAATCCTGCAGGTGTTAATGTTTTCATCAAAGATGTGTGTTTATTCACTAGAAATGATGAATGTATAAAATGCCTTGTTAGATAAGACATTTGTGACACGTGGTTGTGCACTTTTTTCTTTTAATATAATTATATAAGAAAAGCTGAGAAAATATGGAGGAAATGAAAAGTCAGAATTCTCACAAAAATGAAATCTCTCCAATTCTGCTAAGGTTAACCACACTTTTTATCACTGTGTGAATGTCATGTTCTTCTGAATTGTGCCAGAATTTCCTTCTTGGTGGTACACTGTGGAGTACCTTACATACACATGTTTTGTGGAGCATATTGAACAAATGCTTTTTTCTGTTCAATAGCATAATTGCTGTGTAATACAGATCTCACTTCATCCACTTGAATGGATGTAGGTAGGAGTATACATTGCTCCGACTCAGTTTTCTTCCTGTTGAAAAATTCTAACACTACCATTGTTCCAGATAACGTACTTTCAGGCTTTTGTTAGCCTTTTCCTATCAGAATTCAGTTGGAGGTACACTTACAGGACATGCTCCTCAGCTGCTTGAGATCTAGAGTGAACAACTGGTATTTGTGGCATAAGCTTCTGAGAGCACACTGATGTCATGGTAGCTTTACTCCTGTGAGAGTAGTCCCGTTTGTAGCATTCCTAGAGAACATTTTATTTTCCTTAGTGTGGTTAAGATGTTTGGGCTTTTTGTGTTAAACTACTACCACAAACTTAGTAAGTTAGTATGTTGTATGTAAGTTGCCTTGCAGGGAATTTCATTCACTTTTAAAGGTTGATGGCAACTCTAAATACTGGCATTACTAAACCAAGTGGGATGTATATCTGTTTTAAAAAATAACAATAACAAAACCCCCAAATGTTTTGCCAGTTTACTATTGCCTTGATTATGTACTCTTTGAGGTTACAGGGCAGTAGGCAGGAGTAATCAAGCTTGAGGAATATTCAGAAATTAGCATAATGGCCTATGGCATGCTGCTGGAGATGCTGTTACTTTAAATCAGGCTATTTCATACTATTATCATTTTGCTAAATCTTGATTTCTGTGACATTACCCTGAAGGACCTATACTGGATATTTTGCCAGCTTTTGGTACATTCCTGCGAACAGCAGCCTCTGGCTGTTGTAGTGAAAAGTTGCCCTGTGTCTTGTTCTATTTCACATGCGAGGCCAGTCTTGTTCCAGTTGAAATAGAAGAGGTAGTACTGCTCTGTGTTTTTTTAATGTAGGACTTGCTCGTAAGGAAACATAAAAGCTAACTACTACTATGATGGGAGTTTTCTCAACTTTTCATGTCTTAGAAAGATTAAAATGAAAGATACAGAAACATTGAGTGTGTCAGTAAACGTGACCATTATAAGACAGAGTTGTGTGAGTTCTTTGAACTGGATCCTGCAAAAGGTTTTCTTATTCCATGATTTGGATTCTTTTTCCCCTTCAAAACTGATACAAGTTTTCTGGAATAAAGACACAATTTTTTTTATTTTATTATTATTATTTTTTTTCAGTGTGATACTCTTTTAAAGCATATTAATTTTGGAGGCCTGTTTCAAAATACACTGATCTTTTAGGACTGTCTGTGAGTTATGAGCTCTCAAAACTTCTACTCTCCTAGTGGAAGAGAACTGTAGATATGAAATCATACAATGGCCTGGGTTGAAAAGGACCACAATGATCAGCTAGTTTTAGTCCCCCTGCTATGTGCAGGGCTGCTAACCACCAGACCAGGCTGCCCAGTGCCACATCCAGCCTGGCCTTGAATGCTTTCAGTGATGGGACATTCACAACCTCCTTGGGCAACCTGTTCCAATGTGTCACCACCATCTGTGTGAAAAACTTCCTCCTAATATCTAACCTAAACCTCCGCTGGCTCAGTTTCAAACCATTCCCCCTTGTCCTATCACTGTCTACCCTCGTAAATTCCTGAAGTATTCATGAATGCAAGAGGTTGGATGGAAGTTGTGTTGTCCCTAACTGTTAACTGTTGAATTTGCCTCAAAAGAATAGGACCCTTGAGATAACTTAGAACAAAACCTGTGACTTAACTTTTCTCTGAAATAAGATTTTTCTCTTAAAAAAAAACAAAACAAAAACAAACAAACAAACAAAAAACACACAAAAAAACTTGTTTTTTAAGGAAGTAATTTTTAAGGAAGTTTATCCGGGATGGAAGGAAATTAGTTCCAGTCTTTGTCCTTGAAGTCCTTGCCTCTTATTGGATGTAATACATATACTCATTATATAGTATGACTTCTAAAAATTCAGAGGAGAAATCCCCACTGATATTTTAGATTGACTGAATTGATCCTTAAAAAGTTTACTGTAACAAACATAATTCTTAGCTGTCAGGCTTTAGTTAGTTGTTGCTTCTACCAGTCAGAGTGTGTAATTCTAAGCGGTGTTTTTAATAGCATTGGTAAGGTACTACCACTTTGCTGATTTGTTTTTGTATTAGAGAAATGGGCTGAGAAGATGGGAATTCTGATTCTATAAGTAAACAGTCATTAGCAGAATTTATTCAACTGTATATTTTTATTTCAGGTTGGTCCCAAAGGACAAGTTGTAGGAATTGATCATATCAAAGAACTAGTAGATGATTCAATAAATAATGTCAAAAAAGATGATCCCACATTGCTGTCTTCAGGAAGAGTGAAACTGATTGGTGAGCATCAGACTCTGATATACTTATTAATTAAACTGATATTCTTTCTAACAGCTGGTTGAAAGTGACTAAAATTTGAATGTGAGTAAAAATTCTGATATAAGAAGTTAAACCAAAGAAGGGCCAATTAACTAAAGAAGGGAAAGCCAATTCTTTTGGCCTTTGAAAAATATCATCTTTGCACCCTTTTGAGAATATGGCTTCTGGTAATCTTAAGGAACATGTACTCATTCTGTTACGAAACCTCAACATGCAAGTGTTTCCTGATGAAAATACTTCTTATGCTGAAGCACTCTCATGTTAGTTTGCTTTTTAAAATTGGGCTTCAGTGCACAACTTTAAATGTGCTGTCATCTAAATTGGAAAGCTTTAACAGAACATTCATACTTGTGATGTAGTAATTGAGAAGGCAAAGGGTTGAGCTGAAATGATACTGGATTGGTAATATGCATCACTGAAGCTTCTCAGTCGTTCTTAAAATTAACATTGATTCTGTTTTAGGGAAGTGATTAATGGATGCAAACTGGTTTAAATCAGAGTTACTGGGAGAAATAATGCTGAATTTATGCAAGGAGAGAATTGTTGTTCATTACATGACTAAGAGAAGAAAGATACCTGTTTTTATCAGTAGAGACAAAGCTGGCAGGAGGAAAGTATTTCCTTTGTTATCATCATTTCTTTGGTTAAGTTTAAAAAAGTTGAAGATCTGGGTTATTTTGGGGCTGTTCTTTTGGAAGCACTTGGAAATATTATTATGGTTTGTGATAGTCAGCTCTTCCCTTAGTATCTTCCATTTTGGTTCCTGGATTTCTTATTTTTTTAATTTTTTTTCCATAAATGATGGACTTTGTAAATCTTTCTGGAATAAGCACATCAACACGTGTACTTAGATGCTATTTTATACAATTTTACATCACTGAGAACACTTACGACTTCTTCTTGTAGAAATTTAAGGCGTAACAGACTGAGGATTGAGGGAGAAGGGGATAACTTCTGTTGGTGCTGTACAAGAGCAAATTGACTTAAGCTTCTAGTTATGCTTGAGACAAACTCTGATGCTCTCTGGAATCTGCAGTTCTAAGGAGACGTCATCATCAGTATTATGTTTGACTATGTAGTGGCATAACTAAGAGACTTCTGAATGGTTCTGTTGTGAGGTGCATTAAATACAGAGGGAGGAGTAGCAGGTGTGTGAACTAGATGGAGAATAATAATGCTTCAGCTGTGCTGGACTCCTGGGAGTATTATCATGCGGAGCTAGAATCAAAATAGGGCTGTTTAAAATCAACAGGCAAAAAAAAACTGAAAAGGCAGAGTTATTTGGCGGGAGGAACTGTATGAATTAAAACAAATGAAGTCAATGCTTAGTCTTTGACAGATTTATATGAACCATTCTCTGTTGTCTTGTTGCACCTCAGATTTACTCTAATGGCATTTCAGAAGAATTGGTGTTACTTTTCAACGCATCTGCAATGTAAACTGAGGAATAGGCATCCTTAGGCTATGTCTGTGTTAGTTTGTGGTGTGCAGGTTTGGGTTTTGTTTTGGGTAAGGATGTTGCCTTTTGAGGTGAATCTTTCAACCGTTTCCACTTACCATCTTTTGTTCCCATGAAAGCATACATGGAGAGCAAAAACTTTGATTCTTTTTGGGTGAAACTATACTGGACGATGTGCTCAGAGAACATGGTCACATGAAGATAACAAGTAAGACCTAACTAGACCAAATCAGTCATTCTGAAATGCTTATGTTGCACAGACATGGAGTCATGAGCAGAAACTGTTTTGCTGTGTGGATTTACCACTATTGAGCTTCAGTGTTTGCTGATGCAGACGTGAGATTCCTCTAAGCACAGTGAAGTAATTTTCTTCTGTTCTGTACTCATGCTGCCGTTCTCTGTGAAACAGGTCTGTATAGAGACACTGAAGGCTTGAGTACCATTATAAGCAGATCAGATCTAGGTTCAAAAAGAGGGTACAAAACCCTTTCATGTCAGAAAGTAATTATTTCCCCTCTGCCCTGCCCCAGTGATTATTTTAGTTCATTAATAAGCTGCATGTTAGGGGAAATCTGGGTGGGATGGGTGATGTTTTTCAAGCTGTGAGTGCAAGCTCATAATTTGAACCATTCCCCCTTGGAAATTGAATAAAGTAACAATTTGGGTCACAATGAATATATGAATTCTGGCTTGAAAAAAAAATTAGTTGTCCTTTGAATATCTGAAAGTGTTCACATAGGATTTGGACTTAGTGATCCTTATGGGTTCTTCTGAACTTGGGGTATTCTATGATTGCAAGCAGAGATGTGCCTGAAGATGGTAATTTTGGTTTGGGCTCTTGATTCTAAGAGGAAATGCTTTAGATGTTGTCCTTCTTTCTACTGCTGTCAGTGATGCAACATGCAAAGATCACTTTCACAGACTTTTCAAGGCAGGACACAAAGTGTCTGAGTATGTACGTTCTTCATAAGACAATTTAGCCAGTGATTACTTTAGTTGCTGGCAGTACTGGAGACCAGGGCTTCTAGGAAGCACCTGCTGATGAATCTAGGAGAATGCAGGTCTACCTGCATATCTAGCATCCTTCATACCAGTATTTGCTTGTCTGAGCTGAAGATGTCTTTCTCCCTTGCATTTTCTAATTGGAACAGAGAGTCAACACAGTAATGCATCACTACTCTCTCTTTAGAGGAGGCCTATAATGCTACTAGGATATAAATGAATGTGATTGGTACTCTTGGCTGCACTGAGGTTATTGTTTTGGTATAAGCCACTTTAGCTGGGTCAGAGGGATTAGGTCCTGGAATTACTGTAACTTTCATCTTTGTTACTGATAACAGTAATAGAAACTTAGTGAAAGTGGTGATAGCCATGAGTTCTCTTGAATCATTGGGTTTCTGCTTGGCAGCCTCCACATTGTGAAGGAGGGGCTTGTGCTGCTCAGAATTTGTGATGTGAGGAAAGAAAGCACTTCAAGGAGCACCTCAGCAACCAGGAAAACGTGCAGTCTTATTGTCTGTAAGCTTTGGATGTAAAATGTGCATGTGGGGTCTTGCTTCAGGACCTAAAATGACAGACAACAAACCTCTGGTTTTAACCATTTCAGAGTGCTGTCCAGATCTTCCCGCTATGGTCACCACATAATTTTTCTCTTGTGATTTGATGGAAGGCAAATGGTTCCAGCTTCTGGCAGAGGTGCAGAACTTCTTTTGATTCATTCAGCCTTTTTCATTAATCTGTAATGATAGAAGTCAAAGTGCAGTACTAAGACAGGAAACCCCAAACAACTACCTGTGAAGATATTCCTCTGCTCAGCACTATCCTTCTTGCTTTTTCTTCTTGACTGATAACTAAGACTTTTGTGCTCCCTGAATATGAATTTATGAATGGTTTGGTATAATTTGCTTCCTTTGTTCCTAAAGAACTCCAGAGAGAGCACTGTGTGAAGCCTCGTGTGAACTGAACTTTCTTTTGGTTTGGCCTAAGTACTATGGATACCGTATTCACTTAATTTTACAAGTCTTAATTCAGATTCTAGGCTGCCTTGTAACCCACAGTTGGTGATTAAATACATTCCTTTTAACTTTGTTTTCCTTTGGATTCTGTGATGGTTTGGGATATCACATTGTAATGGCTGACTATCAGACTTGGCTGACTGCGCCACTCGCCTGCTCTTTCGCTCCCTCTCCACAACAGGATGGGTGGAAAAAATAAGAAGAAAAGTCTCACAGATTGAGCTAAAGACAGATAAATCATTTACTGATTGCTGGGACAGCCAAAACAAACTACTGGGGAAAAGTATTGTATTGCCAATTAAAAATAGAATAGGACAGTGAAAAGCGAGCTATAACACCTTTCCCTTCCCAGCATTTGCTACCAAAATGTTGGCATGTAAACCCAATATGCAGATTTATATCAGACTAACATAAATAAGGTCTTTGGAAGTTTTATTGGCTGTAATTCAAAGGAACCTACAGTTTCAGCTTTCGAAACTTTATAGAGTAAGAATCAAAGTGTCTTCTTTTGCTTGATTCTGTCAGCTCCATGCTTATTTCTGATGAGTAGATTTCTGTGGAACTTGCCAGAGGTTAGAATTATTAAACAATCTTGGGCTCTGATTTTTATATATATATATATATATATATATATTTTTTTTTTTTTTTTTTTTTTTTTTTTTTTTCTCTTCTAAATAGTCTCTTCCATTCTGCTCTTTCGAGAATACTGGGAGTATGGCAAGCTTTATCTGTATCAGTGCTAACATTTGTCTCACACATGAGTAACTGTCAATAATGATATTTATATTTATTTTGTGAATTTTGAATGCAATAATTAGTTTTGTTCCACTGATCTTAATGTTTTATCCAATCCGTCATAGGCCTCTTGGTCTCTTCTCTGGTGCAGGCCTTCTTTGATAGCATGCTAGAAGAAGCAATAGGCTTACTGTGAGAATTAGTATGTACAGTACATGAGCAGATTTAGTGTGGTTTTCTGCTTTATATTTTATGGCAGTTACTTAATGTGACCAAAGCAGAGGTCATTAGACTTTAAACAATGAGTTTATTTTTTCAGTCCATGCTCAGGTGTAACTCTGGCTTAGATAATCTAAAACTTTGTATCTTTCAGCTTTCAGAATGGCTAATTTCATATAGGTCTTTACTTTAGATGTTTATATGTCTTTACTTTAGATGAGGTTGTCAGTTGAAGCAGTAGAAAGTGGGTGAAAAGGTTTCCCTATTTCCATATTTGGTTTACAGACTAACAAAGAACTTGAGACTAACTTTAACTTGTTTGGTCTGTGCAGACCACTTGTTGTATGGCACTATGAAGACAAATCCTGTAATGGTGCTTCCAAACAGAACTTTGTCCTGTGCGTGTATGTGGGTGTCTTCAGAAGTGAAATACTCGTCTGTTGTAGTGTGTATGTGTCTGTCCAGCACAGACAAAGGGGTGCTTTTCTGTGTCCCATTTCCTTCCAGCTTAGTTATTGCAGAGCTCAGTGGGGTGGTATGGAACAACTATACTAGGGTGCTTCTCCATGAACTGCTTCTGTAGCCTTTTGAGTAATTTAGTCTTCCAACTGGTAGAGCAGCTACAGGTTTATAGTCCATGTGAACAGTTTGTCCTTTCCTCATCTTAGGAGTCTTATACGTACTTTTGAGATTTAACGGCTGAGGCTTGTGATCTGCTTTATACTTAGGGACAGCATAAGCAAAAATAAGGCAAAGCATATTTTCTACGAGGATAAATGATGGGCAAGTCACATCTATTGGAATGATAGGGCACATAAATGCTTAGGTATCTTTTCTGGATGCACAGCATGTCTCCAAGAGTTTTCAGTATAAATCAGTGCTTTCTGATTTCATGTGCTATGCTACTTATTGTGTGTATGTGGTTTTTGTTGCATCTACTTTATAGTTATGTTAATATTTTTATATGGACTTCATATTACTTTGATTAAGCAGAATTTGAATTGAAAAACCTTTGAGAAGGTTAAAAAAATAAGTGTTTTCTTGCAGTGGGAGATGGAAGAATGGGATATGCAGAAGAAGCTCCCTATGATGCAATTCATGTAGGAGCTGCAGCACCAGTTGTGCCCCAAGCAGTAAGCCATTTATGTTTTGTGTGTGTTATTCATTAATCTCCTAGCTGTAAAAACCATTTTATATACTTAAATATGTAAAATACTTCAGAGAGTTGCACTGCTGGGAGTATCAGTGGGTAGGATGCTGTTAGTATATGGTCTGTATCGCATTTCTGGTTGGTGTGCTAAAAGGTGCACGTTCTAATAACCTTCCTGCAGACATATTTTAAACTGTCGGGTGTATAAATCAGTGCTACAACAATGGAATATTTTCCTTAATAAATTGTTCTTGTCGTAATTGAATGACACAATTTAAATACTTGTTTACCAGGTTCTGAGATGTTGGGCCTGTTGGAAAAATCAGGTGCTCAGCTGGAGATCTCCTTAATTATAAAAACAAAAAGAAGTTTCCAGACAGTTCTCTCTCGTTCTGTGTTTTTTGTCACTTACCTTACATTCATATAGAATAGTTTCATTAAATGTTGTTCCATTAACAGAATAAACAAAAAGCTTTTAGGTAACCCATGTTGTGTTGACAATTTCAAATTATTCAAGAAAGATAATGTCACAAATGTAAAATTGTATCCTAAAGACACGAGAGTCATTTACCCCACAAAATGTTAGATAGTAAACCCGTACCAATCAATGAAAGGTATCAAAGTGTTTTACCTGTCATTTTAAAAAGACTTTACTGTAAAAAAATCATGTATATATTATTTATTTATATAAAAACAATTTATGATTTTGATGTTTTTCCCATCTTGTGTAGAAACTAAAACGGCATCTGACACAAGCTGATTATTTTTCCTTATTTTGGAATTACATGAGATTACTGTGATTGTGTTTTGCAATGTAAATTTTGCCATGTTGTCGTTTTTCTCTCATTTTCAGTGTTTTTTATTAATTGAAGTAGTTATCTGCTGCATAATAGCAGATACACAAAATGTGGCAAAGCTGTTGATGTATGTAACCAATGTTGGATCCAGCTTCTCTAAGTGGCTGGTTACATTCTAATTTCTGTTGTGTTCTAGCTTATAGATCAGTTAAAACCTGGCGGAAGATTGATATTACCAGTTGGTCCTGCAGGGGGAAACCAGATGCTTGAACAGTATGACAAACTAGAAGATGGCAGTGTCAAAATGAAGCCTCTGATGGGAGTGATATATGTGCCTTTAACAGATAAAGAGAAGCAGTGGTCCAGGTGGAAGTGATTTTCTGTTCCACTTACTTCTTCCACACACACGCAAGGTGAAAGGGTGTGAATTTTAAGCAGATAGACTGCAAGGCCTGCGTTTGCTGCTGTCATTGCTTTCTGCTGCTCCATACCATGAACAGTGACTCGGTTTGCGTTACTACGTCACCAAAAGGAGGTTATGCTAAGTTGAAGTTAAATTAAAAGCAGAAAAAAATATTGCATGGGTTGCACTTTGTCTCTTTTGAACTCCTGTTTTCTTTAGCTTTGGTCTGTTGAAGTTACTTTTTTTTCTTTTCTTTTTAGTTTTTTAAAATAGAATATTTTCTACATTTAAACTTCTCTTTTTATAAGCAACTTGCCAAATAGAGTCTCAGAATCACCAAATAGGGTAAGGTGTGAAATACTACTTAAGAATAAATATAGTGTGAGTTAGTGGTAATTAGCTGTTCATTTTTTGTTTTTCTGAAATGGCACAAATTAAGAGAAAGCTGTGTGAAATCCCCAGGGGGCAATATAGATGATCTTATTAAAACCTTTTCCTCAGCCTCTAAGTAGCAGAAAGTGTAGAAGCTGATCCCTTCTTTTGTGGAGTAATGTATTCCAGTAGAGTTCAGAACATTTTCTCAGACTTGTTAATAACTCTGTCACCTGTCTGCGGGGATATGTTTGAGTTCTGCAGTGCAGCAGGCTCTGAAGGCCTTTCTAGAGATAGTAGACCTTCCAGTGAGTTGAGCTGAATGAGCACAAACACAGGCATAGCACAGCTGTCAGCTTAAACCACACTAGGCATTTGTATGGCAGTGAACAAAGCAGCAGTCCTGTTCTGCTTCCTGCCAGAAAACACTTGTGAATGTGTTATCTGTTTTAATGAAGTGCACAGATCTGTACTGAGCTCTGGAAACAGCTTTTGAGCTTTACATCTCTTACATATTGATTATACCACAGAATATCTAGAAAAAAAAATAGCTTATGATTTGGATACATGAACACCTCAACTTTAAGTTATCAAAATGTCCATTAAAGTACAAATAAAGCAGTTTGTATTATTGCTGCTTGCTGAAACCCCATTTTAGTGTTCGTTGGATCACTGTACAGTGGCCATATACAAATTAGTTAGAACATGAGTTCTAAATGAGTTACTGCTTAGATCAGCTGTTGTGAAACATGAGTGCTATTCAGATTTTCTGTACGTTATGCAAATTAATACTTTATCCTTGAATCTTAGCAGTGTTCTGTCAGCATGGTACTCAGGGATTTCTTGCCACAGTGTAAGGATTTGAAAGTCTCATTTTGTGATTACTTTTCTCCTCTGACAAAAGTGACAGACTTTATTCAAGTCTGGAGCTCAGGCTTTGAAAAGGAAGAATATTCTTCTTGAGCTGTCTTTTTTTTTTTCCAGAGAGTTTTAAAGCATTTTTCTGCATTACCATCTGACCCAATTATAGTAGCAGTTGTTTTTCATCACACCAATGGGTGTTTTTATAAATAGTGTTTCCTGAAGGATTTCTGCAATGCATGGCTATCCCATGCTGCTAGCGATGGTGTAGTGTAGGTAGGATCTTAGCGTTCTAAAGTCCTTCTATCTCTTGTGTACAGTTCTATACTCTGTTTTCTCTGCTAGTGCAGGAAGAGGTAATGAGTTTTTTGGACTTTATTCAGTCCTGGGTATTGACTGTTTTGTTGTTTGTTTGTTTGTTTTTTCCCCAGATGTTTTTTGAAGTCTCTGATCTGTTCTGAAATACTTCATGATTTATTTAATTAAGTGTTAAAAATATATTGGTGTTATCAGAACAGATAAGCTTAGCCTGAAGTGTGACCTTACAGTGGCATAGAGGCTTTTTCTTCCAGTGTATGTTTAAATTGCTTCAGACTTGGAAATCTCTGTGAAAAGACATCTCTGAAGTCCAGTTATTATATCTCTGCTCTTAAATTGTCCTTTGGTCTGAAGAAAGCTCCCATTCCCTTCCTGAGGATAACTGCCATTGTATTGTAGACTTCAAAGGAGGTGGTTACCTGTCTTTTTTTTTACTGCTTTTCCTGATTGGTTAGACCAAAGTGCTGGTCAGCCAACTGCTGCTAAGGAATCTCCTAATAATTCACTATTTGCTGTCTGTGATACCAGCAAAGAAAAAAGAGGTGTGGTGTTTTTGTTTTTCATTTTGTTTTTGGGCTGATTAGATTCCAGTTTATCCTTCCTAAATTGTTGAAGACCTGTGAGTAGAGAGCAGTGAAAGACTCATTTACTCTTCTGAAAGAGCTTATTTAGATCTCTCTGTAATAACAAGCTGTAGTGTAAGAGAGGCTCCTGTGGCGATAAATCCCAAATAAATTGGATTTGAATGGTGTGTATATTTTTTCTTTAAGAGGACCTCAAGAATCCATTATGCTTAGCTCGGTTCTCTTAGTTAACGTCACATCAAGTGGTTTGATTCCTAAAGCAGGCAACTGTTTCATCATGTTCAGAATTGGCGTTCTTTCACAAAACAGCTTGATAGCTTCTGATTCATATAGTTGAGGCCAAAATCAATTGATGCTGTTTTGCAATGTGTATTTCAGTCTGCTAGCTAATTGCATTAGATGAAAAGCTGAGAATGTTTTTCTTTAACATGTATGTACACGCATACACATATACATATAATAGTGCACGCATGAGCTCAGTTTCTCCTAGCTGTAGAAAATAAGCACTGCATGACTTTAACACACAGATGATGGATTGTTTTGGGCTGGCGTGCTTTTGTTGGATTCAGAAGTAGTGAAGCCTGGGTGAAGTCTTGTGAGGGAGGCCAATCCCCTTACTACCGGTGTATGTCTGAACAAACAGGATATGAAAACCTCTATTTGCAAAGTGACATCTAAGATGTACTTGCCCATTTTTGTCAGGAACAGCTTAAAGCAATGGGAAATACTAACAGTTGACACACTTTCACGTCAATATAGCTTGTTTGAATTCTAAGAACAAATTCTATTTTGTGAGAGAAAATAACCTTCAAATACATCAAGCTAGCTGGCAAAAACTTAGCCAAAATTAGTAGATGAGTAATGTGCCATCTTTAATACTTCCAGAGCAAGTAGAGAGGTTCCCTTAAGCCTTTCAGTTTTTTGAGGGTCTAGCTTGGGTGTGAAGGATCCAGAAGTGTTTGTCACAGTATAAACACAAGGCTTTTGCAAAGCTGTGTGTGAGTATGTGGTAGGATTCAGGATGCAAATCACGTCAGCTCTGAGGTGTGTTGAGATTAAACCAGCAGTAACAGTAGTCATTATTTACATATTTTTGGATGTAAGTATCAACAGGTGGCAGAGATTCTGGAAGCATTAAGGAAGAATGGAGTAATTGGCTAAGAGTCACCTGCACTGCATTTGAAACTCTGTATCAGAGGTTCATTTATTTCATCTGTTTAAAGCAAACAAATACAGAGACCTTCCAAACATTTGGAATGTCTGGATTTTGTCTTACTTCTGCCAAGATTTGTCCTCCCTTTTGCTTCTTTACTGCTTTTTCAATTCCTGTGGCACTCTGAAGCTGTATTATCAGTACCTACGCTACAGAAGGCAGTGCAAAGTGCAAAGAATGCAAATATTTTTCTAACAAATCGTAAGATTTGTATTCCATCTGCATTAGATAGAACTGGTTACAGAAGCCTTATCAGTTGCTTTTAAAATGATGTGCATGTTGCCATTCCACGCTCTATGATTTGTGAACAGTAACGCCTTTGTAATTTCAAAGCTTTTGCTTGTGTGCACGTAGCACTATATTTTCTGTGGGTTAGTTTGCATGATAGCTGAAAATACTGGTGCATACTGAGCCAGCAATCACATTAGCAAAGTTTTTGTTAACTCAGACATTAGCTTTGGCTAATGAGAGTGATGCACTTATTAAAAGAAAAAGTGCAGTAAACTCACCTTATAGATTACTTGTGCCTTGTAGGTGAGTGAGGGGTGGGGGAAAAAAAGCATCATTCCTGATTAAATAATCCAACATTCATAGTGTCAGTGCACAGCTTTCAGATTTGATGGACATCTGGCATTAAAGTGAATGCTTTGGGAATATTTAAACAAATCACTGATATAATGTCACTGTTGGAATATGGGTTCTGTGGGCTCCCTGTTTCAGCGTGTTTTATAGGATGTGTAGGAACAAAAGCCTGCATTTTCCTTTGTCCTCACAGTGATTGAGAGACTTTTTTTGAAGCATCCTTTCTCCTACTTGAATCTCCTTCTGACGTAACAACTCCCAAATAATACAGTACGATTGAGTGTGTAAGTCCTTCAGGAGTGAGTAGAGTTCCTCTGAGAAAGAAAGAAAATAGTTGATGCAGACTTTGTGATGTTGATGTGAGGTAGATGGACTGGACAATCTTTCTTGTCAGCATGGAGCCAGTGAGGTTGGATGACAGGCAGCTGCATGACTTTTCTTAAGAACTTATTGATTTTGGTGGTGTGGGAGACGTTCACTTAAGTCAATGGTGTATTTGAAGTAGAGGAGGGACTTGTATTTCACAATAGGTCACATAATTGAGACAGTATGGGATTGCTGCTGCCTTTCCTTTTTGATTAAATGCTTGAATGGATTGTTGAAATGCTGCCGATTTGCTTGAGCCCTTAAATGTGTTCTGATACAGTAAGAAGACTTTTCAAATGTCATTTCTAGAGGGAGTAAAAGCATAACTGCGTGTGTTTTCTTTCTGCAGGGATGAACTGTAAAAGCTACATCATCTTGACCCAAACATAGTGTTACAGTGGACTGCTCATCTCCAGTTCTAAAAGCTTTTTGAAAACCAACAGCATTGCAGCTTGTTTTGGACTTCGTTATACCGTTGTTATCAGCATGGAAAAGCGTGGTGTTTGTTTTATTTTTTTAGATGCTCAAGGCAAATCTGATAAAGACATGGTGGGAAGTTTTATGTGGGCACTGTTTTATTTAACATGCCTTTATTTTACTTTCATCTGTTCAAAGTGAATTCCTGCAGATGAACTGCGGATGAAGATCTATAGCTTGTGAACTCTAATTTTGATGGGGGTACTTGAACACTCACTTCTCTTGGCTCCTGTGTCCCTTGGTAAAACTGCTTCTGTGCACCTTATGACACTACATAGGCAATACCAGGTTTTCTGTGTTCCAATGTCTGCTAGATGCTACTAAAAGGAGATGAACTTCTTTTTTAAAGCTTTTGACATGGTGTCATAGACTAGCATGTAGTAGATACAATCAGCTGCTTTATTACCTTAAAACCAGGCATTTGTATATATTGAATTTCAAAACATCAAAGTTGGCTGCTCTTACTAAACGTTGCCGTTTGAGTTGGGCATAAAAGACGTGGTTTTCCCATTCCTTCTAAAATTAGTTAATGAAGACTTGAAACTCTGTTTTGGTTTACAGCTCACTGCTGTTATGGTAGACATAGATTTACTTCCAAAAATACAGTGCGAGCTGCATCCCAGTCACGGGGGCAATAAAGCTAAAGTTGGGAGGGAGACTGTGCTTGTGTGGAGGACTAGGATCAGTATGTGGCAGGCATACAGATCTTCGCATTATTTAAAAGTAGGAGATAGGTCAATGTCTAGTCTGGTTAAAGCGAAAGCTGCTTTTGACAAGGCCACGTGCTGAATTCATGTTCTCTTTTTTTTCTTCCCGACTCTGGGCACTCTGGAAAAATTCCATTCTTAGGAGAAGCAAAGTATTGCTATACGAGGGAAACTCGATACACATAGAATTAGTAATGAATCCTGGACTCTTAGCTACAGTTGTTCAGTTTTCGTATAGAGGAATTGTTGGAAGGCTGTAAATCTCTTTTTCTGCCCCAAGTTGTTTTCTTGTTTTGGTATAGGAAAATGCAAAGCAGCACAGCAAATTGAGCTGCTTTGGAAAAGCGGAGAAGCACGTCTGATCCTTCTTGCTCAGATCTGAGCAACTGGGAAATGTTGTAGGCAGCGTGTTGTTATTTTCTTCTTAACGATAAAAAGAATTATAGGATAAATTAACCAGTGTGAACACAGCCATCGTGATCACTGCAAAATGCACTTGGATGTCTGTGGCAGAACAGCGACATTTTGTGATAGGATTGATCACTGAAAGCACAAGGGTTAAAAAACAATTCAAAGGCCTCTGGATCTGAAAGAGGTAACGTTTGAAACAACCTTCCCTTGGAAGGTCAGCACAGCCTCATTCCTGTGTGAAAGCGATGTATCAATTCACGCAGATGTTTGGAAGTCGATGTATCACCTCCTGATCGGACCGCAGCCTGGGAGCACACACACGAGGATTAGCCTTATAAAGGAATTACTACAGCGTGTATTCTAGAAAACACAGCTCAGAAAAAACCCATCTGCGTCTGACGAATTTGTACTAACCCACAATCAACTGTGAATCTCGTTGTTGGTGTTGAAGTGAACTATCTTAAATGATGCATGCTAATGTTCAGCCTTTTGGTCACTGTATCATCAGTTTGAGTTCAGCTTTATTTACATCATCTCACTAATTTAAGCGATCAAAGGAAAGATAAGAGCTCAGCTGTCTCCAAATTCTTCTATCTGGACGCAGTGTAACAAGCCAGCCTAAGGCAGGAGAGGTGACAGAGCTGAGACCTGGCAGCGGCTCTGTGGAGAGAACACTTCAGGGACCAAGGCTGCGACGAGGCACCTGTTCTGCAGAAGGAACTGGTGGCAGTCGGGGTGCTTGGGCAGAGCGGAGCATGCAGGGACAGCATTTAGGAACTGGGGAATGAAGACCCCTCTGTGGTGGAGCAATGGTTCTGAAGTACGAGCTTCTTGGGAGGACAAGCTGGTGTGCAGAAGAGTTGAAGAGCTTGAATAAATGCTGTGTGAAATGTCTGAATTGCTACTTTGCCAAATAAATTGAAAGGAAACTGTATGTAGATGTCCGGCTTTATTTCTTTTATTACTAAAAATCTTTGTCTTCACAGGACTTTGCACATCCAAAAAGGAGGCAAGCCTATATAAGAAATGCCGAATGACCACAAATGTGTCCGCTTTTAGTTTGTTAATGTGCTGCAGCACATGGCAGCAGTTCCAAAGTCTGGTGTGCAAGTGCAGTTGTACGGCGCTTATTGGGAGTTTCTTGCAGTGGAAACCAGCATGAGCAGGTTCTCACCAGGCCTGTGAGTTCTGTGTGTGTGCAGTGTTGTTTCCACCTGCCCTCTGTGGCTGAGGGCAGCTGCCTGGGCCCTCCCAGTTGTAGGGTTGTAGGCTTTTCTTTTTAAATACAGGGCTGTTAAGTGGTTATGGGCAGTGCTGATCCTGTGCAGTTGTGGGGAACAACATGGCTGAAGAAAGTTGTTCCGAATTTAAGTGTTGTCAGTGCATTGCACATTAGGAACTAGAAGGTATGAAAAACTATGTTAACGTTTCCTGCTCTATCACCTTAAAAATGGGTTTACATGTTTCGAAACCTATCACCACTTATTTCTGTTACGGCTTTCTGTGGTGGCTCAGTGCTTGCAGGCTGCTCTGTGCTCCAGAGGTCCAGAACAGCATTGGGTGCCTTGCAGGTGTTTTTGTTGTATTGCTCGTGTACTCATAGCTCCGTGTTCTTGCATCCTACCCAAACTAACTAGCAGCTGGAAAAATACATGGTAAACGTAACTCACATCTCCTCCTCCCCCAGACATTCCCTGTTTACAGATACTTCTGCCTTTTCTTACTTTGGTCACCGATTGTTTCCTGGGCTCCTTTTTTTCCTTCACAGTGATCACCATGTATTAATTTCCTCTGTGATCTGACAGCTCTCTTTGAATCTTTTCTAGTCATTTCCCCATTGCCTGTGCTATTTCAGCTTTTGCCACTAGAAACCGAAACAATTGGTTCCTGATGTTGGGGGGCCTTTGTGTTGTGCTGTATTTGTGCTGCCCTGTTCCCTGTCTCCTGCCTACCGTGTGCAGTTTGGACTGGAACTTTATGCTTTATTTAGGGTTTAAAAACAAATGGAGCATCACATTGAGACCTGTCTGTCTCAGCACTCTTGTTTTGCAAATGTGCTTCTGGAACTGCCCCTCCCTAATGCTGCAGGACCATGGAACACATGGGGTCTTCGGGCCAAGACTGTGTAGACAAGCTGGATTCTGAATTGCAGATCCAATTCAGGTAGGCACTGCCTGATACTTGGCATTGGATTGTATGCTTATGTGTACAGAAGTTTGTCTGAAAGGCAAAACAATTCAAAACAGAGAAAAGCAATCGAACCAAAATGTGTACCTTGATAAGCATTAAAACACACCAGTGAAACATTTTGACTCAGAGAAGTATCATCCTTAGGTGTCTGCCTTCAGAACCAGCTGTTCTCTGCTTCTCTGGCTAAGGGACACCTGTGCTGAAAGGCAACTGGGCTGGGCAGTCTGCAGGCAGCCCTGGGAGCTGCTAGGAAGGGGCTGCAGGAGCCTGAGGGCAGGGCAGAGCAGGGCTTCCTCATGTGCTCAGGTGTGCTTCACTGATTTGGTGTCACTCATTTGAAGGCAAATAACTTGTAGAAAATGAACACTGCTGAGTTTTGTACAAACTCCAGGAGCTGAGTCAGCTTTGTCTTGCTCTTAATGTGGCTGAGGGTGCCCACACTTTCTGGTGAAGCACAAGTTTTGTCTTAATTTCAGACTAGCTGGGGAGTTTCCAGTTCCCTCAGCGTGTTGGCCTGAACAGCAGCAAACCCCACCACCACCTCTGAGAAGTCTCTGGGTAGACAACTGCAACACAGTGGTAGCTGCTGCCCCGTGCTGCACTGCTTTTCTTGCTGCTGTGGAGAGATGGTGAAGAAGGATTTGCTGTTTCACTAAACTGCAAACAAAGCCAAGCAGTGGTTTTTCAGTGCTGGGAAATGCACCCAAAGCAGGTGGGCAATGCATCTTTCTTGGAAGGCTGTATTTGTAATGTGATCTTTTGGGTCTTGCACAATTTGCCACGCCTGCTGTAGGAAGAGGAGCTGTGCTCCCAGGTTAGAAATGGATGATAGCAGCAGCAAGACTCCTGGATGCCAAAAACTGCTGCAGTCTGAACCATCAGACTCTTCCTCACTCAGCAGGAGGGCCCTTGGAAAGCAGTGCTGGCAGCCCAACTCCACAGCTGCTGTGCTGCATGGCTCAAGCCTTGCTCTTGATGCCGGCAGTGGCTAAAGAGGGGAGCTCTGTCTCTTCTTCTCAGCCTTCCTGCAACAAAATGTCCCTACAGTTCCCCCCCGGCACACATCCCAGCTTCTTCTAAGGCCACTTCATAGAGACTGTTCTACACGCTTCTGTCTGCCCACATTATCATACTATTGGGCTATCCTACCTGCTGAGAGGAAGGTAAGAACATTTAGCTGGTAGCTGAAGGTAAATTCACTGCAATAAATGTATGAATAAAATAGGTTTATTAGAGCTATTTTCCATAAAGTAATCAGGACTGAGCAACTCAAGGAACTACTTGTATACCATGGCAGTATTCTCGTAGACTTGAAGATACCAAAGTAAAAAGACGACATACAAAAAGATGCATGCCTCGTTTTGCCTCCATTTCTATTGGGACCTATGATGAATGCAACATCCTTGGACAGTCAAACAAAGTAGACAGCACGGTGTCTATATATATATGTGTATATATAACATGTACTGTACACAGTTTACTGTTAACACATCTGAAGTTCACTCACACATACTGATTACTTGCTCTAATTCTATGAGAATTTTGCTGGGATGGGGACACGTTGCTGAAGCCTTCAAGCTTTGCAGGGAGCTAAGAATTAACCAGCACGAATCCCTCACTGTGGGGGGAGCACAGCCGGGTTTTAATCACTCTGCCAGAAGCGTCAGTCTCACTGACTGTGCCCGTCTGCCTACAATTAACTTTGGTTCTTACTCAGCAGAACACCAATGCTGCTAACCTGTCTGTGTGGCAAGGCTGGGGATGGTGCCTTGAAGAACAGCCGCTGCCCAGTGCTCTTCCACAGGGTGAAGCACGTGGAGCTGCAGGTGCAAAAGGCTGAAGTCTGCCATATGGGGAAAGATGTAGCTCTGGGATCACATACAACAGGCTGTCAGGCACTGGTAAGTCCCAGCTTTGAGTACTTGCCTTTTTCATTTTAGCATTTGGTAAGCATGACTTTGTAAGCTGCTCAGAAGTTTACGAATGAAAAATGCGTTCCATTCCTTAGATACCAAATGTCAATACAAATGCTGGTGCTTAGATGGCAATTGCTTTTAGTTAACAGAGCAAACCAGGTTTTTTTTATGGTAACATTCCAAGTGTCTGAAGTGGAAAGTGCGTGGATCCATCTCTGCTGGATGGCACACTCATGTTGGTCCACAGCATCCCAGTACCCAGTGCAGAGCGTGCTGTTTGCAGCAGGGTGGTGACAAGCTGCCCTCTATCCCTGCTAATGCTACGGGGACCTGCTGGCCTTGGCTGCCCCAGTGCTCTGGCCCTAAGGCCCTGGTAGCCGTGGAGAGGACGAGGGCATCCCAAGTCCCCTGGGGGATTCTCCACCTCGTGACATCTTCTACAGCCAGCTGGAGCTACCCTCTGGAGCCTGAACGCTTCTGAATACAGGCACCCACCCACATCTGTATTCATCACTGAAGGGGGAGAACATGTTTCCTTACTGTGGAAGCTTCTTCTACATTTGAAACTTAGCTAAAGATTTTGGTCCTTTTTTAGAGGCAGAGGTTCATGGACACAAGAGAAAGGGGAGAAAACAACAGACCTAAATCTGATTTTTAGAGATACATCCCATTGATGAGGTAATCAGACTCTTCAGATGTAATGGGTCGAGCTTTTTTAAGCTTCTGTCTCACCAAACGCAGTCTGCAAGCAACCATAAGCAGCAGTAAAGCAGTGATGGCCAAACCTAAGGCCAAAGGTAGTACAGCACCTACAGAAAGGGTAAGAGAGATTATGCTTAATACCGTGAAGAAACAGTAGAGGAAGAACTCAGATTTTTCTATAGAAATACAGCTATCCTATCAGCTTGGTGATAATGTTTGGTGCAGCTCACACTGAGAAACTAAAATGTGTGATCACGTGTGCTGAGAATGGTTCAGAGCATGGAAGCACGCTGTTCAACTCTTGACTGTAATGCCTGGGTCTGTCTTACTTGACTGACAAACTCTAATGTAATTCACAACGACTTCATGTGGTCAGAACTTACCTGTTTCTGGGACTGGACGACCATCTCCGAGCTGATCTCTCTTTGGCACGATGACGCCATTTCCATTTTTATCATCTGTTTTTTTCCCTGAGGAACTGTTACCTGCATAAAGCCAAGCAAGACAAGTGAAAACTGATTTGAATTGATGTGAAGTTCATTTTTATGTTATGTTACCTTCATCCTTTTAGCTTATAAAGCGAGAAATATACAGGCTGCCCAAACTACCTTAATCTTGCCCGCTATCTGCCGTGCAGAGAGGCAGAACTGTAGTTCTTGGAAGGCACAAAAGTATGTTGGGAAAACATTTCAAAGATGATGACTTAGTCCCAGCTGCGCATGGAAGAGAGGGTGCAACAGAACATTGTTTGTAACAACGCAAGAGGAGAGCAGATGCTTTGCTGCCAAGAAGCGCTCGCCCTGGGAGCAGAGACAACTGCAGTTTTGCTTCATGACAGCAAAAAGTAATGCAGATGGTTTCTTCTTACTCTCACACTGGAGGTCTGAGCTGATAGCTATAGGGCTGCTCAATGCAAGAGTGACAGCTTAATTCAATGTCTTCACAAAAATCAGAGATGTGCCTTTATTATATATTTATATATATTTAATGTAATGACTGTGTTTGGGCACTTTGGCTGCGATGTGAATATTTCTTGGAACTACGTTTCCTCTGCAGTGACAGAAGTGGAAATGTTGTGCTGCGTTGTCAGCAAACCATTTAAAGGTGGGTGTTGAAAAGGAAGCGTTTAGTCAGTGAGCTTGAACAGGCAACTCATCTACCTCCTACCCAACAAGAAAGCAGAAAGCCGTCTCATCGGGGTAAGGAGGAAATACAAAAACCTTTCAACTCAAGCCAGTTATTCGTTGCTGCAGGTGTGAGGTTAGTACTCATGTCCCCACACTAAGACACAACACAGCCCTCCAGGCTCTGCATTTTGTTGGGCTGTCATTAAGGCAAAGCATGTATGAGCACCAACATTACGTGCCAGGAAATGCCTCAGAAATAAGCTACAGTCCTCCTCTTCCTCCTCACCTGCAGGTTTCTTTGAGTTCTTTGGGCATGTGAAAGGATATAGGGGAATGCCAAGTGTAAATTGTGCTGGCTTTAAGGTACTAGAGCTGCGTAAAGTAACTCAAATGTAACTGAGACCAAAACCAGCAGCTATTTTGCTTCCCTAAATGAATCACATGAATATTTTTCTTCATTTTGGAAATTCTCAGAAGGCATCAGCTTCTTTTTATTGCTGCTCCTGCCTATATAACAAGGCCAGGTTGGAATGCAAATTTATTTCCCTTCTATCTGAGCAAGGGTAACATTTAAGGCAATTGCTGGTAAGGATCTTTGGCAAATATACCTAAATGGGAAAAAAAAGTGGGGAAAAAAATTGAAAGAGCAGAAAAATGATAGAATCCTTCCAGCGAATCTTGCAGCAGTAAGTTTTGTTAGGATTTAGGGCTATTCCTACAGGACTGGAGGCTACTGAGGGCAGTACCATTCAACATCTTATCTGTTCATCAACTAGAACATGGATTTCCCCAAACAGGTTTGGGGGCCCGACAGTGTGTGTCTGCAACCATTGGGCAGCAGGTGAAAAGGAAGAAGAATGAAAGTAACTTGTGAGATTTTGTCTAGGGAGTTGGAGAAAGGAGAAATAAGTGATAAAAAGTGATATAACTTGTACATATTTGGGCTTCTTGCCTGCTTGCTGAAGCACCTTATGTGAGTTTGGTTTTATTTTTACTTTATTTTCTACTCTGTGTCTAGGAAATTGCAGTTTATAGCCCGTTCCAGGTGCCCTAAATTTCAGCTCTAAGTAACAGCTACTGCTGTTCATGCCTCTACAGTGAAAACATGACTAATGCTTGGGCACTCAGTCAAGTGTTGTAATCCCACCCTGAACAGTACAGCAGAACAGCTGGTGTGGGCAGCCTGGAGTGATGCATAGACCCTGTGCCAGGGGAATGCAAAGCTGTTAACGGTGATTTATACACTCGAGTTCGCTATGCTGGCAAGTGAAAATCTGCAGGCTTCCTATGAATTCAACCTGTCAACAATGAGCACGATGGCTAGAACGGCTGGTGATGCTTAGAACCTGGTCCATTGCTGCAACTAAATTTGTATTGGATTCATTTACAAGTGCGGTAGTGCCAAACACTCATTTTGGCTGGAGAGCTTCCCCAGGAATTAATGCCAGGGCACTTTGGAGGCAGCCATGCAGAACTGCTGTGCTGGCCTTTGGAGGAGATGCAGTCAGGGTTACCTCACTCTGGAGGTATGGCTGCAAAGGGAAAGGACTCCTCCATTGACATCAAATTCCTCTTCCTGCATCCACTCCAACTATGGAATAAAATATTTGGTCTTCTAGCTTGGATGAAAGTAAATCATGAGCCTGTTAGAAAAGACTCCGCACTTGGCTCTAAGGCAGGCTCTGTGTTGGACTTGGCATTCCCCTGGAGTCACACTGCTGTAAAGGAATCTCACTGGAAATGCAGGCATGCAGAATAGGGGTCATCCATTGTCAACAGTGAATGACCCTTTATTTTTAGTAACAGTAGAGTTATAAGTCCCATGCTAAGTCAGGTAGAAGTTTTAGATAGTCCTTACCTTACACTTGTACATTTTCACATTTCATAGCAAAGTGTAACTCTACCAAAAAACCATACCAAATCAGAGCCAAATTTGAGGGTCTAGTAGAGCAAAGAAAGCAGGTTAAGGGAAAATGGGAACAGTGAAATGATTAGGAGGATAAGGTGTTCTGGAATAAATTTCCCTTGATACTATTCTCCTGTACAGAATCACTTAATTTAGGGGGTTGGAAGAGATCTCTGGAGGTCATCCAGTCCAGCCCCCTGCTAAAGCAGGTTCCCTACAGCATACAAGCACAGTGGCTATCGAACTTTCAGCAATCACTAGCTGAAATGCACATACATGCCTAGAGAAAGGACAAGCAGTCAGATGCCCAGAGGAGAGAGCTCACCACTAAGAGAGGGTTTTGACCTCTGCTTTCCATTCTTATTATTCTAAGCCAAATCAACCATCCCTGCAGGGAGCTGGCAAGTCCCGCTGACAGCAGCATGGACACTTCCCTGAGAGGTGGGGAAGTGAGACATGATGCACCTTTGGGAACCAAATCCAGTTCTCCCTCTGTCTGGGCCAGTTATCTAACATAAAACACAGGTACACACGCACACAGAATAAGTGTCGTTGCATTTTTGAAGCACGTAGTTATTAAATTTGGTCTGTCATCTCAAGGAGATGAATGAGAGTGGTGGGAAGAAACTTAATCCAGTGGGTCTGGGTGTATTTTTAGGAACGTGTTAGGTGTCTGTCAGCTCAAGTCCATAACAACTGTGATGCTTTCTTGTGGGGCACGACTTGAACTTGTGTGGACCCTGGGGATTCATTAATGTACAGTATATGTCTCCTATCAGGTTTAAATGTTTGCAAGAGAGTACAGCAACTCAGGGGAGATTTTGTCAGTTTCCCTATGAAGCTGGGTACCCAGCTCCTCTTCCCGTCCTACCTCATGCACCCCCTTTGGCACTGAGCTATGGCTATTTAAAAGCTTGCTGCTGCTTTTTTGGTTAAGAGTATAGGGCTACTGGCTCACTAAGCGCTGGGTCCTTCCGTTCTACAAGGAAATCCCTACGTAAAATTCAACTGAAATTCTGACTGATGTCGAAAGAAGGAAAGACAGACATGGTCAGCTGGAAATCCTGCCTGTTTAAAATATTAGGTAACAGCAGTTTCTGGTGCTACAATAACCACTGAGACCCCCTCGTGTTCTTTTTAGTTCTATAATACTGTTTTTATCATTTACTGCTGTGTACCTTCGGGCTACCTTCAGAGTAAGAACTGTGCAAGTTACTGTGCAAAGGTCAGACACTGAAATGACGGCACAGAGGCGTCACTCTTACGTGAACTTCTGATGATAACGTTTGATTGAAATATTTAATTATAGGTTGCCAAGCTTAGTGACCTCAATTTAGTTTTACTTCCAGATTCACAAGCCCAGTGGCTTTTAAGACAGTTAGCAGCTGGCTTTCCAGTAGAGTTTGCAATGCCCTTGGGCAACTTGACCTCTATTTTAGGTAGGCTTGTATCAGGTGTCGCTCAGAACTATGAGAGCCAAACAGGTTTGGGGCAGACTGCAGTTTCAGCTCGCTCTGATAAGGAACAATGAGGTTGTTTTACACTGACAGAAAAGGTGGGAACACTTGAAAGAATGTACTGCGTAAGTTTCTAAATGCTCTCTGAAGCAATCAAGCTCTCGTTGATCGTTATTTTCACACCCTTTGCAGACTCCACAGATGAAATTCAAGAGCCTGAAGATACAAGTGTGAACCAGGGAAGTGCCCTTTGTGAGAGCCAGCAGCAGAGGGCACTAAGCACTGCTCTGTTGTAAGAAGAAAATAATCGGCTGCATCCTGAGGTGCAAGGATCTGTCCAAACTCTGAAGACATAAAAGTGGGAGGTCTTGTACTCATTGAAGGCTCTGCGCACAGATCTGTCTTCATTCAATTGCCATTTCAGGTCATTTAATTTACCAGCAGGAACCACCTGTATTTTGGCTGCCTTAAAAGGCACACCAATTTCATTGCAGCTTCTGGAGCTTTACCAAGGCAATGTTTGATGACTGGTGCCTGTAATCTCACTATACAGTGACTCACAACGGGCTTGCAGCCAGTAGGGAGAATACTACTGGGGACTTGGGGTTGTTTGTTACCAAAGACCAAACCTACTCTGTAGTGATGAAAGATTTCTCCTGCCTCGGAGGTATAGCTCAGAAAAAAGTGCCCATAATAATCAAGATAGGACTTCAACGAAAAATAAACAAGCAACCAAACAAAAATCATAAAAACCAACCATCAATTAGCACCAGAAGAGATACAATTACTTTCTCTCAGGTTGAATAGTGCTTTGTTACGTTCTGCTGAAGGTACCATGCTACGAATAAAAACATCAGCTTGCACAGATGAACCTGTGGAGGACAGAGCTTATATTTAGCTTGCTGCATGTTTTGCTCCTTAAGACTGTATTTTTTTTGTGGCATTTCTGCATTTCAGCTTTCTCTTTGCATTTTGCATCTAGTAAGAAGCAGACTTGAAAATTATAAAGCAATACCACTGTTAATTTGCCTATTGCAAGCTTTTGCTTTTTTTGCTTTTTTGCTTTTTTTCTTTTTTTTTTGCAAAAGTTTTCTCTCAACCAGACACCTGAAGCCAGTTTAATTTAGATTAGGGTAAAAGATATTTTCTTCCTCAAGATAGGGTGACTTATTGAAACCGATGCTTTCCAGTTCTTACCTGGCACAAATCCACTGTTTTGTGGTTTTGGTCCCTGAGAAAGCGACTGGTTGGACATGTCTGCATCCAGTGAAACGAGCAGTTGATTTCTGACGGTGGCTTTCAGGGTGTTTTCTGCAGATAAGTTCTCGTCTGTTTTGTCTGTCAGTTCTACGGTCCTTTGCTGGGTAGTGCTGAGGGCTGAATGAGTTACTGTCTTCCGTCCTGGGCTGACTATGTTAATAGAATCAAATATCAAAATTGTTATATTCTGATGGAGAACTCTGCAAGTCTACGTCAAGAGGGAGACTAAACAACTTCACTAGGTTTGAACTTATGATGAAACATGAGTTCCACGTACTGAGCAGGTCACCAGTTGCCCAAAGTCAGCTATAGAGCAAGAATATACCCATGAACTCTAAAGTGGAATCCAGCAACTGTCATATCCATGAGAGTGGTTAGCCATCACAACAGACAGTTCACCCTGTGATGATTTTTGTTCACGCTATTGAACACAAGCAGATGATGGGGGATAACAATGAAAACTAACAGAACAGTGACACAACTGGTTCCCCTGTGCGCTCAAATATCCAGCATTTCACGTTCTAGTGAGGGACTGAGCTGCACTTGGAAGTGTTACCTCTGAGATGCTCATTCAGATCAAGACAGGAAGAACCAATCTTTTCAGTTTTGAAAACTAACTCAAAATCTGTCATTTGGAGACCTCTGATCATTTTTATATACGCTGAAAGAAAATGGAATTGATTTCTGAGTATCTGCTCTATGTGGACCTAAATCTTTCTCGCATATTATATCCAATGAGTGGTTCCGTGCTGGTACCAAGCTGCTTGTTCATGAGAGGAGAAACCATGAAAGAGGCTATCATTTCCCTTTGCACAATCTGCAGTGAGTTTCACACTCAGTGTTATCCCGTGTGGCACTTACGGTTCTGGCAGAAAGTTTCATCGGAGCCATCGGGGCACTGTTTCACTCCATCGCAAGCAAATGTGATGTCGATGCAGCAACCATCATCACAGATAAACTGATAGCGAGAGCAAACCCCGACACAGGCTGTTGAGAAACAGTTTTCAAATTACCAAAAGCCAAATCCAAACAGTAAGTACTGAGTCAGTGACTAAAAACTGCAGCACCCAGGAAAACCCCAAAGCACACTATGAACCACAGAAAAAGCTGAAGAAAGGCCAGGCATTATATTGACATTATATATTATATTGACAGAAAAGGTAATATAGCTGATAGCTGTTCCTGGCACCCTCATCACTTTTAGCAATGTCTTACTACAAACTCACTCAACCTGGATGCTGTAGCACCCTACAATCTATGCAGCAGCTCCACTGCAATTTAAATCCTGCCAACCTATGCTGAAAGGAGATCTTTCCAAGCTTAGAGGACCAAGAACAGTCCTGAAAATAAATGAGATCTTGGTGGCTGGAACTGCCTTTCTCCAGCATGTAATTCCTACCACATACCCACTCTGTAACACTGACAGTAAGTTCTCTTACAGGCACACCTATGAACTATAGGGGGTGGAATGTTTTCTTCAAGTAAAATGCTAGAAGAGTGTTCATCGTTTATCCACATGAACAATCCACTGACTCCTATAAAGCATTTGCCAGAACAAGCCTGAGCACAAGGTCTTAGAAGTGACCTTCACCAAGAGAACTGCCTGCTGTCTGCTTTAGTATTTAGATTCCTCAGGAAACTGAGAATGTCCCTTGACATTTCACAATTGCAGCTGCATATGAAAAGTTTTTCTGCAACCCATCCTGACCCTTGTAATTATCAGGTGTTCTCTATGTGTGTTTTTGTCCTTCCAACAGCAGTGCATTTCATCACTATGTAAAGCACTACCAAATTCAGTGTTGGATTATGGTTCTAACAGCAAACCAATTTGCATAAGCAACTGACAGCCTTTGGTTGTAGTACTGCTATGCACCACAGCAACAACATTAAACCTCAGCACTGCTAATGAAAGTATGTCAGGACACATGAATATGTTTATACCCCCCAAATCATACTCAGGAAACGCATCTTATTAACTTCAGTCCTAATAACAGCACAGGTCCTGTGTGCATTGAGGCACTGCGCACTGGTTTACCTATGGCAGTAGTGCTTGAAGTGCAAGCATAATTGGGGGACCAGGAACAAACCAAAAGCAAATCCTTCATATGTTCCACTCAAGAGATGCCACAGATGCTCAAAGCAAAAAAATAAAGAAATCAGCAAACCTCTCTGTCTGTTTTTGCTGAATTAAGCATTAACGAATAGGATTCTATTGCCCATTACTGGAGCACAGATATTAAACAGATCTGTAAGCGTTTTTTCATAATACCTATTTATTGCCACTGGGACAACGCTCTCATGTACTGATATTGCAGTGGTGCAGAGCTTTCACTGGGTCAGCTGAACACATTCATGATGCCAGTTTACTCTTTACTTTGTGCCATAGCAGCAGATCTGTATTAGCACCCTGCTAATTACAACATACTTAGAAGTTATTACATTAAAGAGCCCCAAACAAACTGACAGCCACTGAAATTTGTCTTCCTTTCTACCTTTTAAGTTTTTATATGTTTCTCAAGCTCAGAGTTTAAAAAATGGTGGGTCAGTTCTAGTTTTGCTTTTCACAATAACAAGCTTTGCTGTTTAACATACGCAGTAAAGCTGAAGTGCATTGGGTCTTCCCTATAGCACAAGCCCTGTCCTGTTCCATACTCCTCTTGACCCCACAGTGAGCAGTTACAGTATGTCTGATGCATATGGCAGTATTTCCAGCTGTACCTGCTTATCAGCAGTATAGGTATGAATGTTTAAAAGCTTGAAGGATTATTGCACTAATAAATGTGATGTTTGCTTCTTCAATTTGAAACAACTCAACATGGAAAGAGGTGTTATTATACAACAAATAGGGGTGAAATGATAGAAACAGAGAATAAGATTTCTGCCTCCATCAAGACCCTTGCTCTGAGCAGCATACCCTGGGTGTCATATGGGCAAAGGCTACAGTCAGTTTCTCACCTACTGCAGAATGAGGCATAGGAAGAACAGTCACGGAGATGTTATCCATGCTCCGCTGACCAGCAGTGTCTGTCACGGTGAGCTGGAACATGAATGTGCCTTCCTGAAGATGAGACAGCTTCAGCGTTCCTGGCTGTGGTACCTGGCAAAAGAAATAGTGAACAAATATGGGATTGGAGTAGAGCAGAGCAGAGCAAAATAGAGTGAAACACGATACAGTACAATACAATGCAATGCAATAGCTCGGTAGGAAGGGACCTTCAGAAATCTTTTCTATCTGTCTGACCACTTCAGAGCCAATCAAATGTTAAAGTATATTATTGAGGACATCGTCCAAATGCCCTTTGAACACTGACAGCCATGGATCACCAATCACCCCACTAGGAAGCCTGTTCCAGTGTTTGACTACGCAGTAAATAAATCTTTTCTTAATGTGCAGTCTGAACATACCCTGGTGCAATTTTATGCCGTTGCCTCATGTTTTACCAGTGGTGATCAGGTAGAAGAGACCAGAATCTCCCTCTCTCTGTTTCTCCTCCTCCGGAAGTTGTAGGCAGCAATGGCTTCGCTGCTCGTTACGATAAAGGATCTGTCTATAACTTCTAGGGCTAGGTACATTATTTCTATGCAATGCTTTTCTCACAAAGGGAACTGGAATTTGTATTACTATGTTACTTCTAATATATTACTAATATATTACTTCTAATATATTCTTGGAAATATTACTTCTCAGAAAGGGTGGTCAGGCACTGGAATGCACTGCCCAGGGAGGTGGTGGAGTCACCAACCATGGGGGTGTTCAAGGAACGATTGGATGTTGTGCTGAGGGATATGATTGAGCTGAGAAGTTTTGGTGACGGTTGGACTGGATGATCTTTTAGGTCTTTTCCAACCTTGATAATTCTGTGATTCTGTATGTTAAGTACATTAAAAGAGTCCTAGGCCTACCTTTATAAAGGTGTATATTGATCAATTCATTTTTTAATTCCAGGAAGTTAATTTCCTAACACGAAATATCTTTCCATCTGTGTTTACCGAAACGTACTGTAATCTCAGCTTTCTATTGATTACCTCCTTCAGATGGATATGACACTGCAGAATATTATTGTTTATTGTATTACAGAACTAAATATGCTCAAAAAGGCATCTGCCCTCCTTCACCGTGACTGCTGGGAGAGCAAGTGTGGTATTTAAAACCCATGAACTGCAAAGTACAGCTCTCTTCTCAGTGCAGTCCCAAAGAAGCACAGCTGGCTTCAGAACACACCATCCCTGTGCTTTCCTTTGTATCTCCAGTCTGCCCTGAAGGACGCCTGACTGTACCTGCTTTGTTCTAAACTTTGGCTCAAACCAGAGAACTTTCCAGATAATCAGCATTAAATAAAAACAACAATCACCCACAACTGCCACAGAGTTTCTCAGCTACAGCACGTGGATAGTGATCTGAGAAGCACAATATCCTTGAGCTAAGAAGTCACAATACAAAACAAAACAATAACAAACTAAAACAAAAAACCCACTGTCTTTTCTCTACAATACGATAAGAGCTCTTTATAGCACTCTTTCCATGTCAGCTACTTTCTATTTACTTTTGGTATTTAACTACAAAGCAACAGGTGCCGGTTATCATAAACAAACACAATCCCATTTTCCCTGGCAGCTGTGGTTTCATGTACAGTCTACTAAGAATAGATCACAAGAAATCCACTGGCATCAAGACGACACCGAAAGCACCGAGGACAGCAAACTGAATGCGTATGAATGATCACAACTATCCGTGGATCTCTAACTAAAACCGCAGAAGACAACCATCAGGGTACGTACCTGTGGGAGAAATCCCTGCTCATCTGAACACAACAGTTTGAGCACAACGGAAAAGCATCTGTTTAAGCAGAACCCTCTCAAAGTTGTTTTTATTTATTAAAGATGAAGAAATCACCGAGAGGAATGTGAGAATTGTACAGGTTTAAATAAATAAAATCCTGGTCTCTGTTTAAGGACCTTACAAACAGGAAGAAGACTTATGGTGGCTCTTGGATATTGGAGTGTTCCTGTTGCTGGTCCTGTCCTCTTTAAACTCTTCCTATCCATCAGCAGCATCTCAGCAACAGTAATATCTATGGCACACACCCTTTTAACGGTGTGCCCTGAACACCACAGCCTGTGCTCGGGCTGTGAGTCGGCACTCTGGGTTTGAAGCATTTCTCCTTTCCTTTGCTGCTGCTTCTATAGGAGCTGTAAACAAGGGTAGAATGGAGAATCCCTCTCCTGATGGTTAATTTTAAGCTGAAACCCAATTGCACGTATAATAGAATAGGATCTCATGATATCTTACAAGATCTCTATCACACATTTCCTTGCAGTATTTCCACAAGCACTGACAGAACACTGCTGGTGAAAATACCTGGTTAGTTTCAGTAAATGAATTATTGAAGCATCTCTAAGCTGGATCAGATAGGCTGAAAAACAAGTTTGGTGAGAACAAACAAGAAAAGAAAGCAAAGCTGAAACACGATGCATCATTGGAACCTACACATTTGCTGCTGTTACATGCCACACTGGATACAGATGAACTACAAAACCCACCAGAAATAAAAGCTGAGGCTGTGCAGTCTTCCTAATCCTGGTGCTTGTTAGCCATACTCATTCAGACACATTTAATACTTTTAGCCCTACATTTAAACCTGAGCTCCGCTGAATACAACAACCTGCAAATAACTGGCTACATGTGCGGTTCCATGTGTACCTTCATTTCAACAGATGAATCACCTTGCAGCAACGTCCATTCATACTGCACGATTCCATGGTCATCTGAACTTTCGCGACCATCCAAAATCACCCAGTCGACAGGTGACTGCAGCACAAGATCTTGTCCCGCTTTGCTCACTGGAGGCTCATCGACTTCTTCTTCTTCAAATTAAAAGAAGAAAAAAGAGAGGCTCGGTCATTCATCAAAGGGAATTCAGTAAGTATTTACATAAAACATATCTCTCTTGGTTAAGTTATTGATTCACCACTGTGCAGCTTCCTGAAAAAGGACAAGCACTACTCAGCGCTCAGCAGCAATCTTCCCAAGTCTCATGGGAAGACCGTGCAGTTAAACCGCCTCAGCATGTCTCCATCTGCTCACTGAGCGTGCTGTCAGATGGCGCTACAATGCTGCCCTCCAAACTCAGTGCAGGTTGAAGAAGAAAAGCTCTTCAAAAGCTAAGCTTCGACTATGGAAACAAACTCGTGTCTTCTCACTGAAACATCTTCAGGAAATAGCTGTTACCTTGCAAGCACGTGGCATGGAAATCCTCCCCGTGTGGATGCTTCGCTAATACAAGGGGACTGCCAGCATCAATACATTTTGGATCTGAACTACAGAAGATTATTTCAATGTAAACCACCTAGATATTCAGATGTCGGCTGTTACATACCTTTAACAGTATTCTGCAGAACTATTCTGCATGACAGTGACTCTGTTAGTCACTGTTTATGACGTGTCCTCTCAGGATGGATGGTTATTCAATGTAAACTGACATCCCAGTGTCACAGCGCACCACATAATTATAACAGTGATCAGCAATGAGCACCATTTTTAAGTGTCTGATGTAAGACACTCGATTTTCAGACTATTTAGGGACTGTGGCATTTTGTTATACCCTAAATATGATACTCATTGATTAAACCTGTGAGTATTAAATACTTTTTGCCAATCAGGACAAAAGCTTTTCAGGTTAGGCTAAGAAAGCTTGCAGCCTAGAAGGCCAATGTTATCCTGGGTTTCATCAAAAGAGGGGTGGCCAGCAGGGTGAGAAAGTTGGTTGTCCCCCTCTATTCTGCCCTCATGAGACCCCATCTGGAGTACTGCATCCATGTCTGGGGCCCCCAATACAAGGAAGATGTGAGGCTTTAGGAGAGGATCCAGAGGAGGTCCACGAAGATGATCCAAGGGCTGGAGTACCTCTCCTATGAAGACAGGCTGGAGGAACTGGGCTTGTTCAGCCTGGAGAAGAGAAGGCTGTAGGCAGACCTCATTGCAGCCTTCCTGTATTTGAAGGGAGTTTATAAACATGAGGAAAATCAGCTTTTTACAAGGGTAGATAGTGACAGGACAAGGGGGAATGGTTTCAAACAAAAGGAGGGGAGACATAGATTAGATGTCAGGGGTAGTTTTTGACTGAGAGAGTGGTGAGGTGCTGGAACAGGTTGCCTAGAGAGGCTGTGGATGCCCCATCCTTGGACATATTAAAGGCCAGGTTGGATGTGGCCCTGGGCAATCTGATCCAGTACTTCATCTAATGGCTGGCAACCCTGCCTGTGGGATAGATGTTAGAAATTAATGATCCTCGAGGTCCTTCCAACCCAAGCCATTCTATTATTTCTAAGAAAGCACATGGTACCTGAAGGGAAACAGCCTGAGAGATGCGGCTTAAGTAATTTGTCTGCAGAATTCAAGAGGTGCAGGGAAGAGGGGGATACGATCTAGTTCTATAAATCAGCATTCGACTACTCTAGCCACAAGATCTTATCTTCTTGCAGTTCCCTGACCAGCTTTCATTCATTCTCTGAGCACAGCGTATTCCTGCACTCTGAAGTGGCATGGTGCTTTCTGTTCTTCGCTCTGCTTTCCCCCTGACCTCATGCAAGCAATCCACACAGCTCACTTCTTCAAACTACACCAGGTTTACTGAAAATAGAACTTTTCAGGCCTAATGATCTGCAGGAGACATCTTCCTTCCATTATCCAGGAGGATGAGCACGCAACAGTCAGAGTATACAGCAAGTTGAATGAAGAAAGTAGATGCAGAGAACATTGACACTGAGCTCTGAAAAGCACCCCCTAAAGCTGTGCCTGTAAATCCTCTCTTTGGGTAGAGCTGCATGAGGAAAGACAAGGTGTTTGCTACCAGTGTGGGGATCTGCCTGGCATGCACTCCTGTCCAGTCTCAAGAGCCTGCCCAAGCAGTGGTATGCATTACTGCCACTGACAGAAGAACAGACCCTCTCTCTATTGCTTTTCTCTAAGACACTCTAATGAAACCTTCAAAGAAGAACAGATGAAACCAAAACCAGAAAATTCCAATGGAAGTGCCTTAACATAGGAAAATGTACAAATAACTTAAAATAGAATCTGATATAAGAAAGTATGAAACAGTTCTTAGTGATCCAGCTGGCACAGGAAGCTTTTCCTAATGTTTACACACACAGTTTTCAGAACCAAGGATGTTTAAAAAGCACCATTTAGGTGCAAAAAAAATATACTGTTCCTAAACACCAACAGTGTGGTGCCAGGGTAACTATTATTGGGCATCTATGAATTATTCAGAGTTTTTACAAATTATTCACTTTACTCATCATTGTCAAAAGAGGATAATGAGCCTGACTGACCTGGGTCTGAAACAGCACTGCTCATTCCTCTGCCTCAGAGTTGGGAAATGTGTGTGTGCCACCTGTCTGTCTGCTTTACATGACTTGATGTTTTCCCTTCTAAGAAAGAGGCAAGCCCCAGCTCCCCTGGACCATAAGCAATAAGGGTCATAGAATCATGAAAGTTGGAAGAGACCTCTAAGGTTATCCAGCCCAACCACCAGCCCATCACCACCATGCCCAACAACCACGTCCCTCAGTGCCACATCCACACGGATGGAGGGATGGTGATTCCACCATCTCCCTGGGCATCCTGTGCCACTGCCTCATCACTATTTCAGGGAAGAAATATTTCCTAATATCAACCTGATTTGTTTTCCCTTTCCAGATGAATGCCACCCTGAAGCAGCCTGAGCCATACTGCTAGCAGGAGCTGTGCTGGGCCACTTCATGCTGGGGCATGGCACAGAGATTCCTTCCTGTCAAAATGCAAGACAAAAGTACGACTGCCAGACTAAAGAAAGAACTGATCTGAGAGAGACTGTAGCATGGAATGGGGCAGTCCCATGAACTGAATGGAGCTGTGACTTTATAAGCAACTCCTTTTTCATAAGCAGGGGGAACACAACAGGCTTGATTTGTTCTCCTTCCTCCTTCCACATAGACATGGCCCACCAGTAACGGAGCCACCATCTAGTTGCCCAAGTGAGGGCTTTGCAGTGAAGGGCTATTTCAATAGTGAATTCCCTAATGCTGCATGTCCCACTGCGCAGCACTGCTGAGTATCAGACGGAAGTTGCACATCTCTGTTGAAGCATTCAAACACTCCTTCTTTGTCCAGAATTCCTCAAACAAAGGCAAAAAGGTTTTCCTCTTCTTTCAGTGGGTTTTCAGTGTTAGCACAGCACAAACTGCCCAAATGTGCTAAATAAATCTGCCACTTAAACACGCAATAAATTGGGTGTAAACTCGGGGAAAAATCAAGGCTGATTTAAACTGGGAAGTTCAGCCTCCAAAGCTCACCCCACCACAGACCATCCTGGAAGTACACGGAGCTGCATGTGATCTGAGGAATATCCATCACTGCAATTGGTTTCACATTACTGAAGGTCCTTAACACAAACCAAACTGCCGTACCCTACTGCTCAGAAATACTTGACAGTAATTACAGGGACACCATATTTTGGACAGGTGTTGGTTTGGGACTATCAAAGAGAAACAGAAAACCCAACACCACAGTACTCTGAAAGAAAAGAACAGGTAAAGCACGATCCCCCGGTGACACAACATTTTGAAACCAAAGATAATTTCCCAAATTCAACCATGTGGTGACATAAGGGAAAAGAGATCCATCCTCATCACATTGTCCAGATTAATTTTCAGTGTAATTTAAGACTGCGGCGGTAACATGATATCAAACGGCTAAATAATTTCATCTTAATTGTATTTATCTTTCCTGGTTTATGTCACGGCTGGCAGATGTTTGAGTAGAAGCTCATTCTCTTTTGTGGCTCTGCTTCAGCTTCGACTTAATTGCATGGAGGAGTCATAATCTCCTGCCTCTGATACCGCCTGCAGAGCAGACTCCTAAATAAACCCAACAGGACACGCAGCAATTTGCAGAATAGGGACAGAAATGGCTTTACTAGCCCAGTGCTGATACTCACAAAAGCAGCTGAAGAGGCAAGGCTTTGGAATTCATGATTTCCAATAGGTAAATTATCACTTCAACAACAGCATTACTTATAACGTGGCAGAACCTCATGCCACACTGGGGCCACATTCTAGGAGGATTAAGGAAGTTCAAAATGACGGAGGATATCTGAAGGTATTTTAGAAGGCTTTCAAAGGTGACTTCTTTCACTCCACCACCAGGTTTCCTTCAGGCTGCATGCAGCGATTGGTTACCTGGGTAGGGAGATGAATGCAGCAATCTGTTTGCTTGGGTCTGTACCCAAGGTGAACGCTGAACAGGGCATTTATGAAGGAGAACACTGAGGAAATGTTGTCAACAGAAGGTAATTAAATTAAAGCAAGAGTTAAGATGCAACCATTCAACAACAGAACGCATTTGCACGGAGGCTGGACAGAGCGCAGGCTCTATTGATCAGATGTTAGGAAATCGACGTTTTGCTTCCAGATACAGAGCTGTTTTCACTGACAGGGTTTTGCTTTGGATTGCGCTCAAATACCCTCCAGGGCTGATCAAGCCGCTGCTTTTCACGTGGCCTGGGCTCTGTTGTTACACAGATCTCCCACGTTACCTCCAGTCTATCTGAGAAACCACGTCCCCTCCATCAGCCCGACCCCGGCGTTCTTAAGAAGGCTTCATCCCGAATCGGCCGCGCGGGATACGCGCGCAGTGCGGTACCTTTCGGGCCCCACACAGGCAGGCCCCTCTCCGAGCGCCCGGCCGGGCTGCCCCAGCCCCGCGGCACGGCCCTGCCCTCACGCACGGGGTTCCCCTGCGTCGCTACCTTCGCCCCGCACGGCGCGGCCCTCCCGGCGGGGCAGGTGACGCTGCCGTCGGCCGCCGCCATTTCCGCGCGCGGGGCGCCGCCACCCCCGCACGAAGCCATCTTGGCGAGGCCCCCGCCCGCATCTCCGCGTCCGCTCCGCGCGGCGGCCTTACCCGGCGGCGGGGCGGGCGGGACGAGGGCCGCCCCGCGGGACGAAGCGGCGTCGTCGTCGGCGGGCGGCGGCGGGACGAGGCGGCTGTAGGTGCTGTAGCCGCGGTGCGGGGCGAAGCGGCAGACGGGCCGGCCGCGGTGCGTGCAGTTGAAGAGAAAGCAGCCCAGCTCCGCCGCCGCCCGCGGACGCCCCGGCCCCTGCACCACGGCCAGGGTGCAGCGCGGATCGGCGCAGCAGGCGTCCAGGCACTGCCGCCAGCCCGCCGCGCCGCCCGGGGCCCGCAGGAACGTGGCGCCGGCCGCGATGGAGTCCTTGGTGCGGATGATGGAGTCGGGCCTGGCCGAGAAGCCGCCGCTGCCGCCGCACCGCTCTCCGCCGCCCCCCGCCACCGCCGCCGCCGGCGGTCCCGGCTCCTCCTGCTGCAGCTGCCGGCGGAACTCCTCCAGCAGCGACTCCACGCCCGAGATCTGCGAGCGCAGGTCGGCCAGCGGCGCCGCGCTCCGCGCGCCCGGCAGCACGGCCCGCCCGCCCAGCGCCGCCAGCAGCACCAGCACCAGCGCCGCCATGGCCCCAGGCGGCGGCGGCGGCGGCGCGGCGGGCCCGGCTCCCCCCGCCGGCACCCTCGAGCGCGGCGCGGGGAGGCGCCGGCCCCGCCCGGCTGGCTGGCACGGCGGTGCTCAGCACCCGCTGCCCTGAACAGCTCCGCCGGGCGGGGCCAACGCGGGGACCGCCCCGCCGCCACGACCCTGGGCGCGGACTGCCCCGAGCTCGTTGGGCTGCGGGCGGGGTCGGAGAGCTCCGAGCGGGGGGTCGGAGCTGCGGGGGAACGAGAGAGTGGCGGCTGGATTAGGGTATTTCACGGCATGATAGAACCGTAGAATGTCTCTAATTGGAAGGAACCCACAAGGACTGTTGAATCCAACTCCGGGCTTCACACAGCACTGCCCACAATCCTTCACTCTTCATTTGCCCACAGCTTTACCTTACATCCTTCTTCCCATACCTTTCATCCTTTCATTCTTTACTCTGCACCATTCATCTCATCCCTGCCACCATGTCCTGCACAGCAAGGTGACATCCATGACTTTGCAGTGGGATGTGCATGGGGACATCTTTGTCTGGGTGAGCCAAGCCCACAGGTTTTGGGGTAGTTGTCAGGGCCCTGTGGTAATCCTAATGATGCCTGGCCACGCTAACAAAGGAATAACCTTCAGGAGCTGTGGGGCTGGAGCTGACTGAGCACAGCTGTGCCTTGTTGGTGGCCCAGGGCAGGGCCTGAGCCAAAGCCTCTCAAACTCTGCTAGGAGTCTTCAAGGGCATTTCTGGGAGCTGTTGGAGGTGCTTGGGGGCTTTCTGTCTGGGCAGGAGGCTGCTTGGCTCACACCCTGATATCTGGGGGCTGGCACAGTGATGGTGCTGGGCTTCTACTCTTTTGGTTGCTGGTTTCTGCTGGCCTCCTTTGCTCTATGTTTGTTTTGTTTTTTCTTTTGGAGCCAGCTGTTGCTGCCAGGCTCAGATCTTACTTTTCTGGGATAAGAATAAAGTTGCACTTCCTTGGCTCTCATGCTTTTTGAGGCTAGTGCATGGTGGTTGCTGCTGTACCCCCACCCTGCTTGCTTTGGAGTTAGTGCAGGGCCATGGCTGGGTTCCCTTTGCTTTTACAAGTCTGCACAATGCTTTTCCAGACTGGTTTCCACCATGTCTTTGCAGGGAGGCTGAGGGATTTGTGGGTGCTGCAGCCCCTCCTGCTTGCAGTGATGGAGGTGAGCAGGCTCCCTGACCCAGACCTGGTGTTGCTGGGAGTGAGAAGCAGCACAAGGAGCTGGTTTGTTTGTTTTCTTAAAAGCTGGATAGTTCTATTAACTTTCTCTGGTTTTATTTAATCCCCTGTTAGAGGGTGGGGGCTGCAGTGGGGCCTCTTGCAGTAAGGATCAGCCCAAATGTGTGAGCAGTTCTGACAGCGATGGAACCATGGAAGCTCTGAGTACTAGAGATCCAGGGGTGTGTGCTCCTTCCCCCACCATGGGGCTACTTCTGAATGCCTTCCCCCGGGGGGCTCCAAGGTAGCAAGGATGCAGCAGATACATGAGAAAACTTCCACAGGCCTTGGGACTACTTCACGTTCAGGTTTGTAGTACTTTTCAGACAGTAGGCTTAGCAGAACCCTAAGATTTTAGCCTTCCTGCTTTGATAAAGGCAAAGAATGCCTGCTCAGATCAGACCAATATGATGCCAACTTGATCAGTCAGGATTAAATATTTTATGCAGTAAGACTAATTCTCCTTCTAAGGTTCTGATAAGGAAGTGGCTCCCTGATGAGGGACGGGCAACAGGATGGAGCAACAAGTGGAAGAGCGTAGCGGGTAGTGGGACAGACACAAATCCTTGACAAGAAGATGGACAAGGAAATCAGAAGAGCAAGTCTAGAACAGAAAGAGGGGCTGGGACAGTGGGCTGTAGAAAGAAAAAGCATCAACAAAACAGGACAAAGGGGTAGAAAGCAGAAAAATCAGAGAATGGGGGGGGGAAAGGGAGGACTGAAGGAGAGGCTGAGTAGGACAGAGGGAGAAAGAGAGAGGTGTGGAGCTGGACAGAGATGGAGACATAAATTAAAGGTATGTTGGGTAGGAAGAGATGCAGGTGGAACAAAAGTACATAGATACATATGGAGGGGAAGGATGGGAAAGACAAGCAGAAGGACAGGAGGCTAGACAGACTGAGGTGGACAAATTAAAATACAAGGTCAGGGAATGGAATACTGTTGTAGTTCATAGTTTCTTTGAAGCAGGCTGGTCAGACAACAGTGCAGCTTATCAGTATTTCTTTCCTCTGCATGCTTTGTGGGCTCTCTAAATTTCTGGAAATTATATCTTTGAGGCTTGGTTTCTTATCAAATATAGTTGAACTGGTCAGTGCATGCAGAAGTTATAGGGGAAGGATCAGCTAGACAGCAAGATAACTTACTCTTCCTTTCACCTGAAAAATCAGGCTAGAATACCATGATTCTTATTGAATGGGAGGATTTTAGAGAGATGATTATTAATGACAGATAGATACTGCAACACACTGGTTTGCCAGATGTGGCACTGATTTATTTTTCCTCCTGCTCTGCCCTTATACTCTCACATTACTGCTTGTGCTGTCAGAAGGTAAAGCACAAATAAGGCTTGTACAGTAGTTATGATGGCTTAAGTTTGCAGAGGGAAGTAAATGCTCAAGGTTACCTATTACTTGTCACATCCTCAAACACCAAAGGGCTTCTCTGTTGGAATAGAAGCTCCTGGTTCGCAGTTGGCATCCAGTTGGTATTATAGAATCGCAGAACTGTAAGGGTTACAAGGAACCTCTGGAGATCATCTGATCCAACCTCTCTGTTGATTAGCAGGGACCAATCAAGGGAACAGATCACAGCTCATGCTGCCACCTGTGATGTTTCCAGCTTGCAGGGTTGCCCAGAGCCACATCCAGCCTGGCCTTGAATGCCTCCAGGGATGGGGCATCCACAACCTCCTTGAGCAAAACCTGTTTCAGTGCATCACCACCTAAATATTATCTGATATGGAAGTGTGGATGAAGCAAAGGGGTGGAACTAAACTCCTCCATGTGGAATAAATGGCACTCACTGACATTCACTGGTGCTTGCTGAATGTTGGTGGAGGCCAAGCAGTGGATGTGAAAACAACGAGGTGGTGAATGGTCTATTTCAACAGTGGTGACAGTGGGTCACCTCTGCTGGTGAGGATTGTTACAAGCATAGCATGCAGGTTCTTGTTCATCACTGGTTGAAAAGTAGTGTTTTGAAGCAGCACATTTTCTCTGTCAAATAGTGTTATTGTGCTCTTTGTAGCTGCTGTAGTTTTCATGGAAATAAATGGGAGGTATTACTTTCAAAGCAACTTGTGTCTCAGATAGGGAATTTCTCAACCTCAAGAAGTAACCTTGAAAGATGTTTCTGCTCAAGGGGAAGATTCTGGCATGCAGCCTGATGTACAGGATCTTGCTAGGTGTAGGGGAAACTGTTGATAACAGCTTGAACCTCTGATTGACCACCTAATGAGTCAGCTGTGGGAGCACAGGTGAAGGTAAGTCAGCTGTGCTACTGGAAGGGGTGGAGCTTGGCTCCATCTCTCCCAGATCTCATTTAAGGGCTGGCTACCACTAAGGCAGGATCTCTTTCTCTGGAGATTGTGCCTTTGTGGAGTTTACTGCAAACTTTCAGTATTGGTGAGCATTTTCTATTTATCAGAGATTATCTTTCTATCACGATAACCTTCTATGTGAAGCATCTGTTTAAGCTCTGTTTCACTATTGACTGTATAATTCTATAACTGTACACTAGGGCTCTGTGCCATCCTCTCTATATGGGGCAAGATAACTCGCTACTGGTCACATCTGCATGTCATCCATATTTGGTTGGTCCATGCATCTCCCCTAAATGATCCACCTGGAACCTTGTTCAGCTATTACAACCTAATGTGTCTACCACAGCTGCTGCTGATGGTTATTGCCTGAGCAAGGTTATGGGTGGGGGTCCGTGTAGGGAGGTGTAAACCACCACAGTGTTCTAGAGCAGAACTTGCTTTGTTGCTTAATATTCCTGGATTGGTATGTGTGGCTCATCTTCTGCTTTGTAAGATGACATTTGTAGTTATTCTAAGGTTTTTCAGAAGGTGGCAGCAGCTTATTACTTAAATAAAGTGGATAGCTTCTGGATGTTAGTGTCTGCCTTAGAGTAAATAAATAAATACATAAAATGTCATTTCTTTACTGATTCACTCTTATTAGTGACTTAGATTTGCATTAGGCCGTGAGTTGCAAGTCTAAATTAATTTGCGGGGTATTTAGTAATACGTATTTTATTCCTGCCTACCTCAGAAGTGAAATTTAAGAGTGGGATTTTTTGTTGTTGTTGTTTTTTCCAAGTGGAGGGCATTAGATACTTATGAGGATATTTGTCAGCTTTTAGCTCTCCCCTTTTCAAAGGGCACATGCATGTTCCAGTTTATTGTTCAAGACATGCACACAACAAGAATATGAGGTAATTAGAGGAAATGCTAGCTTTCTTCTCCAAAAAGGGCGATTAAACAACACATTCTTTATATATGAATAATACCTGACAGGAATACAGGATTTCAGGATTCATGAATATTCATGACTCCAACTATACGTTGATTTGTTTTAATCTCTATTTATGTTGAAAATTCATAAATCACTGGAACGATGGGAGTGGGAAATGAAGTGCACCTGTTCATCTTTCTTTAGATGCATCTTTTCCAAGGCAAGAGAATGGGGAGGAACAAAAGCCAGGGGATGAAAGGGAAATGGAGTAAGGTGGAAAGAAATAGAAGGTAGAAAGGGGCCGGAAAGAAAAGGGAGAACTGTCTACAGGCTTTCCTGTCTGAAGTGCTTTCCTATGGACCAGCGTTTTTCTTTTTGAATATTCCAATATGTGCTTAAAACCAGAAATGCCGTCTTTTCCATTTGATGTCTTCCAGATACTCTGTAAACAGTAAATACATAATGCAAACGTTATCTGCAGAAAATGTGCCATCAGCATGATGCTTCCATTAAGCATATTTTCTCTGTTCCAGCTTGCTTGTGAGAATCTGTCAGGTAAACACCTGTGATAGATACAAATCAGCTTGGATGCTTGAGTGGACTGTTGATTGACAGCAAGTTTGAACAATTTGCCCATGAATGAATTGGAGTGATAACCTTTTCTTTGCAGCAAGAAGATTCACGTTTGTGACTGTGAGAGTGAGAGCTGAGGCATTCAGCAGAATTTACAGAGGGTAGGGTGGCAAATGTTAGAATGTCAGCAGTGGGAGCAGGGGAATTACAGGTATATAATTTATCTTTTGTGCTTTGTTTTTTTTCTTAATACTTCCCATTCCTCCTAAGCAGTGTCTTTTGATGCTGTGGAACTTGTATTATGAAGACAACAGGAGGAATCATTTTTCAAACTTCTAAATGGAAAAAATAAAGTAATGGACATGATATGGAACGTTTTCGTGTTTATATGTGTGTCCCACAGTGATGCAAGTTAAAGAGATAAGTCCAGTGCCAACTAAGATGATTTTAGTCTGAGTACAGTAAGTAGTTTTATTTTCCTTCCTCAAAAACAGGAGAAATACTCACTGCAATCCTGGCCTTGTGGGTGGATGTAATTTTTCTTGGTTTTTTTACTGTTATATTAAAGATCAGTGCACAAGAAGTGAGAGCTCTCTTGTTGACAGATCAGAATAGTACTAATGAAAACCTCTCCTTTCTGTATGCCTGACTATAATTGTACCTAAAAAAGGTGAGTATTTCCCTAAAACCAGGAAGGAGGCAGAGAAAGAAAGAAGGCTTGAATCATCTTAGAGACCCTTTCCCACTAGCAGGAGTGGGAAGGATTTGGCTAAGAAAGGCATCAGGTGATTTGTTTAACATTACATTCTTATGTGCTGTGCTTGCTTCTCTGCCCAGATACTGCATAATTGACTGCACAGCATTAGCCAGGCACCACGTGGTATGGCAACACGTACTCTAACAGGGAAAAAAAAAGCACTCAGGATCTGATACTGAGTTTGAGAGCTTGGAGACTGTTTTGTTTTTTTTCCTTTTTTTTTTTTTTTTTTTTTTTTTAATACCTTTTGGAGAAAGACAGGGAGTGGAGAGAGGAAGGAGGCTGCCTTTCTGTAAAGGAATTTCTTAACTGTTCTTTCTAACCTGGTTTAAGCTGAAAATGAGAGGTCGCATAATGGCTGTTATTATCACTGCTAAGGTATGGATGTTATTGGAGTGAACAGATGGCTTAATTAAAATGAAGCATGAAAGTAATCAGGGGAAAAAAAAAAGAGGGGGGGGGGTGGAGTGGAGCCCGGCAAAGAAATCCTTATATTGCTGGCAGAATGACACCATAGAATCAGTGACTATCCTGAGTTGGAAGAAACCCACAAGGATCAAGTCCAATACCTCAGTCTGCAGAGCACCACCCAAAATCAAGCCCTATGTCTGAGGGTGGTGTCCAAATGTTCCTTGAACTCTGGCAGCTTGGGACCTTGCCCACTGTTCTCTGGAGAAGAACCTTTCCCTAATCCCCAACTTGACTCTCCCCTGACACGGGTCCATGCCATTTGCTTGGATCCTGTTGCTATTGCCAGAGAGCAGAGCTCAGCACTGATGTTCTGCTCCCCTCATGAGGGGTTGCTGGCTGCCATGAGGCTTCCCCTCAGCCTCCTATGCTCTGGGCTGAGCCAACCAAAGGACCTCCACCACTTTTCACACCCAGTGCCCTCTATCTTTGCCCTTCTCCACATTTGTAGACCTTATTTGGACATTTTTATAATAGTTTTATGTCCTTCCTGGCACCAAAACCTCCACCCAATGCTTGTAGGAAGGCCACACAGTGCAGAACAGGATAACCCCTTCATTTGCCCTGTAGCAGTGCTGGGCCTGATGCACCCCAGAGTACAGTTGGCCCTTCTGGCTGCCAGGGCTCATTGCTGGATGTTCAACTTGCCTTCAGGCAGAACCATAAGATTGCTTTCCATGGGGTTGCTCTCCAGCCTCTTGTCCCCTAGTCACTGTGTAGATCCAGGGTTGTTCTCTTCCAGGGTGAGAATATGACACTTGCCCTTGTTAAATTTCATGCAGTTAGTGATTACCCACCCTTTTATTTTGCCAAGGTCTCTCTGCAAGGCCTCTCCAGTCTTAAAGGAATCAAGTGCTCCTCCCAATTCAGTGTCCTTTGAAGACATAGTAGACTGTTGAGTCCTTTATCCAAGTGATTTATGAAAACACTGAAGACAGCCACTCCTAAAATAGTGCCCTACAGAATCCTGCTAGTGACTGGCTGTCAGCTTGATGTAGCCCCACTTGCTACCATCTGGATCTGCTAACCAGTCACGCTATGCATTTGTTTATCTGTAAGCTGGACATTTTGTCCAAAAGGATACTATGAGAAGCAGTATAAAAAGCTTTGCTGGAATAAAAACAAACAAAAACACATTAACAGATTTCCCTTGGGTAACCCTGTTGCAGAAGAAAATTAAGTTTGTTAAACAGGGCTTTCCCCTCATGATCTTGTCTGTGACCAGTGACTTCATTGTCTTTCAGGTGTTTTTCAATACTTCTTGGAGATATTCTCTATGTAATTTTGCAAGGAGCTGGAGTGAGACTGACAGATCTGTAACCATCAGGGTCTTTTTGCCCTTCTTTAAAACTGGGACAAAATATGACAGCTTCCAGTTGACTGAAAACTGTTCCTACCACACTTCTTTGTTGTATCCTGGAAAAATGCAGGATACCTTTCAATTCAAAATCCACTAATCACTCCTTCAGTAACCTTCTCATCAGTGCAGTGGTGCTGTCAACTGCGTCTTTGGGGAAGAGGTCTGTAGAATTACAGTCTAGGAGGTGAAGGACAATTGTGATCCTATTTTTAAAAAAAGTGATCTTTTTTTCTCTTGGAAAGGCAAAATATGAGCAGAATTTCAGCCAGTTCTGCAGAGGTGAGCTACCACTTATTAACAAACAGTAGAAACCTAATTTAATATCCAGAGCTCAGCTTAATCTAAGAGTAGAAAAATTCATTTTGTTTGTAAACAGCGCTATCAGTATGGGAGTGGTTGGAAGAAAGAAGGCAGGTCAATTATATGCGTTTTTTGTAGTTAGCATATTTTAACCTTTGAAGACACATCCTCTGCCTTTATTTGTGCTGGAGAACGACTTGTGCTCCAAGCTGTTAGTTGAGCAAACATTTGCATAAGGTGTCCAACAGTCAATGAAAAAATTCCCACTGTACATTGAAAACTCAGAAGCTATTTCATGTACCGTCTGAAAATCTAAAACTGGCAGCCTGGAGTTTTTTTTTCAAGCATGTGCAGCTTTGATGTTATGCACAAAAGTACAAAAGATCACTTCCCAGGAAAATACAAAGTCGAAAAAATTACTCATTTCTCTTTTTGCCAAATATTCTTCTGCTGCATTGTATGTTAATAAAAATCGATTGGGTTATAAGCTCATGCAAAGTGAGTCAATGAAGTAGACTTTCACATCTTTACTGATACTACTTGAAAACAGAAATACGATTATGCTAGTGCTAGTATTTGACTTACTTGCTGCAGTAGAAGTACTGACTGGGCAGCTGGATCTGCTGCTCAGTAGGGTCATGTTCTTTAGTAAGGCTTCTTTTTAACCTCCATCACAAAATGCAGCAGCCATTTTAAACTCAAATGTACTTGAGGTTTTCTCACAGACAATTTTGTTTGTTGTTGCCTTTTTTTCCGCCCCGATGGATATTAAACAGCAGAGATGAATGTAGCAACCATTATTTTTTAACCCATTGTGTTACAGCTGACTGCCCTCCAAGTGATTTTTCTACAGCAATTTCTTGGAAAGATTTAGTGTCTTAGTGCTGGAAACACACCAGCTAGGATTTTATAAGTTATCTAGCTTAGTGAAAATGGGAACTGTTCTGCTCAGCAGCCTGAGTTGCTGCTTTCACGTTCTCCTACTGTCTTAAGGGAGCACAAGTACAATTAGATGGAAGACTATCAAGTTCAGATAAATAATTGCTTTAATTTTGAACATTTGCAGTTCAAATATAGCCAAATGCTGTCCTTAGGTCTTCTGCAGTATTTTTTTTTAATAATGAAAGTGGTAGCTTTTGGCCTTATAATGATTGTTTTTCTGGCCAATATTTTGTTGAAATTCCTGTTACTGACACACAAAGTGAGCTCATGAGATCTGTAAGGACAGCATGTTTTCCTTGGTCTGAAGGTGTTTGAGCAAAAGTCAGAAGATCTTCTCTGGCTGTTGCAGGGCAGATCACACAGCTTGTCCTCCCAGCTCTGACAAAAGACTTCTGCTGACTTCAGGAGGCTTTGGGCTGGATTCATGATCTGCATCTCTTGTTTACAAATTGGAAATATTAATAGGTATCTACATAAGGAGAGTTGCAATAGTAAAGGTAATTAATGTTAATAACACGCTCTGAGGTCACTGCATTTAATAATTGAACAATGCAATTAAAAATATTCTTGTCTGTTTTTTGCTCAGTACAATCAAATTCCTCTTTTGCATGTTGGGCTGAATGTGTTTGTCCTCATTTACTCTATTTGCATTTGGCCTTTTTTCCTCAAGCTCCCTGTGCAATTCTAGCAATTCCCTTGTATTTCTGCCCACTGTCATGTTAGAACTGCTGCTGCTATTGCATTGCAGGTCGCACACAAATCTCTCCAGGTGAAGTCAGTGTAACGCCCGAATGATGCTCCTACTTTGGTAATGGTAGAAAAATGGATTTTTAGGTGTGTTGTAACTTCTTAATTGGAGTTCTTATATGAGTTTTTTTCCCAGGCATTTAACTTCTGTGTCTTAGACTTCAAAGCAGGCCGGTTGTTAAATTAACTTGGTGAATGAGGGTGGGATTTTCTTTAAATTGGATTGCAAATCACACGCTTTGTAATGAAGCATGAGACAAAACATCTTGAATGCAATTAATCTTCCAGACTTCCCTCAGTGTTCTCCCCCATGTGCTAATGTTTCCTCACAGGTGACAAAACTTGCTAAGAAAATACTACAGAGGTTGTCAGCATTAAAAAAAAAACAAACAGAAACAGCCATGTCTCGGTCACCCATAATTTAAATACTATCACCATGTCTAGACTGTATTGGGGAGTATCTGTGTTTTGGTTAGATTCCAATACAGATAAACAAGGGTAACTGTGCAACAAAGATGTACTGGTTACATCAACAGGAAAAAAAAAAAGGTCATAAATACAGAACAGACACAGTTGAGAGATTGTAAGTTTTCAACATTTCCCCATTGCTCTGTGTTTTTTATTATCATTTATTAAGCATCTAGAGCTGGAATATGTATCTGCACTAATTGTCCATTATGAATTTTCAGAATATGAAGATTCCTTTGAAATGATTGCTGCTTTCTTGATTTAAATGTGACCTGGACGTACTATGGTAATGACCATTTTCCTCCTGTTTTTGTGCATCTTATCTGCAAACTAGAAGTGTAGAAAACTATTTCAGATCCTCAGAAGAAACTGGAATTTGATCCTCAAAAGAGGTGAAAATTCCATCAAGTTCATATTTTGACCAAACCAATTTGTCCCTTCTCATATTTATGTCGAGAGAGAAACAGGAAATACTTTTGAATTGAGCAGCACTGACTTTCAGTATATATTGGATTAAGGCACTATATTCCTACTTAACCAGACTGCTTCTGCCTGTATATGCATTGTGAATCAATGCCGTTTGTATGCATTGTATAATGTACTTTTCGTTCAGGATGCTTTCTTCTTGTTAATATTGCATAGAAGTTATTTATGTGTGGAATTTAGGAACTATGATGAAAAGAAATGAGGTTCACACTGTGAATGTGTATTCTATTTGCATCATGAAGCCATTTTAAAAGGATTTTCCTGAATGATCAGGATTGAGTGTAGTACGCTCTTGGCAACTCTGGAGAATTCAGCTCGTGTTTTTCTACAACTCCAACCAAAGGACTAATCCCAAGACTTTATCAACAATGCAACAGTGTGAGTGAGATGTGTGTGGCTGGTCATTTCACAGCTCATTTTGATAGAAGTTTCTTTATTTTTCTGCTGTAATTAGATCTTTAGAAAATGTCTTGCTGAGTCTGTTTGAGAGGGCTAGAGAACCTCTTGCTCTTTGTTTATATGCAGTCTACAGGTCTTCAACTTCTCTATACATGAATAAATACTTGAATGGATACATTTTCTTCATCTCTGTTCTCTCGATAGAAGCTGAATGTCTTCTTCAAGGGTCAAAAGATTTGGCTGTGCTTGGGACAAGTGTCTAAATGTACTGGTTAGTCAGGTCAGCCTCACAAGTCATAATGTTATGTCCATCCAGGCTGGAATCAGAGGAATTTTCTCAGGTTTTGTGTGAACTTCGTGCCACGTGCTATGTAAAGTTTGGATAGGATATGGTTTTGACAGCTGAGAGGTAGATTCAAGAGAGAATGCTGCCAGCTATAGGGTTTTCTGGTGCCTTTGAGTAGCTCTTTGCAATACTCGTGCTTTGTTCAATGTTAAAAATGTCTATCCTCTCATTCCTCAGATTTTTGATAATCTAATTATTATATATGTTATTTTTTGAGAACCATGCCGTTAGCCATTTCACGTATTAGCCACAGCACGCATGTGCCCCAATTACACCATAAAAATGACAGAGTGATGAAACTTGCTGTTGTTTTATCAGCTGAGATATTAATAGGGCATTTCTGCTTTGCTCGTTCACTCTTCTTGAGCTGTCGCTGAAATTCCAAGTCTGAGGATAATTTGACTGATGTTACTTTCTAGTCATTTTGTCTTGAAAAGGAATCTCAAGGTAAAGACTTTCTAAAATCTGGTTTTTATTTCCATGATGTCTGGGTCCCTCACAGTCTCCTGCAGGGCTCTCAGTATTTACTCTTTTGTGTCTCCCATGGCCTGACACAGAGGGAATGGCAAGTGTATTATGAGTTTAAATATTGCTTAAGCATCTGTAGGCTGTTCAGTGAAAATAACACACCTATTCATAGGCTGGCATTGCATTTGATCAAGTTACTGCTTTGTTATACACCTATTCTTAATTGAGTTTGGGATCCTGCCATGGTTTGCATAATTTGTTACTTGGTTACAACAAATTTAGGTTTCTTTACGCTAATTTTAATTATTTATTAATCCATGTATTGCTCTGGACGACTTAGCAACAGCCTGCATATTGCCAGTATAATTCTCTTCTGTAATTAAGCTACTGAATACTTGCAACAGATTGCCCCACCCAGTAGGGTCCCTACAGTGGAACCTAGTCAGCTCAAAGAATCTGACCCTGCTCTTAGTGATGTGGCTTTTAATTTGCACTAGAAATTTGCAGTCCTCATGTGCAAAATCTGCACATTGCACAGTCCTTATACACTTTCCCCCTTTCTTAAGACACAACCCTTCTGCACTTTCATTAGTGCCCCAGGCAATGTCATGTCACCTCTCCCAAACAAGACAGAGCCACTGCCTCCCCTTTCTTCCATCTTTCCCTACATATTTTCACCACTTCTCCTAAACAGACTACCATATTTGTTTCTCTGCTCCTGCTTTCTCCTAGGTAAATGTCATTTGGGTGTAATTTCAATTGAAACAAACAAACATAATTGTTAATGCAGTGTGTGGGTCACCTCACACTTCCAGACAGCCTGGAAGTCTTGCTGGAAGCTTTGCCAACCTCACCCTTCATACAAGGGTGTCTTCTCCCACAGCTGCTGGTTCTGGCACATAGAGTGCTCCATCATTCTCAGCCTAGCTTTTCATTGTACTTCCTATGCAGTAATATCTGAGTGCAAGCCAAGTATAGGAAGTGATGGACCTGCTGCTTGCCACTAACAGCTCATCCTCATCACTCTCTTGGGAAACATTGTGTTTGGAGTAATGCTTTCTTTTAATAGGCTTTAGTTTTCTCTTTAATTGGGTCTTGTGTTTGTTTTATATTTATATAAAACAAATAGATATATATTTAAATATATTTGTCAGAGAAGAAAAGGCTCAAGAGGAACGTTTTTTGTGAAAGGTGGAGAATGATGAGGTTGTTTTTGGTAGCTGCAGGAGTTTGTCCTTTAGCCTTAGGCTCTGAAAATGACATGTATCAATGGGCTTTATCTTTGCAGTGGAAACTGTCACCTTGTCTCAGCAATGGGACTTTAAACTACAGGGTTCATGTGATGCATAAGAAATAATGGCTTCACTTCTCAGTGCAACTGAAGCACTGCAAACAATTGTGAAAAGTTAGTGTTAGTGGGCCCTTGGTAACCATCATCATCTGGGTGCCTAAATTAGTCACAAAGATGTCAGCTAGTTCTGCTGCTAGTTTGACTTCTGACTTCAGTATTGCTTGAACAAAGATTCTAAACAAAATAAAGCTCATTTGCCTGTGAGATACAGGCTACCTGTTAGCAAGGAAAGATTGCTGCACTATTCTGAGAGTTGTTCCCTATTTGCTCTCAGACTTTGTAATTATCCTATATGAAGCCAGAGCTATGTATTAGAAATGAGCGGAAAGCATCCAACCTAAGTGTGGATTGAACAACTTACCTATTTTACAAGCAATCAGAGAGCACTTGGTGCGACATTTCCAGGATGTTAGAACCCTTCATTTTAAACAATAGCTGAGTGGTCTGTATTTGTGTTGTGCTGCTGTAAACTATCTTTATCGTGCCCTATTTTACCTTTGTGACTATTCCTTGTGGTCTCTGAAAGAACAATTTGGAGCAGTTTTGTTTACTGTTACTTCACACTCCACTGCAGAAAACCTGCCTTGTTACCAGGCTAACAAGCACACCCTGCTCCCTGTCTTCCTTTAGAAAGGACTACACAGATTCTAGAGAGCAGCTTCCATCATAGGCCCCAGTTTTACAGTGTTACTAATGTGCCCTATTCATTCCGTGCCTTTCCCCTCCCCCCCCCTCCCCCCCAATCTTTTTTTCCTCCTCTGCTCCACCCAGGGCCATGTCCAGACAACCTCTATGGGCAGCATGTCCCAGTGCTCTGTCATCTGCACAGTAGAGAAATGCTGCCTGGTGTTCAGAGGAATCCTTGTGTTGCATTTATATGCGTGGCTGTGCCTGTGTGGGATTAGGAGTCACTGATGCACCAGGCAAGAGGATGAGGTCCAGCGTGTGCAGAGGAATTTTTTGACTGTGTGCAGGTGGCAGGGAATCCTGATGGTTTGGGGACTGCTTGTAGGGACACTCAGTGGCTGTGCAGCCATATCTGCATTGGTAGGATAAAGGGCTTCCTTGAGGTGTGCTGTGGATGTGAGGCACAAGGAAGTCACAGGTGTGAATCCTCCAGTGTGCCCAGAGAAGAGGCACAAAGCCTGCCGTTAGAGGCTGGCAGTACTGCTGTGAGGCAGGGAGGAGCAGAGCTTGCCATAGGTGCTTAACATCTCTTCAGGGAGTGTCTGATTTTAACTAATGTACTTGCCCCCCGGCACAGCCCCACTGCATACAGCTGTGCATTTGTGTGCTGGCCCGTAGCAAGATGCACCCGATTTGTAAGCTGCTCTTGAGTTATCTAGTCTTAGGAATCCCACACAGATTTTTGAAGAGGCTACAGACTTCCTGGAGACCTGGGGTAAGGAAACAGCCCAATGATGCCTCAGCCACAGAATTTTCATAACTGCAAAACATTCAGGTGTGGATCAAAGGTAGTGATGGAGGGGCATGGATGTGTGCCAGGGTCAAAGCAGAGGAAAAAACTATTGACTGAAGTAGATCAACACTTTGTCAGTGCACCTCAGGTAGCATCTGTCATTGCAAGCTAGGCAGCTCCTGTTGTGCAACTAACTCCCCAAGGTGCTTTGTAGCTGGCTCTGGGGTGACACAAGATGAAGTGGGTGCTGAGGGAAGGAGTCCTGCCCTCTGGCAGGAGAGCACCTACGCATAGGGGTCTGTGTGCTTGGAATGGATGTTTACAAGGAAACTGCAGAAGATTTAGCATCTGCTGCTAGTGGGTCTCAAAGGAAGAGCTAAGCCAATGTTAATTGCCTGGTGCAGATATGCATTTGTTCACATCTGCTTGGTAAGCGATGTCCTGGATGCAAAGGGTGAAGTCAGAGACCCCTCAGTTTTCTCCCCTGCTTTGTGGAAGTGAGGAGTTCATCGCAGCATATCAAGTGACTGAGTCATAAATCAGCAGACCTCAGCAGCAATTAAAAAAAAAATAATTAAGCACTTCAAGACTGCTGCCATCTCTGAAACAGCAGGGTCTTTCCAAAATGGTTGGGAGCTGTCTTTATTTATGCTGCAGAATTAAATATTCAATATTTCCTGCTATATTTAGTAATATTGATGTAAACAATGATGCACAGGAGCAAGGCTGGACAATTCCATTTTTAGGTATTAATAATTCAGAACCATATTTGAAAACAACAGAGGGATATGTACAATACATCACAGAAGCTTTTATTATATCCACCCACTGCCAATCCACCCACACGGAGATCTGGATAGTGTTTCTAGTTGGAAACAATATTGCGTCCTCATATTTTAGGCTTGTTTAAATACTCAGATATACAGGATGCATTTGCAAGAATTCAGTGCTTTATGTGCAGCCAGATGAGTCATTCTTTTTCTTCCCCCTGCAATCAAATCACCCTCTCATTATTTAAAGTTGGTATTGACAAACATTTATGCTTACAATAACAGAAACTGTATTTAACAGATTACACAAAAATGTAGAAAACTGGATTCTGCAGTGTGGAAAACATTAGGATAAAGCTCTGTCACCAAGCTCTCCATTACAGTATTATGTTTAAAACCTAAATATTTTTTGCTTAGCTCAATGTCATTATTTACCTTGATATCGCTTTAGGACGTTTAAAAGCTTTTTGCTTTGGGGCCCACCTGATACACATCTTGGGCAATACAGGTAGTTAGCTGTGAGCTGTGTCACTGTCCTGCAGGAGGAATGGGTCCCTGACACCAAGGTGGCCACAGCACTTCTGGAGTAGGTGGACAGGGCAAGAGAAGAAGAAAAGAGACAGTGGATGCATCTGTTAGTTTTATATTTCTATGCAGTCTAGGGCTGTAGACTTCCAAGACTCTTACAACCTAAGTGAAAGGGATTTCTGGGTGTTCCTGCACAAACCACTGTGCTGAGCAAAGGAGTTGTTGCCCGTTGACCTTGGGAATTGAGGAGAAGTGTATGTAGAACTGACTTCACCTTCCTGGAGATTAGCCTGCATACTACTCCATAGAAACCACGTGAAAGATTCAGCAGCACAGAGTTAATAGCATAAGAATCAGCCTGGAGGAAGGAGGTGAATTTCCAGCAAGTATGTTCCGGGAAGAGGTCAAAATAAGCAAAGAGTTAAGGTATACCTCAGGTAAACAGCTTGGTCCCTTCAATGAAGTTGCTTCAGGTTCATCCTGGTGAAGAGGAGATCAGAACTTTCCTGGGGGGAGCTTTCTTTTGTAGCTATCTAGTTATTTTTTCTGCTGCCCAGACCATCTGTTCCATTGGTGGGTATGTCATCATTCGCACACCCACTGAATTCCAAATTAATCCAAGTCACACCGCTTACACCTCCCTTCTGATTTTGACCAAACTATATTTCATTGCAGTATAAAATAGGCACCAGAGCTAAGTTTGCCTCACTTCTGAGAAGAAAGCATGAGCTTTGGGGTTGACTCTGATCTCTAGAGCAGACAACCTAGAAACATGGGAACTGTTGTTCTGAGTCCCACCACAGCTTATCAGCAGTAGGCAGTAATGAATACCCAGTGAGAAACAGGATGTAAGAAGGGATCAGAGACATCTCCCACAGTCCCGAGACCAATACCTTTGGGAAAATGGGTTTTTCTATCCAAAAATTCCTAAGCAGGTCCATCTTCCATGAACCTTCCAAGCCTACAGAGACTTCTTTGCCCTCAGCTGAGGGCAATGAGTTACACTGCTGAACTGCAGCTGACTGAAGAATTATCTCCTTTTGTTTTCTCTGAACCTCTCACTGTATTTTTCTTTTATATACTTGTATTGGAAAATGGTGAGTAGTTATTCACTGTTTGCATCCATCTAGACACTTAAGACAGTTCAGATTTGATCGCGTCTCCTCGCTGGTTTTCTGTTCTCACAGAAAAGGGCTTCTGCTCTGGTTATTCACTTCTCACATAGAAACCTTTCCAGACTTCTGAGCATATTTCTTTCTTATATTTCTTTCTTTTATTTATTTTCTTTTTCTTCTCCCCCTGTTTTGACCTGGGGGAGTGGGGATGGAATAGCACACACTTTTAAGATAAAGTCACTTTATGGTGGTATCATGATGTTTTTTGGTTTGGTCTTTATTTCTTTCCTGATGTTTGATTTGCTTCATCAAATGCTTCTGAACACTGTACTGACGTTTTTGTAGACCTAACTATAATAACCTCAAGATTGCTTTCCAGAGAGGTAGCGTCTCTGTTGGAGGCCATCACTGTATATGTATAGTTGACATCCTTCTGCAGCTCTTAGCAGTACTTCAAAAGTACTCTCTATAACTTCTTATTGTCAGCGAGCTGTTACTCCTTCTTGTCTGATTTTCCAGGTCTCTCATTACAAGATCAGTCAGTATGTCTTCCTGCTGGACATCCCTGGTGATCTTCCTCCACTGAGCAATGGGACCTTCTGTGCTTCACGTCCTGTCTTTTAATCATTTTAAAAAATCATTTATTACTCCATGGCGCTGTCTTCTTTTTATTTCATCACAGACAGCTGCTTCAGTTTGGCTTCAGCCCACTGAAAATGCAGCTTTATGGCAGAGTTGTGGTCACTAACTCTCTTTTGTTGCAATTCAAAATATGCTATCTCTCCCAACAAACCTGAGAGAATGCCTGAGACAAGCAGGTGTTTCATGAGTATACCCCAAGGATGTCTGTACTCAAATTGAAATGCACAAAGACACCTACAGTAGAGAAGAGTGTAATTATTTGCTAAGACTTACGTTTATTCTGCATTTAATTTGAGAGTCAACAGGATGTGCCAGAGCTATTTGACAGCAGAGGAGAGTAATTGGGGAGTGGATTTATTGATCTCAGTTGATGTTAAGTGTGAGAAAGCCCATGGTCCCCAGAGGGGAGGTCACTGCCATGTGAGGCTGAGGGACAGCTGCGTGCACGACTGGCTTCTTTGTGGACCTGGGAGGAAAGCAGTGACAACCACCCTGGGAAGGAAGGTCAGTGGAGACAACAACTGAGTGACATAAAGCACAAGGCAACTCTGCACTGAGTACAAGAGAAGCAGTGATTTAATGTAGGGGAGGTCAAACTAATAGCAGAGGTGAACATAAAGATGGTACCTTGGATTTGACTTCGAGAGTCAGAAAGGTGACCCTGAGACTAGGAAAAGGGGCTCTGGTGATGGGGGCTTTAGTCAGAGGAAGCCTGGAAATCCATGTGAGGAGGGGGCAGGGAATCCCCTTGACTCCCAAGTCTGCAACAGGGCTGAGAGACAGCTCCCCACAGTGTTGACCCACTGCAGACTGGCCTCTGCCCACCCCTGTTCCCTGGAAGTCACCTTCCTCTTCAGCAGTGGAGCAACCAGTGTGTGACTGACACACGAGGGCTTGGTGGGCTGAGGTGGGGTCCAGCTGTGAACCCCAGTTGTTTTCTCCAAGGGGAAAGTGGAGGTGGAGAAGGATTGGTGTTTATTACAGTGCCACTGTACATAAAGAACGTGCCTAGGACAACATATTGTATGATAAACATGTAAAGTTCAACAGAGAGGGCCATCCATCTTCCCCATGCAGCACGTGTGGTGTGGCAGGCTCTTCAAATATGCATTGCATTGCTCCTTCAAGAGCTCTCCAAGGCTTCCTCCACTTATTCTCTGCCCTGTGTGTGTCAGCGTCTTTCCTCCTCTAATCTTCAGCTTTATGACTCTGCTTTAGAGGGAAACTAATATTAATTACTCTGCCTTTTCTCTGTCTTTCAGCTCCAACTGGAGTAGTGCTATCCAGCAAATACTTCTGCTGCCTTCCAGCAGCCAGACCTTGTGGGCCTTAATCCTGTGCCATGGGCAGTTAAGGCCTCTGTTCAGCCTCCTATTTTCCAGCAGTCTCTCCTTAGGGGCCAGCAAGATGCCTTTCCCTAATTTCAATTGGTATAGTTGCTAACTATGTCATCTTATGAATCATCTCAATTTGGAGGGAGGTGACCTACGCAGGTGAGCAGGAGCTCCTGTGCCAGAAAGGCACTCACCCTCAGTAGAAAACTGTGCTTTTACAGCCTGCTTTTAAGTACTGCCAAAGGAGGCAGCACACAGGAGCCTGCTGAAGCAGGATCAAGTTTTGGTCCAGTAACTTACTCAGCACAGTCCAGTCAGGAATGAGAGATTAATTTTGTAACGTCTGGTTATTGTGATTATGGTAATGCTGCGTCTTTGCCTGTATCGCGTTTCTCAAGGGGAAGATCAAAGAGGTTTTGCAGCCATTCCTGATATCGGTATGTTGTGCACATAAAGCCTTGGAGATGACCGGGAGCCTTATGGAGCCAAGATGGTGGTGTAGGCATGGTGCTCCAGCCTGGGGAGCTATATGGGAGGTACTGAAGTACAGTCACAGGACTGCATTTCAAGAGAAATCTGTGTAAGCCAGGAGGCAGTTTCTTGGGGTAGACTTTTTGAGTGAAATTCAATATGAAAGAGCTCCCCATTTCAAAATGGCCCTGAGCACTTTTTGTCCGCTTTGTCTGTTTCTGCTCGGGTATCAGTAATGCTCCTTGCTGGTTGAAATACTTTCAGAAGCAGACTGACACAGTGGAAATTCAGTCAAGGCAGCTGTATACACTTGTGAGACAGGTGATGAATACTGTGCTGCAGGGAGTAACGAGGTCAGGAGTCGCAGAAGAGAACAGAGTACTGCTGCACCATGGGCGTGCTGTTCCTGTCAGCCTCTACTTCAGCCTGGAGGTGGGCCTAGGATTTGCCAGTACTGCTTGTACTGGACCGTACTGACTGCCACTGGCTGTTGCTAGGGAAGGAGTGGGGGGGACCTTTATGTTAGATTTTGTTACAGGTACTTTTTCTTAGAATTCTGTTCAAATTTTCTCATATATTTCATTTCACTGAATTTGTATGTCTCTTAGAGTTAGTAGTCTCTATCATCCTTTTGAAAAGCTGGACTTTTTTATTTTATAACACCTTCAGTTCCTATGCAAGAAAACAGTGTGGATGAAGAGTATCTCTCTAGCATGAACGTTGTGACTTGAGAGAAAAATTTTGTTGGAGAATAATATGTAAGAAGGGATCAAGGCTGCTTTATGCCCAGTGCTGTAACCTGAGCGTTAGGCAGCTGCTTCAGGGAGCTGACATATAACAACCATAATAATGATGGCATGGAGTATTACGTAGCAATTTAACATCATATATTTCAAATTATTGGCTGTTCTCATCCAGCACCAAAGCCCCTTGATATACTCAATGAATGGCCCCATCATCCCACATTTCTCACCATGTGCAGCCAGGTCCTTGAGCAAAACCAATCCCATGAATGGGCCTGTCTTTGCCCAAAGCAGAATCATAGAATCACAAGGTTGGAAAGGACCTACAAGATCATCTAGTCCAACCATCCTCCCATTACCGCAGCTACAGCAAACCACTAAACTGTATCTCAGAGCTCCTCATCCAGACGCCTCTTGAACGCTGCCAGGGACAGCAGGAATAACCCAGACTGTCTTGCCCAGCATGTTCTTATGTGTACCACTGGGCCTTTATCCCCTTCTACAGTACGCAAGAGGTTTGATTTGACAGGATCAGATGTATTGGCAGATTCCTGAATGTCTCAGTGTTTGAATGTCTCAGCACCCACTGCTCTCAGTGTAGCCTTTAACAGTCCATGGTATTGTTCAACTTTCCCAGAGGCTTGTACGTGATAGGGGATGTGATATACCCAATCAATAACATACCTTTTGGCACAGGTGATTATGAGATTGTTTCAGAAATGAGTTCTGTTGTCTGATTCAATTCTTTCTGGGGTGTCACGTTGCCACAAAACTTGCTTTTCAAGATCTGGGATGGTATTTTGGACAATGGCGTGGAGCACAGGATATCTGTTCAGCCATCTTGTGGTTGCTTCCACAATAGTAAGCACAAGGGTTTTGCCATGGTGAGTTTGTGTGTGTAATATAATCCACAAGCCTAGCCTCTCCATATTTACATTTCAGCCATCATCCTCCATAACAAAGAAGTTTTATCTTCATGGCTTGCATAATTATAGCATGTTTCACAATCATGGATAACCTATTCAATAGCATCTATGGTCAAGTGCATCCCTTGATCCTAAGCCCTTCTATGCGTTGCATCTCTTGATGGCCTGAGATATCATGGCCAAATGAGCCAGAAATAATACACCCTTACATTTCCAGTCTGGGTCTATCTGAGCCACTTTAGCCCTAGCAGTCTGATCTACCTGATGGTTGTTTCGATGTTCTTCAGTGATGCAACTCTTGGGTACGTGGGCATCTAAGTGACATACATTTATGACCATGTTCTCTAACCGGTCAGCAATATCTTTCCACAATGGAGGCAGCACAGGTGGGTTTGACTCTACACTGCCAGTTGTTCTGCTTCCATTGCTGTAACCACCCCCACAGAGCATTAGCTACCATCCAAGAGTCAGCACAGAGGGAGAGCAGTGGCCACTTTTCTCTTTCAGCAAGGTCTGATGTCAGCTGAATGGTCTTCACTTCTGCAAACTGGCTTGATTCACCCTTTCCTTCAGTATCTTGTAACTCATCGTGTAGGACTCCATACAAAGCAATATTCCACCTTTGATGCTTTCCTACAGTGCAACAGGACCCATCAGCAAACAGTGTATACTTTTATTTATTTCATTTTCTGGCAATTTACTATATAGTGTAGGCTCTTCAGCATGCGTCACCCCCTCTTCTGCCAATATTCTGAAATCATTGCCTTCAGGCCAGTCACAATCACATCTAAGATTCCTGGCTGACTGTGATTCCCCATTCAAGCCCATTGTGTGATCAGTTTGACCCCCTTGTTCCATGTAGCATCGTTTGAATGATGTGTGGAGGGGACCCTCCCATTGAAAACCCAGCCCAGCGCTGGCAGTCGGGGTGCCAAGAGGAGCTGTTCTTCAGTGCTGCTTCCAAAGCAGCTTGAATGCTGTTATGTGCTGCCAGCACCTCTTTTTCAGTTGGAGTACAGCGGTCCTCAGATCCTCTGTATCCCTGACTCCCAAACCATAGGGGTAGACCTTGAGTCTCTCCTGGGGCTTTCTGCCAGAAGCTCCAAATGGGATAATGGCTGCAGCATAAAACATGCTTTTTACTTCTTGTCCTGTCCACACTGGCCCAAGGGCTGCTGCATGAACTGCCTTCTGTTTCATTTGTTTCCAAGTGGTGTATAAGGCTTGGTAGCTCACTAAAACCACACGGTACCCATCATAACAAAGGTTGTTTGCACTTCGGCGTTCAAATGATGACTGCCTCTCCATCTGCCCTCCTGCAAGTAATGTATTTGGCAAGTAAGTGCACAAAAGCTGCTGCTTTCCAACAGGAGATTTGGTCAGCCACCTATTTCCCTCCTCTGTGAGGAGAAAAGGAGTGCCTGAGTCTTACTGCACCTGCAGATTTTGGTTGCCTTTTGTTGATGCAAAGTACTGCCAGCTAGGTCCAGGCTCTTCCCCCAGTCTGACCCTATGTCCTGTGTAAAGCATACCTAGATGCAGGCTCTGTCAGCAGAATGAACTGTCCCTGCTGGCAGGATTGCTTGTCCTAATATCTGTTCCCATTGTTTTTTTACAGACATGTCAGCCAAGTGGTGGGCCTTTGGATCTAAGAGCTGGCTGTACAGGGAGTGCTCATGGATGAGTTGGTGCCTGATGCCCACAAACTGTAAGTGGGGCTCTATCTGCTGGTGACGTATCCCACCTATTCCTATTATGAGCTTGGTCCTAATGCACTTTCTGAGCGGATGTGGCTCTGATTAGGGTGTCTGGTAATTTTGTTCTCAGAAGTGTTGTGGCTTGACCTGGCAGATAGCTACACAGTTGTTTGCTTGCTTCCTCCCCCGTTCCCAGTGGGAGTGGGTGAGAATAGGAAAAAATAAAGTAGAACTTCTGTGTTGAGATAAAAACTTCTTACTAAGATAGAGAAAAGGAAGAGAGAAAAAAAGGGTAATAGTTATGGCATATGTATAGATGTTTATATGAACAAGTCATGCACAAGCAATTGCTAACCACCCACTGACTGATGCACAGTTATTTCCTGAGCAGTGGAAGAAAACCCCCAGAATTTGCCCTCTTCTTCAAGCTTTCCTTCTTTATAATGTCATATGGTATGGAATATCACATTGGCCAGTTTAGGTCAGCTGTCCTGAATCTGTCTTCTCCTAGGTCCTTGTGTCCCCCTAGTCATTTCGCATGACTTGACATTCTTGACTCTATTATGGGACTACTCAGCAACAACTAGAAACAGCAGTGTGTTATCAACACTGTTTTTGTCCTAAAAACAAAACATAGCATAAAACCAGATGTTCTAAAGATAAACAGTTATGTCCCAGCTGAACCTAAGACAGGTCCTCA